>NW_023597054.1:44746276-44839495 GCF_011947565.3 Pollicipes pollicipes | reverse complement strand
CTGCATGGCCAGTGTAACCGGAGAGACCCCTCCCCGTTCTCGTCGTGGTTCAGCGCCGCCGCCCCTTGATCCCTTAAAGGCAATGTTCCACATTTGAGGATAATCAAACAGGCGTCAGATTTCATGGAACAAGATCATTTGTAACTATTGGTATACTTTTAAGTAGAAAAGACTGCCCTAGACAACATAATTTCCATGTTAAGTAAATATGCTCCTCGATACTACATCGTTTGATTACGTCATCGCGCCCTGCATGATATTGACTGAGAGCCCACTGACGTCCTTTATATCTAGAAATCGCACTCACGAATGCCACATATGGACGACTAAACCATTATACTTTTATAGGCCTTGATTGCCGCATGGCTTACGGATCTTCAGGATTTGAATGACGTCATTATGCGGTCATGAGCGCCAACGCAAACTTCAAGTACTCTCCCCATTGTTGCAGTCGTGTAGTTCAGAAACTACAGGGCTTTAGGTCTTATGACCGGCAGGGTTGTGAACTGCACTGAAAGGCCTTCAGGATGGCTATTTCAGTTCCAAACCCCATATAAATGTGGAGCACTCCCTTTAAGCCGCTGCATGAGGCCAGGCACCCCAAGCGGTTACCCGCACGAAGCACCCAGCCACAGCGCGAGCGACGGACCGATAAACCTGCATGACGCCCTACGGACCCTCGCACCCCTGGATATCCTGCCCAATAGCGAAGCTACCATATATCTCATATCTATCTGATATTATATCATACCTCTCGGATATTGCTGGTGCCTGAGAGACTCAGCCACCAGCAACCCGGGGACGCGGGCGAGGGGACACGGCGACCCCAATAAAGCGTGGATGAGGAGTGGTGAGAGGACCTAATGATGGAATGCGGGTTATGAGGAGGCAGCGGACGAGACAAGGTGCAGGAGCTGACGTACGGCAGGGTCGATAGGCCCGTAAATGAACCGCTTGCGCTGTCCGCCCGCTATCTGATTTGGGACCAGAAGGGCGCTAGTCCCTACATCGGTCGAAGCCGGCGCCCCTGCGGAGAATTGGGGAATGGGAACTCCGATCCTCTCTTACATAGAAAACGGCCGCGTATAGTGATGTGACGGCGTCACCGTCATCGAACAGGTACTACATAGTCACGAAATGTACGCCTATCATGTGGGTAACGGCTCGGAAATTAGGGGAGGGGCAGGCCGGCTGACACCCTATGAACGCTGACTGGAAATTTACTAGGCACGTACCTCCTACAAAGCGCTCGATCCCAGACAGATGACTTTAAAGTGATGCACTGTTATGGCCCGCCTAGATTGACTGTCAAATTCTTACAAACGACCCAGAATGGAACATGCTGCCATGCTGAGTAAGACCTTTTCGAACTCGCATAATCAATTTTGAGGACAGCGTTGATGCCTCTTAATGCACCGAAGTATTGACATTTTGCCTCAAGATGCTTTTGTTTGCACAGTCAAAATACCATTGATTTCCCTTACTCGCGGCGGTACCTTTTTAAGTTCTTACAAGATTTTCAAAAAGTACATTACGCAAACTTGGTTGATTAATTTCGCTTTACCTCATCATCTTTTGCCCGAAGAAGTGATGCCTTTTCAACAAGTGTGCCTTTACCCCATCTATCGGTCTTCACGCACGCAGAACAGAGGCGCATTTCACGAAATTGAACAAACTGAGCATAAACTATCCTGAGCGCGGATTTGTTTACATGGGAAGAGTCCACAGCATTGTCGATTTGTTGACGTAGTGGATGTTTTGGGGATGGGCAAGCCTGAATATCGCGTAAATTAACCACACAAAACATCTGAGCACGAGAACTACAGAGAGCACAATGCAATACTTTTACCGCCTTGGACGATCCATGTTTCCACTGGCGGCTCCTCCACCCCTTTCACCTCTAGAATCAACCAGCACTTCCAGAATGGTGTCGTTTTATAACCGCGTGGTCATCATACCAATGCAATTATAACTGCACAACTCAAAATCATCGAAACAGCCACTGGGCTTGATCATTAACGAAACTGGCACTAACAAACTGGACAGCGTGCAACTTCTGTAATTCCTCCATTATGTGTTCCCTTCACTTCAGAATGTCCTTTCACTGTGAAGAACTTTCCACAAACGATAGCTATTCAGTGTCCGTGCCCAGTCACCGGGGCGTGGCGCAGCACGCAAGGGTGGGAGGGGGATGAGGAGGACGCGGTGGACCGCTCGACTCGGAGGTCTGGTGGTCCAGGGACCGGGCACCAGTAGTCGTCGCCGTCTCAGCCACCCTCTGCCAGAGCAGGCCCAAGCCTCTGGGGGGCGGCACGTGCACCGACGGCAGCCGTGCCATCGCGTTTACGCCGTGATTCCGGCGGAGACCGGCTCCCGATTCCGCTTCATCGCAGCCGTCCGCCGGGATTTGAACGCTGCACGGGCCGTTTCATTCTCTGGCGCCGCCAGCCCGCCGGACAATTTTGGCGGCAATACCGGTGTCTGCGCCGGCTCGGTGGACCGACCCAGGCGGCACCGTGGCGCGACAGGAAATGAACGACCCCGGGATCCTGCGTGACAAAAGGCCGACAGGCTAACTCTGCTCAACCCAGTCAGCCACATCCAGCTGAATAAGGATTACCCAACGTTGTGGGCAGCAGACGGCTCTGACGTTCTAAACGTACGAAATCGAAGAAAACTGGCCTGACAGCCAAGATAACTAATGAACAAATCTGCTCGTTCCAATCCTCCACAACAGGCTGAGAGAATAAGGAGCATTGTGGCATTCTTGAATGCATGACGTTATAGTTTTAGCAACAGGACACAGGCACTTCAGCACAACGAATATCGTTGTTTACGTCCTGAGAAAAAGACCTGACAAGGAGTACATTTGTTTGTTGTCCACTGCGAGCCTAGCATTTTAACCTACGCTGAATCAGTCATGCGCCCCTGGCAGATTTGACCAGGATTATTGCGTTACTGTATTACCGCTATTGGTATCGAGGTGGAGCAGACCTTAATCCCCCAGATAAAACACGAAAACCAGCGAGACCAGCCCACGAAAAAGGTTCCAGGGTCGCTTCACAATTCAGAAACGTTCTTCAGAGGAGGGATGGCGACGCTGACCCTCATTCAAAGTTTGCCGGCGCTCGACCGTAAACTACGCCAGATGGATGTACATGACCCGGCCCTACCCACTGATCTGTACCAGCCCTTTACACAGCGGCGGCGCCCACCAGGACTGCAGGCGGCACAGGCACGTCTTCGTCATTTGCCCAGGGGCTTGCATTTGGTGTTTGGCCGCTTGAAGGAGGCTTCATCATGCCGACTGGAAACCCCAGATGACCATATCGAAACATCCATCAATCAACGGATAGCCATTCAGGCACGTTGGAGATAACATATGTCCCGTAGGAGGCTGCTGATGGCCAACATCAGGTCATGTTGATCGGCAGGAGACCCCCAGATCCAAAGAAGGCCCATCAGATGCATGGTAGACCACATGAAAAGTACAGGAAGTCCCGCCACCTCAACAAGCCAAAATTCATGCTTTTAGACCTCTGTCTCCCCCACGGCCTCCGCGTCCGCCATGCTTCCATCGCGGCTTATGCCTTAACCTTTGATCCTTTGTTCTCGCATCCTAGCCTCTCGCCCCATTTGACTTGCTCTAGACGCATAGATGCCGGGTTGGCCGCCATCCGGCTCGATGCTGATTGGCCAGTTCTGAGCAATGGAGCAGCGGCAGACAGCAGCAGACTCCAAGACACGTTAGCAATAGCGTGAAAAATATCGGTCTTCTCCGCACCCAAATGGTTGAAATTTGCGGCCTTGTCTGGGCCCGCCATCAGATGGGGAAATCCCAGATCAACAGCAGACTTCTGCAGCCAAATTGCATTGTGAAATAATGATTAACACAGAACTTTATACCGCCTGGCATCACCCAACCCAGAACATGACCAATGTCACCAGCTGCAGGCCACACCGGGTTAAAAAACAGAGGTAAGCCACATCAGGGTCAGGCAAGTCACACCATAGTCAGGGACAAACAGCAAGCATTTTAAGCAACTCAAACTCACCCCGCCACGGCTGGGTGAATCTGAATGCCGGCGATCTAACCAACTGGGCTACCGAAATAGTACCACGAGTTAGTGTCACAGCAAAAACTCCTGCCGCCAGGAGCACTACCACATCAGTTATACGGGACATTACTTCCACTACAAAAATTTATAGGACTTAACCCATACGTGAAATTAGTCCTACTGCACGACATGAGTGATAAACGACAAAACTTATGCTGCGAAAACATATACCATTCATTACTTTTACAGCAAAGACTTGATCATAAGTCTTTGCTTTAGCACCTATGTCGCGTATAAGTCTTTGCAACATAATCAATACCGGATACAATCACTGGCTGTGTAGATTTTTGCAATAAAAGTAGTTATGAACATAAGTTTTTGAAGCATAAGTTCAAAAGCACAAGTTCCTAAGTTCTCGCATATCACCAATATTGTGTACAAGTATTGATAACAGAAAAATGGCATAGCACTCCTGTCTGTAGGAGATTTTGTTACAGCACTGATACCGCGAAACCTACCGAAACCGGCATCCGCTCACCGCCCACGCCATCCCGTAACGTGTCGGTGACCGCCAGCCGTCGGCTGATCACAAACGCTCCCGAGTCGGCTCCATGCCTGCTGCACCGCCGTACCCAACTGCACTGCGGTACAGCCTACCACTAAGAATAAGCTGCAAAGCGCGATCGATGAGCCGTCGGAGCTGGTCTTCTTTTCAAGTACGTTTGGTCAATGCGGCCAGTTGCTGCGCAAATAAATGCGCGAACTGCAATCATCAGCCAAAATAATACTATTTAAGATACTCTGGCAGTGGCGTATCTTCCATGGTCGGTACCGCGCTTGAATCAACACATTTATGAGGCGAGCAGATTTATCTTAGCCATAACTTATAGCCCTCACAGATGCTCAGTAGCTGCGCAATCATTTCGTTCCCTGTAATAATGCAGCGATAGATTCATAATGTCAGACTATGTATGATTTGGAAAAGTAGTGTAAAATTCTCGCACTGATAAATTATGTAAAATCAACTATGTACCGCATCACAGTTGATTGCCATCCCACGTTTGGTTGATGTCATTGATAACGTTGTTTTGCACTTCACTGGAATTAAACTTGAGCAAAAGATCGTTGTTAACTGAAAACCCGTAGGAAGGACCATCAATTATGGAATCATTAGATGAGGAAGAATCCGGCTAGAACCCAGCCATTGTCCAGGTCAGGGGGATTTATGCTATCAATCGGTTTTTAGAGTCGTAGTCTGTTTTGGACCCACATCAGCATATATGAGTGTGTTCACTTCAAGCTATCTCCCGCTCTGTCCCATATTCTAGCAGTCTTGCTATCATACGTAAACGTACCGTGGTCACCTAAAAACTCAAGCACCAGCGGACTCAGAATCTCTAAATAAGGTTACCATTACTGTCGAGATTATCAATGGGCCCAGGAAATCTGCGAAGCTGCCAACAATGCGGGAGCGGTTTTTCAAAAGACAGCTGAAAAAAATCAGAAAACCTCCTGCAAACCTAGAATCGGCGTACAATATCTAAAGCATCGAAGCTACCGCAGTTGCACTATGGGAAGAGACGAGCCAGGAAGGGGACAGGTCAAACCGTCGTCCCACACACCATTTGGTCGGCAGTACGCACATCATGTAGGCGTGTCCATAACGTACAGACAGAAGAAACATGTGCGTCATCTTACATAAGAAGACATGTGATACTTCATATTGGACATACCAGCACCTGACATGTGCTGACGTCCACATATGGATGCGACCTAGCCGCTGAGATTGGGAGGATACAAATCAGGATCGGAGTGGGAGGAGCGGGGCTTGAAATCTGGAGGAAAACAACCCGAATGTTTTTTTTACAGAAAAAACATGAAAAACGTGCATTGCACGGGTGACATTCGTGGGCAGGAAATATCGTGAATTGTGGAGGAGAGGAGGTATATAACGCCTCCCTGGCAACCCTTCCCTCCTCCCCGTTGGTTACACTCATGCCTCTACATCTTTGGCTGTGCAATATTCGACAATCATCCAGTTCAGTGCTGTTGTGACGTTATTTTCTCAAGATGTCAACAGACCTAAACTGATGTAAAAATCTCAAACTTTTCAACTTTAGGTTGCCTTTACTAACCACGAGTTCTTCTCCCCCAATTACCATCCATCTGGGCGCGCTCTTTCCAGCGATAGGACGAATGCTGAAATCCCCACGGACAAAAGATTCGGCTTTGGTCTCACTCACTCACTCCTCACCGCGCATTTCACCTGGCGTCAGTTTGAAAGTGGTGACCACACGGGGGCAGTTTTCCGGAGACCGAAGAGGTGGAAGCCTGATGCCGCGAGACCTGGACTTTACGGTAGATTTGGGCATGACGCTCCACCCGCCGGTGGTGTGGGCCGCCTTTTCCGCGTGTCCCGCGCGCCGTCAGCCGGGCGTTGCATGGCGGATAAGGATTCAGAACCTGGCGTACCGGTCTATTCCATGAACGGCTCTGATGAGCTTCCGCGGCGCCTTTTTGCAGCGGGCACTGCTGATTATTTTCCCACGCTCGGGGAAATACGCCAAAAAATGCCATCTTGTCCCCAGAGTATCGCGACTATGGCCTTTTCCGCGAAGGAGACAGATACGAGCTTCCTGCGTGCAGAGGATCCAAGATATCCTCTTCCCACGCCTTGTTCCTAACACGCCTCCGACTCGCGCCTTGTCTCCGGTTGATAGCGATGAACACGGCACTTATCTCCCGTGATCTTCACTGGGAAATCCCTTTCTAACCACCCGGTATGCATTGAAAAGTCTAGCGCTGGCTTCGCGGTAGGCGTCCTTTTGCCTTGTTCGCGGAGTTTGAGAACCCATCTGGCGCCAATCTTACGGTTGTTCGAGCGATTAATGATCTTTATAATGAGCCCGGTCGAACAATCAACCTGTTGAGCCAGCTCATGGTCACGAATCCAACAGCTTTGCTGGATCCATCTATCCAATTCGCCGACATATCAGGGGTTGATGCACTCCGAGGACTGCCGGGTCTTGGCTGTCAGTGATGCTCTGTTCACCATCTTATTAGATGGAAAGACCTGTTGTTTTACCTTCTTAACGATCAAGGCATCATTTTGGTACATATCGCATATATATATATATATATATATATATATATATATATATATATCACAAAGCTTGGCATGCATTTCTATCAGTGGCAATTCTCAAAGCTTTACAAAACAAGAGGAAATATGGGACAGCACATTGCTTCACTCTTGACCATGATCTTTGTCGCTTCCGATGCAAACAACTAGAGAAAATCCGAGCCATATTTTACGGCGCGGGACTTCACGCGTGGCTTGCGAGAAATGTAGACAGCCAATGTGTAGAGAATTGTTCAGAGATTCTCGTGGTCTCTGTGTAATACGCGTAAATGTGTCGGATTCGAGGTGTAATTGATTAGTTCGTGATGCGTAGATTCGAGCCAGCTTAAAATAATTCGGGCGTTTGTCTACTGTATGAGCGAGAAAATACCAGAACACAGAAATAATGCGGGCAAAACAAAAACCAAATGGAGAAAATCCATCAGTCACTTCAAGCTGACAGACCGCACCGTCGCACCCAGCCAACATTAATACTGTTTGAGTCTCATACTTCATACTCTGCAGATAGACTAATAACAAAAGTGTATGCTGTTATAAACGGTATATTCATACGGTAACCTATCAGTATAATACGAATAAAATCGTCGCACCGCTAGCAATTACGCCATGCTAGAATCTGACAGCTGAACGACCCACATCGTGGCTAATTAGCCTCGAGGTTACCGACTAGCTGAGAAACCTAGCGTTTGATTGACGTCCCGCTCCCGCACCGCTCGTCGCGCAAGACGAAGGAGCGTTACAGTACGAAATATGGCATGTGTGACGATACCATGAGTCAAATCTGGGACGGGTATACGCGCGCACACGCGCGCGCACACACACACACGCACGCACGCACGCACGCACGCACGCACGCACGCACGCACGCACGCACACACACACACACACACACACAACACACACACACACACACACACACACACACACACACACACACACATACACACATATATATATATATATATATATATATATATATTCTCGTTGTTGACGTTTTACTGTCGTGTTAATGGTGTGCTGAAGCATGCATTTTGCCGCGAAAAAGCCAGAAAGAAGAGTACACAAGCTGTACCACTCTAATACCCCTATCGCGTAACTTAATGACGAAAATGCCGCCTTTCGGTGGGGCTGCTTCAGGCACCATCACAGCCTCTAATGGGCGTCATATTCGCCGTGTCAGAACCTCATGTTCCCACCATCGCCGCCAAAACCGCAGCTCGCTGTCAATCAATGAAAGGGTGTCCCACTTACGATACGGTACAATAGATGATGCATCTCAAATCATTCCATAAAGACTGGATAAAGGACGCATCCACGAGCATCCACTGGAGGCCAGATGCAACACAATGCATCAATGACATGCCAAAACATTGGGAAATCAATTGGGCACGCTGAAAAAGCCGGTCCCTGCGCGATTCCAAGACTCCCGATGCGCACGATAGCAAGAACGGGTACACTGAAATTAAATTTCAAGGAATCCAATTAAGCGGCGAATAGATTGCTCGAATCCAGCTTCGTCATTATCCACGGGAACATGACCAGTGAACTGTATATTTACAATCACGTCGCATTCACCTTTGTTCCCAATGGTTATTTCAACGAACAATGTTTTTGGAAAAGCCCAACAAGACGATGCACGTGCATTACCTGCACGTCAAGACCTATCTATGTTTTATATTCTATCATGGTTGTCCTCGTGTTGGAAGCGACTGCCCATTGAAGCTTTCGAGCCACCAGTCAGGACGGAGCAGTCCACGGTACCGAGCTGTTACACTAATAGCCGGCTGGCCTGGCAGTTCCTTAGTGCTGCACCCTGCCCGCGACATTGCGCGCCGGCCGCCACTCCTCGGATCGATCGCCGATGCTCGTCACCGAGGTGTCTCGCACCGGAGACTGCAGATCGCCAGGCGTAGGAGATCCTCACCTGGGGATCATAACCACTGACGCGCGACTGCTCAGACACCCCAGACTGGGCTGGCTCTTAAAGGGAGTGTTCCGCATTTGAATGTGGGGTTTGAACTGAGATAGCCATTTTGAAGGTCATGCGGTGCGCTTCACAGCCTTACCATTTTTTAAGACTTTCTGTCTTGTTTCTAGGTTTGAAACGCACGAGCTTGTGCAGACTATTTTGTGTAAGACTTTTTGACGGCTACCACCACGGCCACGGCCACCCAGCCATGCATGACGCCATAGACAGTTCAGGCGAATATTGCTTCCTCATCGGCCATGGAGTGCTCAAGGCCAAGAAGAAAAAAAAGATTGTCAAGTTAGCCGTATCTGGCGTACGTCAGCGCAGCCTCAAGCATCAACGGACTTCAGTGGATCCTCAACCAAAGCAATGCATTCAGTGCAAGCTTTGAACGCAAATCACGTTTTGTGCTATATTATGATCCTGCTATGCCAAGACTCGGAATTAACTAATTTATGAATAGCACCATGACCGAGCATGTGAATGCCAATTAAGAATATAAAATTACGAACAACCAAGAAAAATTGCCAAAACACGAGAACATAACGATATTCGGTTCAGTTAATACTTCCAGCACCACTAACGTCACCGCTCCGCAAGCTGAAGTACTACAAGTGAGTTAGTTCGTTCGCTACAGTGCCAATTCTGAAACGGCCAGTCCGACAGCGACATTAAGTCAAAAAGATATTCCATGGTATAGTTAAGCGATAGCGTTCTGAGCAAAATATTTACGAAATAGTAAAACTGTGCAGTTTAGAGCGGTCTGTAATACTTCAAAAAGCAAGCCCATAGTTAAAAGTTAGCTTGCTTTATCATATCTGATGTTTGCCTCACTTTCTTCAAATGTGGGGCATTTCTTTTAACTGACACTCCTCACCAAACACCAGTATTGTACAAAGAACGCACTTCTTAGTTCGGCCCGAAGTAATTTCGATGCAGCTCCTTACAATCAGCACCAGTCCCATGAAGTTGCCTGCAGTCCGCCGGGCGCCGCGCGTCAACTGATCTCGGAGGTACGACCACCGGCAGATGCCGCTCCGATCGCCGGCCACGTCCACGCCTCCTACCGTGGACGTCGCCTGGCTTGGAGTAAGGGGGCCGCCATCACACCTGATCCGGGATGGCAGGCAACATGAGCAGGCCTTTTGCTGTAAGTGGCCAGTCGTTTCGCGTCGCTCAAAGGGACATTTCCACATTTGTATGGGGGTTTCGAACCGAAAAAGTCAGTTTGAAGATTATTCGGTGCAGTTCACAGCTCTGCCAATCTTAAAGGGAATGTCTTACATTTGAAGTATTAGAGCAAGCATCTATATGATCAAACAAGCTGACATATAACCATTGATCCACTTTTAAGCAGAAGACTTCTCTAAACAACACAATTTCTCTGCTTAGTGAATATGCCCTTCGATACGTCTTTGCTTTATTTCGTCATCGTGCACTGCACATCATTGAATGAGAGCCAATTGACGGCCGTCATGTCTGGAAATCGTGCTGACGAACGCCAAATATAAAAGAACCTACAACCACTATTTTTGTTGCCTTAATCGCCGCATGCCTTATGGAATGGCAGGATTTGAATAACGTTATTATAACGCCACGAATGCCAAGATGACCTTCAAATGCTCTCTCTCTATCTTTGCGGGCGTGTGGCTCAGAACCTAGAGGGGGTTTAGATCTAAACAAGGGCAGGGCTGTGAACTGCACCGAATGATCTACAACACGGCTTTTTCAGTTTAAAACCCCATAAAAGTGTGGAACACTCCCTTTAATACCTAAAACTCTCCACTTCCTCAGCTCAACAGCCGCAAAACCGTGCAGAATGTTTCAAAGTCATTTAAACATGCATAACGCCACAGCAACGCCATTCAGGTTCTGCCGGCCCATTGGCCATGCGAAGTTCAAGGCCAAGAAGAATATTATCGTCAGTCCGTTCACATCTAGCGTCTCGCGTTTTGTGCTACATAAGATAAGAAGTTGGGCGTGGTTCGGCGGGTAGTCTGCCATTTCTCGGCGAGTAAAGTGTTACAAGTGAGTGTTAAGGTAGCAATTTCGCACGGCTAGTTTGACAGCACCTGAACGTCATACAAGCGTTACATAGCACAATCGAATAATGACATATTGAGGAGCATATTTACCAAAAGGAGAAATTGTGTTGCCTATAGCATATTTTTCCTCTCAGAAGTATGCAAATACTTGCAAGCAAATTTGTCTCATCATGCCTTACGCTTGCTTCAATATCTCCAAATGAGGCACATTCCCTTTAAAAACACTGTTCAAAGTTTGCATGAGGTTTCGAACTGGCATCGCCGTTTTCATGATTATTCTTTGCAATTCACAGCCATGTCCTTTATAAGCCCTCAAATCCTCTGGTTTCTCTTGCTTGATGCACACGAACTCATGCAGCCATTTGAGCGCCACTTGAGGGAATTTCAACGAGACATGTATGACGACATCGAAATGTTCCGTGATGGTCCTATCACGTTGGCTGTTTTGTGCCCGTGGCAAAGACAAATACGGCCATTTAACGATGCGTTTTTGCGCTGAAGCAGTACCAAGAATCCCAACGACAGAAGGCAATCTGCTAACAGCCAGATTAAGCTCTTGATTGCGAGTTTCGACAACGAACTGCGTTCATCATCAATAAAACAGGCATTTATTTAACTACTAGATGTAACGGGCATGAAACTTAGAATCAGATAACTTGAGAAAAGCGTCCTGACCGAAAATGCATATACAAATAAGGAAGATTCATCACAGCGAAATCGACGAGAATACGACGAGAAAAGGTCAAAACACCAACAACATAACGCCGGTCAGTAAACTTTACACCCATAGACCGACAACGCCATCATGCGATGCACAGAAACACCACACGTTAGTCACGCCGTCCACTACAGCGGCAACTCTGACGTGGTAACTCCAGCAGCGACTTAGAGAGAGGCAAGACAAGATAATAGGCAGCGTACAGGAGGCAGTGTAGAGGCAGAGACAGGGAGGCGGTGTACCCGAACGCCACCGGGCGTCCAGTGCGTGCCGGCGATTGTCATGGCGACCCGGCACGAGTTCATCACGTCGGCCACCTCGTCACCGCCGGAACAGATGTCCCGGCGCGTCAGGTTCCGCGAACGAATCGGTCAAATCTTATCTCTGCAAGCACTTAAAATGCTAATGGTGGCGCAGCGCCCCAGACGCTGAAGGCCGGCCCCATCCCATACGGCCGGGGCAATCCCCAGATCTGTCCGAACGATCTAAGAAGTGCCTCGCGACAATGCCAGCCGGACAAGGCGCGCATGTGGGCGACTAGCGCCCGACGAGTTCCTGGAAAACGGCTGTGAAGAGCGGGGGCAGCAGCAGCTGGTGATAGACAGTCACCAGGTGAACCACGCCTACTGTAGGCGGAGGCAAGCCGAGTTGCTGAACAAGTCGGCATCAGAAGGTAACAGAGGCACTAGCAACATAATCATTTTGAACCGACTACATTTATTAAAGTTTCTTCGAGACCATTTGCAGCAATAAAATTTCCTACTCGGAGCGATCGCGCAATAAGACCGAAATAGGTAGTATTTGCTCGTAAATGGTCGCTTTGCCTCTTCTATCGTACAAGTATCACCACCTAGTATTATCTTTCTGTGGATAGAATGACAGCAGATCAAACGAATGCTGTGCAGTAAACACGAATATTTACGAGGGGCCTGTCCATTATGAAAAAGCCATGATTAAGTTCCCTGTACTGGATTGCGCCAGGCCCCGTCATGCCACACTGCGTTCCCGTTTCCGTTAAGGAAGGGTGCTCGCAAGCCGTGTGATTATTTAAGACGGATTCCAGAAGTTCCTCCGTCACAGCAATATGGATGATCACTTTGATGTTAGGGCAGGAAGAGCAATAGCTGTCAGACGTGTTCAAAATCTCCACGACGATAAGACCAAGCACTATGGTTGGCGGGGCATCCCTACATTTTTTATCATTCCTTCTCGAAGGTTCACTACAATCTGGGTAGTGGAAGCAGTAGGTCACTCCCCCCACCCCTGCAATGTTTCCTAGGCCCTTGTTCCACACTTTATAAAGTATGGTTATAAAACGGCCAAGCATGTGCACAAGACTGTAAAGTAAAATCATCGACCCGCGTGGTAACATGCCTCGTATAATGTTTGGCGACTTTTTATCATTCCACAGAAGGGCGTGGCCAGAATTTCGTCAAGGGAAGGGGAATGAGCGTGTCAGCGGGGCCCTACAATATTAGGGGCCAACAGATTCGCCTCGGGGTCCAAAACAACTTTCCTTTTCGGCTTTAGCCCTCCCGTTCTCTCACATGGGATCCCAATTCAGACGAGCAAGAGCTTCTTGGCCGATCAATGGGTACAGGACCTTTTAGGAACGTTTTCAAGAGCTCATTTACTGTGGCCACATCCTGATTTCTGAAGAGACTGTCCATAAACGTGGATAAAATTCATATGGGTATATAAAATCCAGGCGCCCTTCGAACACCTGGATGGGGGTCCATAGTCCACCCTTTGGAAGGTTTGAGGGTAGTGGCGTGCGCTTGCGACTGCATTGGACGCATTAACGCTTAGGGGCTATGACGCACCGCTTCTAGCATTTTGTCTCAAACTTTGAAATAAGCTCGTCATTCTTTTCCTTTCCATTCAAAGTCGTCCTGAGCTGTTATTTGCAATGCCCTGATGTAAACAAAAAGGCTTGCCCTCCTGATTTCTGGTATTATGAGCTTGGTATTCTCATGCTGACAATAAATTGCCTTCGCTATACCAGGAGGTACTGGTTGAGCGGCGTTATCAAGCAAACATGGCTTTAGTGTCATGACACGACTTTTCAAACAGTGTTCATCGTCATGAGTGACCATCAGCGCAGCTTGAAATGTCGAGTTTCGGCAATATAGCCGATGTTTTCTTCATAACGCTGTTAAGCTGGACCTTGTAATATACTGGACGTCGATTATTGCCACGAGAATTTCAAACTGACAGTTCATAATTATATCAGTTGTTAAGATAGCTGCCATCTGGCATAATAACAACTGCCATACCTTTCGCGACTGAGCATTTCATATGTTTCTACCAGACAAAAAAGTGGCCATATCTGGTACGAAGAGACTACGAACTATCTGTTAAGTCTTCAGGACCAGGGTAGTATGAAATGACGTATTTTTTTCTTTCAATGAAGCGATTCATTCTTACAATCCATGCAACAGTTAAAAAAACAAGACACAGAAGGGCGTAATAATGATTCCAAGCAGGCAAAATTCATGACACACGCTAACATCTACTCCAGCAGCATAACATCCATTAAGGGACGATGGAAGTTGTTCTGTTGTTCATTGGAGTTTTCGGGCGCGTCGACTGCAGTGGTCATTTTGCGCCCAGGGACGATGGAAGCTTAGCAATCGTTATTTCGTTTTCTCGAAGGCATCATTCTTCTATGAATATTTGCCTACGGTTATGGGCGACAGAAATGTCGTGTGAGGGAAGCTGGGACGTCAGCAGGCAGCAAAAAAGATAATTATAAAGATAGGTGGATCGTAAATTTTAATACCCTTGAATGTAGGGCCTTTGACCACTGTCTACGTGTCACACGAGATGTAGTATCAAAAACAGCCCCTGGCTCAGCCGAAGGCAGGATCTTTCGATAGAGATACCAGCGGAGATTAGCGATTTCTGGCTGAATAATGAGGAGCCGTACCACAGATTTGTGGCCGGAAGGGGAGGTTGGGTACTTCCTAAAATGAGTAAATCAACATTTATTTCATGCACACTTCTCCGTTCACATCCATTAAGGATCTGAACAGTCCTAACATTTCTTCATCAGTAATTCTAGTTATAACTTGTGGTACAGAGCGGTAATAGAGCATGAGCAGGGTATTGTACCGCTGTATGGTATGTAGCTTGCGATTCCCACGACCTGTGGGAAATGTTCTGGGATCATCGTTCAACGAGAATGGGGACGATTCCCGGTCCCGGTACACTCAACGGCGCGGGCACGCTGTTCTGCCTATCCGGCAACTGGCCAGTCATCCTGGCCTGGGGTGGCCGTGTCCGAGCAACTACTAAACGGCCACCGAGCTTATTGACGACCTCATTCTCTGAGCGTCGGGGCCAGTCGTCAGCGAACCTTCGCCATCAGATGCATCATGGCAAGGAGCATGTCTGCTCCAGGACATGGTAATCTTGAGTACGGTCAAATATCACCCAACAAATCGGAGCCGTTGATAATCATTCGCAGACGACCCGCCTTCGTCCACTCTGAGCCTGTAGGACTGATTCCCAGCGAACCTCATCACTCGACGCGTCACGGTCTAGCACACACCGCCGCTTTCTGCGAGCGTACCCGGAAGGACGGAACACTAATGCCCGCGCAATATGCTTGACACTTATCACTGAACATATGCCAGCCAATAAACGTCTGACACGTTGCTGTGATTCAAGATCTCCCCGGTGATAAATGTTCCGCGTATGACGTCTGGTGCCGAGGGCAGGCGGGACACGCTCAACTGATATACGCGATATATACGATACCGTCTCGCCCCCGTGTCCGAGCCGAGAGACAGACATCAGCTGATATCATGTCCTGAGACAGGGACGGCGCGAGCGGAGCTTCTGAACGGCATCGGCCGCGAAGAGACCGGCCAGACGACCGCAGACAGACGCGGAGCGCAGTCGTGAGGAATGGCGCTGTGAGTGAGGCGGCTGGGGGACGGGCACAGTGCTCTCACATATGCCGACCAGCTTACGGTGCGCATGCGCGTGACGATTCACAGTCGGAGACGAGAGAGCGCCCCGCCCCCAGTTAGCACTGGTGTCATGGGGCATCTTGACATCCGGCAGCCACCAATATGCATCATCAGGCCCACGCATCCATCAGGGTTTATTTATCAAACAGTCCCGAACTAGATTCAGAACCCGTAGGAAATTTTGTATGGGTATCAAGGACCTTAAAAAAATGTTGCGGGAATTAGTGACGCTCATATCACTTCTGCAGGGAACACCAATCGTATAACTTCATAGCTGACATTACCAGCATGACCATAGCTGTCGAATATTTATAAGGCTGTCGAATTTTTAAAAAAGCTTTGTGGAGGAGAAATGGACGATGTTTTCATATTTACGGCATACATATTGCAAAACGGCTATGACTTTCACCACAGGTGATCAGAGTGATATGAGCGTCCTCACATCAAACCCATTCCCAACTCAAATCTATGATAGGGTTGATACGACCGTCATGTCAGCACCATTCCCAGCTCGAATCTATCTCCAGAGCGACACGAGCGTCCTCATGTCAGACCCATTCCCAGCTCCAATCGCCATGTCAGACGTCATTCAGATATCAGATGTCAGACCTACTCTCAATTCGAATCTATCACCGGACTGACACGAGCGTCCCCGTGTCAAACCCATTCCCAACTCAAATATATGTCCAGAGCAACAAGACCATCATGTCAGACCCATTCTCAGCTCAAATCTATCTCCGGAGTGGCACAGCCGTCATGTCAGACCCATTTCCCAGCTTGAGCCCGTCAAACCACGCAACACGTCTCCGCCATCGCCTACTCCAGAACGACTAGGCAATGTTTCACACGATGTCAGTCTCCTTGTCAGCCAGACTACGGCAGGAAAGATCTCACCAAAGGTCTGGGAAATCGAGAAGAGACGCTTGATTGGCGCTGACGGGTCCAAGCGGGGAGAGGTGGAGACAGTGGGCAGGTCCAACGACGGTAAAAGGTTCTCACCTCACCCGCCCGGCTACTGACGGCCCTGACCTCACCCCTGTGGTCTGACGCTCACTGTGGTAGCATAAGCGGGTGGTCACACAACATGGAATAGCAACAAGCGCATCGTCACACAGCGTTCTTCCGTTCACCAGCAGTTTTTGTATCGCAGACGCAAGCATAATAAACAATCAGCTGCCGCACTTTTTGAGCGAGTAATCACTGCGGGCTGCCTATAAGATGTGACAGGCCAATATCTTCATTATAAGACAGCGACAAAATCTTCGTCACTTTTGAACACATATTCTAAAGGCCCTTGGAACACCTAACCACCGGCATTGGATTTCCCAGTCCAGCTTATCATCCCACTTCTTGGCCTGAGGAAATGTGATTCTTGTGACTGGATATGTGCCTTTGGGACCACTGTAATTGGGGCTGAAAGCAGCATCCGCTCATACCAGCCTGTCGAAGCAACTCTGCTTTTTTCAAGCATCCTGGCCCTGCTCTCTGAGAAAGCGCAGGTTTCAGCACGCCGTCAACGCACGGGCGATGGTGTCGGGACAAAAGAAGGAGCCACACGCCTGCGTTGTCTGTATAAAGGCAAGTCTCGTGTATTTAGACATATTAGCGACACAAAGTGCCTTGAAACCTGACTATATCGTATTTGTAAACCACGAAAACCTCCACAACTTAATACATATCCATGTCGCTTTCCACAAAACTGCCATCGCACTTTGCAATTGAGTAAGCATCGGATCCTTTCGGCAGGCCTTGTCTCGGTCTCCTCAAGCGCCTCCGATCTCCCAGTGTGTACGGTGATAACCCGAGCAGGTTACTCGCACCCGTGACCGCGCCTGTCTGACGGCACTCTCGCCGCACCCCTGACACACTTTGAGCTCCCGCCTCCCGCCTGCCAGACGTTACTTGCTGGTGCACGGCAACGGCTAAAGAAAACCGACATAGTTTTAATTTTCGAGACATCTGCCAAAAATGTAACTCAAACGACGGGAATTTAACGAAAAACGCAGTCGGAAAGCTAAACATGTTTTTGACCCGAGTGATACACCTGGCTAGATTCAGACTCAGCAGTCAGCGGAATTTTGTACAGAGCTCAGGACGAGGTGACTAGTGCGCGAAGCCTGCGTTGTCAGCGAGTCAGCTGTCTCCTGCGAAAGTCAGCTGTCTCCTAGGAATATCAGTTGTCTCCTGAGAAAGTTAGCTGACTCCTACGAAAGTCAACTGTCTCCTGCAAGAGTCAGTTGCCTTCTCCGAAAGTCAGCTGTCTTCTGTGAGAGTCAGCTGTCTTCTGCGAATATCAGCAGCTTCTTGTGAGAGTTAGCTGTCTCCTACGAGAGTCGGATGTCTCCTGTGAGAGTCAGTTTCTCCTGCGAGAGCATGCTGTCTTCTGCGAGAGCGGCGACGAGTGGCGGCGGAGCACCAGACAGCGCACATCGGCTGCACATACACCGTTTCAGAGCTCACGCTGGCTACCGGTGTTCCACCGGAAGACATCCTCAAATGCACAGTCGGCTTCCAGGTGACGTCCCGACACCGGGTCGGCAGGGTTTCTGTCTCGCGCATTGAGCCGGCCACTCTCAGCTCGGAAACACCGAGTGAGATTCTCTGTGCATCCACGACCTCCGGGCGTGTCGTGCGTAAACGTGCGTGCGCCTGCTGTCTGCATGACTTTAGCGTTGATTCTAGACGCATTGACTCGACACGAAGCTATGATCAGTCAATGTGAAATACCTACGATGGTAAATGAAGAATGGGAAAAACAGAATGTACACCGCCGTGCTTTCTCTTCGCCATCCGGCTACGTGAAAAAACACAAAGACCTTCAAAGAGAAAGTGGAAATACAAGTATGCACCATCGTCCTTTCATGTCCTTTACTTTGATCGGTGAGATTAAGGTGCGTGGGATGATATCATGCATTCTCCCTGCTCATGACGGCACAATCTGGGCCGGCCATTTACTTGCTGAGCGATGACATGACTTTAAACTGTGTGCACTAACACCGCCGCATTATGAAAATGAGTCCGGGTTTCCCGACGGCGTAAAGGTACTTTTGACAATTTAACAAATTAATGAGTTCCGGGTCGGGTCGGGAGGGTAATCCTCTCAGAAGACAGATCGCAACGAGGCCGTTATAAATGGCTGCTCAATATGCATTACAGTACTATCTGGCCATCCTTCCAGCAAACTGTAATTAACTAAAGGTGCGCGGCCTCACCTACGCAGCGCTCTGCTCAGCGGAACCCACGTCTGATCTCTGATAATCAACACTGATTCTCAGATCGGTGTGCTGCGGACGCTGACATGCCCACCACGCGAGCTACTGAAATGTACGATGGCAAAACCTGGTGCTGCGTTGTATTTTGGACTGCGAGCTTTTTTATTTCGTTGCATTTTGTTCGGGGTTACATTTTGGATGGCTCACTCGCACGGTGATGAGTGTGTGTGCGAAGTAATGTGGCATTACTGAGTCCTATGGCTGAAGTCGTAGGCATTTTGTATGGCACGTTGCAGAAGTCTACGGGTTGGTGAAACCCACCGGCAGCCGCCTAAAATGGGTGACGGGTTGAGTTGGGTTCAGGTTTGGGAAATTGCGTTTATGCTCAAGGCGTTTACAAAATTGCGGATGTAGACTTCCAAAAAGGCCACACGATGTTACTGCCTCCACTATTTTGTCATAAATAGTGTAATTCACCTCGCTTGTGCAATCATGAATGCAGAACATGACTTTGGGTGTAAAATTTCCTAATTTTTCATAATTTGGCACCAAAGTGCCGCAGAAACCAGAGTGGTTGGGCAAACAGTGGGCAGAACGAACTACGAATGGGTAACAGGTGGGTAAGGGCGCAATCCCACGGGTAGCGCATGGATTGGGTAAAGGCAGCCCTACCAGGGAGGGCCTCTGTAGACAGCACATCACGCACTGGTCACGATTCTGAATGTTTTAATGTGGGTGGATCTCATCAATCTGATACACGAGTAGACACTATACAGTAACCAGAGAGGGACCGTATTCGTCTTAAATGTTTTGCTAGCCTCAGAGCGAGTCCATGGACGTGATGTGCGTTACCACATGTGGGCTAATGTTGACCACCACAGACCCGTTGTGCGTAATGAATTAAGAATTGCAGAAAGGCACCGTACTGGTTGGCGTTTGCTGCAAGCCCACGACGCCCAGCACATCCCAGGCGCAAGCAAATGTCCACAACTTCGGGAGCAGCATTCTGTCGAAAGTCAATCCGTCAGCTTTAGCGGCACCAGACCGCGCCGGTTCGTCCCTGTGCCCGGCGTCCCATCTCCGTCCCGTGACGCATTGTCGAGCGCAGCTCCCCCCCGCACTCCTCCGAGCCTGGAGGAAGCCCGTCGACACCAGCCCCCTCCCCACACCCTGTGGTGGTACGCCAGAGCCCAGCCCGCCGACGGTACTCACTCGCCGTCTGGGGAGAAGCGCGCCTTCAGGCCGTAGTGCCGGTGCGCCTCGATCTTCCGCTTGGGAGTGATCTCCACCGGCGCCTGGTCCGTCTCGCCCGCCGCTGCAACGGCCCGGGCCGCGTGTCACGCGCGCGTCCCACTCTCCCGGGTCACGATGGGCCGCTCCGGCGCGTCTCATGCCGCCATCGCCACTCGCCACAAAACGTACGCTTCTGTCCGTCCCGACAGCAGTCTCGTGTGCGGAGAGAATCGAGGTCTCACACGCAACACAACAGCCGTGCTAGCAATTTGACTCGCCAAACGATGATAAAAAAAACTCTACGCAAAAACACACGCAAATCACAGATTCCACAGCGAACTCCCACGTTCCGCGCGGCAGGCTCCTCCGGCGGGGCACGCAGCCGTTATCCTTTACGTGGTAATCCGCGACACTTTCCGGTGAACCGCGCCGGGAGACGACAGCCCATAACTCGTCGAGTCGGAACCATCAGCGGCGCCGGTGTCGCCATCGCGGCACGAATTAGGCAACGCCCCGCGGGAGACCTCTCTGCGGCCGCCATTACCACTCCGGAGACGGGACGAGGTGTGTGATCACCGCGCCGACAGACCATCTGTCGCGGTCCCCAGCGCGGCCCAAGTGGCGGCTGGCCGGCGCCGATGGGTGCCGGAATGGCTGGGTGGGTGGATGCCTACCCCATCCCCTTCCCCCCCCCCCCCCCCCTCCTCCAAATCGTCAATGTCAGTCCGTCACATGGGAGCGACTATACCGCGCATCATTACCACCAGCCGGCCTCATTAGCGCATGCTTCCCCACACCCAGCGGGCCACATGTGTCAGACTTCCCCCTCATGATGATGATTTGAGTTTTGAGACGCACCAACTACGTTGGTCATATGGCGCCGATGGACTTCCCCCTCGGCGCTAGCTGTTTACACGGGTGGTCACGACGTAAATCGCTCCGAGACGTTTTTCTGAAAATGTTTTGTCAAAGCATAGGGTTGTAAAAGCTTTCAGGGAATAATTTAGGTCCCAACTATCCTACCAATTAAAGGAAAGTAGCTGCAAGTTGCAACAATGCTTACATGAAAACAATTTTAATCATAATCCCCCGGAGCTGCTTCGGGCAAATAGGAGTTCGTCAAAACGGCCCATGTCTCTCCAGCAGCGCTCCGAGCGGGGCCAAGGGCGCCGACCGGTGCCGATACACCGCACGACCACTGAAGCCCCTCCCCATGCGCCCGCCTGAACCGTCGCACACCCACACAGCGCCCACACGTAGCAGTTGCCCTTGGTGTTGATGGCGGCCATAAGCTCGCCGTTGTTGTCGATGTCGATGTGCTGGAACGCCGAGTCCGGCTCCGGGATCTGCCGGCGTTCAGCTGCGTCAAATACCCCGCGAGCACATGCTCGCATCGCGCAGAGAATCCATCATCTTCTGTTGAGCGGGAGAGCTTTTGGTACACTTACTTTGAGCTACCCACTTCAGCCAACAGATGAGAAGTGTGACCATGATTGCCGATACTCAGAAAGCTTAGCGCAGCAAAAGACAGGCACCTCAACCCGTCGCTTCATCATTTATGCTTCTTTTCGATTGAAACATGCGTCACATTGCACCCTGTCATAAAACGACACCTGCAAGCACACCAGACGTACTGTTCAGAATATCTCGGAAAAGACACAGGTAGCATGATGTTCCCTTACACCACCACAGTTCCTATTAATTTAGCAACGTTGACACTACCATCGAAACCACATACATTTTGTGACGCACAATAAGACAACACTAACTCCTTGCGTCCAGACAGAAAGGAGAGGGAGCCGGTATTGGAGGGAGGGGATGTCAGCGAGGGTAGCCACTCCCGATACGGTCCGACCAGCGTCTCATTTACTGACCGTGTCCTGACTTTGCCCTGTAGAATATCCTGGTACAGACCCAGGTAATAATTTCCAGACCGGAGGACCGGCCGCACATATTGCTTCTGACCCCCCCCCCCCCCCCCCGACGCAACTACCCCGGTCGACCACCCACGACCAGGCACATGGTTCTGGACCAAGGACTGTGCATCCGACGGCAGCTGAACAATCGGGCTGCAGCTGAGCAGCCGGACGGCAGCTGAGCAACCAGACAGCAGCTGGACAGCCGAAAGGCAGCTGATCAGCCGGACGGCAGTTGGGCAGCCGGCTGCTGCACATCACGGACCACGGGACGAGAGCGTGGCGCAGTGCAAGGAAAAAGATAGCATACAAATACTGCCCGAAGGAGCCGCATGCTTCACTAAGCGCATATGGCTATGATAAGGGTCTGCACGTCGTCAGAAGGCGGTGCTGAGGGTGTCTGGCTCGTGCGTCACGTGGGAACGCGGCCAGGCTGACCAGGAGCACACATGTCTACACTCAGGAGTGTAATTAGAACACCAGTTTTGACGGAGTTCTGGGCGAGCTTGTCCAGTATCATGTCATTTGATGCGGACGATGATAAAAGCTTACTGGTACAGACGGCGAAATCAGATTTCGGGAGTCTGCGCTTCTAGCCCTTAAAAGTGTTTACTACAATCTTGCATAAATCACACAGCGCCTTAGCCGTGATATGTGATGTAATCAAGCGCTCAAGTGTGCGTAACACTGTCAAGTAGATGTTAATGTTTCTTTTCTGCCGACACAACAAAATCTCTCGCGACCCTCCATCTCTACAATGGCATTTTGCCAACCGGAATGCGGAAAATTAGCCATACGAGTGCGTTACGTCCGTCACAATCGTCGCGAGCTTGAATGTCTTGCATCCATGTTGTTCGTATTTTGCACCCAGGTAATGCCAGCAATTGCAATGTTTGATCAATAAGGAATGGCCGCAATTGGAAATGGATGTGCGGGTAAAAGAGCGTAAGGTGAATGGTCGTGCGGAAAAATATCGCTCGCAGAAGATCGAGTGGAAAAGGTCATGCGGGCAAAAGACGAACAGCAAATGATCGTGCGTAAATGTTGCATGAACCAGATCGCAGGCAAAATATGATATGGGATGACCGTTGCCAGCAAAAAAGCCTGTCACAGATAAAAATTCGGAAGGCGGTAAGACAAAAGTGCGCATGCGAATGATCGCGGTCAAATGGTAGTAGGTAGCGACAGGGATCATGCGGATAAAGTTCGCCCTAGATAAAGATAGGACTGTGCGTGATTGAAATCAAAACGATCGCACATGAGAGCCGTAAGCTCGAGATTGTGGGGAGTATGGATCGTCGGCGACAAGCGTTGTAAGCACATAGCGGAAAATGGTCTGGTTACACTTGTTACTTTAACATGCGCCCGGGTGGTCAGCTAGATACCCTTCGCTCGGGCAGGGGAACCAATTTGGCTCCCCTGAGATCTCGGGAACTACGAAAGCTAGAGACACCAAATTTACATCGTGTGTTGACCTGTACGTAAATTCACTTAGGTCAAAGCTTGAGATTCCTAGGTAATGACCTTCAGGTCAAATAAGGTCAAACGAAGTCAAATTCCAGGTTGGTCTCCAAAGTGCCCCCAGAACCTAGATGTCTGCTTCTAAGTGAAAGATCACAAGCTCAATCAAGGTGAGTGACCTCGTTTGACCTTTTGAAGGCCATGGTGACTAATATAATACAAAACTGCTCTGAGTTTCGCATTTGAATAATCGACAAGGATTACGCTAGGCAGTATGTTCCTAAAAGCCTATCGACCTGAGCTATCCTGGGTCAATGACCTATTGACATCTAACAAGTTAATGGAAGATGTATAATGCGGTCCCTGCTATCAATAAATTCGAAACGAGTACCAGAAACTATCCCATACAGCAAGCCCTACAGTGATAAACCAGGTTGGTTTTGACCTTGGTCTAACCTTCATACCTGACCTTAGGTCAACGTAATTTGCTCATTCAATGTTTGTGTTGCCTAAGAAAGCATCTCAGAGATGTGTGGCTTCGTCAAACACCCCGTTGTTGTATGACATTGAACGATTCCCTAGAAATTGCCTTCGCTGAAACCATCGCCTGACTGACCAGCCATAGGTCAGCGACTTTACAAGGCACATCTAAACTTTTACATCAAACGATCCGCTATTCAATTTTCTACAGCTATGCAAAATTTGGCGCGGCTACGCCGCGCCGTTCGAAAGCCATTCCGGAAAAAACCTTCGCGGGGGGGGGGGGCAATTTGACACCCACCCGAACAAGTGTTAAGGAACGGAGGTAAGAAACCTAGCTGCAGCTGCACAGAACGGAACCAAAGTGGTTGCGAGTCTGCGCAAAGGACAGCGGCAGCACTGGTAGTCGTTGCGAATTAAATATGAGGGCTCGAGACCTTCGCCCTCACGCCCGCACTCATGCAACTCTTCACCCGTAGGTCAAATTTTGATAGGTGTCTGCAGCACTGATCTTGGAAGAGCGCACACAATATACTACAGATCTGGGGTTTGTTGACCGCTGTCGGACCGGCTTGAGAGAGGTTCCCCAGCCAATCCGGTATCAGACGGCGCAGCCAAGTTCATCGTTCGGTGCCTGCTGGTTTTGTGTTGAAACCTGTGCGCATCAACGCAATCTCTAACAAGGATCCGCCAGGGAGTATATATATATATATATATATATATATATATATATATATATATATATATATATATATCATAACAGATAGAGAGAGAGGGGAGAGAGAGAGAGAGAAAGGGAGAGGGATATCGTGCGTGCGTGCGTGCGTGCGTGCGTGCGTGCGTGCGTGCGTGCGTGCGTGTGTGTGTGTGTGTGTGTGTGTGTGTGTGTGTGTGTGTGTTTTGTTAAAGACCTTGGTGTAGGTACGTTTAATAAGTTTTTTCTGCATTTGCTCTAGTTTCCTGATTGTGGTTGCCTGCTCATCACTGAGGCCAAAAAGTAATTGGCCAAAGTTTGGCATACATTAATTGAGCTGACGTTTCAAAATTACATCTCCCATTTTCAAATGTACACATATACAACATACAGGTGACGAATATATGATAGCATTATATGATAACAGGTATAACCAGTGAGGTATAACAACCAGGTATCGCCAAGTTTAGTTCGATCGTCAAATTGTGTATGGTCGAAATTAAGCGGTTAACATTTTTAGGAACATAAGAATTCAAGCGTCAAAACGCGTACTGAATAGCAAGATATACTATCTACGGATGGTATCAATCGTCCCTAAACGACGTGAAGAGTGGCTGAGGGGTTGGTTTGCTTGTTCAGTTCCAGGGACGATGCTTTGATCGTGACAGCCTCCAGAAAATAAAGCTTCCTCCTGTCAGACGATGATGCTATGATGGTGATGTTACTGGTGGGATTGTCTCGGGTGATGTTCCGGCCATGTTCTTTTCGCACGTGCTCTTTTGGAGCACTGTCAGCCAAGCGCATCATCAACCGCCTTGGAAGTGTGGTGGTAGTGACACTAACGAAACTTGATTGCCCTAGGAGTGTGCAATCTCCCATGTTACAACGGAACTGGTAAACGACGTTGGTTCGTTTCAAGGGGTCAGAGCTGGCTGTGAGGTTATTTTTCATGAGTTGGATGACCTCCCTGTTGTCGTGGTAGATGGTGAGCGTAATCTTGTCATCCTGGCTGACTGGCTTGACGTTTTCAGGTATTTTGTATTGAGGATACGCTCGTCTGTCGTACACCTATCAGCATTTGATTCTGATAGAACAGCTTGATTGGATTCGGTTGATGTTTGATGGCGTCAGTTTTTGTCTGATATCGTGACATAAAGCCGCTGGTCTCATGGTCGGTGGCGCTGTTGGAGAAGCCATTATTTACCAGGACTTGTTTGATGCGATGCGGCTCACTGTCTAGCTTCGTTCAATCAGAGCAGGGTTTAAAGGCTCTTCGGGGATGGGAACGCACTACACTGATCTTGTACCGGTCGGGGCACTCGCTTGTGGCGCTGAGGCACCTCCAGTATCTGCTGGCTTTTGTGCACTGTTGTCACGAATCGTCGGTCAGCAGTGATGTCAGTGATGACATGATGTCTAAAAATAAAATGCTGTTATTGATGTTTAGTTTGCATGTGAATCGAAACACTGAATCCTGTTCCATTGCATTATTTAGTTCGATCAGTTGTCTTTCGTTGCTGACGTCTACGAAAATGTCATCGACATGTCGTGCATAAAGTGCGGGACAGAGAGATGCATTTACAAGACTTTGTTTTCCGCGTGGCACATATAGGCGTTGGCAAAAAGCTGTCCCAGGGCGGACCCAATGGTCACTCCATTCTTTTGTCGGTAGAGTTTGTCGTCTGGTGCACGAAACGGTGCCTCTGCCGTACATGTTCGCAGGAGATTCTCCAGAAGGGATGGACGAGTTTAGGAGGAGGGATGGTTGGGTGACGATAGATGTTTTCAGGCAGAATTTGCACCGTCTCTTCTACCGGAACTTAGTAAATAAACTCTTAACCCTTAGTGATTAGTAAATAAATTCTAACCTCTCCACCTTCTAGCTTATTAGCCGGAAGGTTGAGTGCCTTTCAGGATGTCCATTTTTAGGAGGTAAGTCAATCAGGCAGGACAAGACAACGCTCGCCATCTACTACAAAAACAAAAAGGTCACCCAACTCATCATGAGGAATAACATAACAGCCAACTCTGACCGCTTGAAAAAATCGGCATCGTTTGCCAGTTTCGTTGTGACATAAGAGATTGCTGGCTAATAAAGCAATCAAACTATGTCGGTGTCACTGCCACCGCACTTTCAAGCCGGTTAACGATACACCTGACCTCCGGCCTGGTAAATGACGTCGCGGCTTTGGCGTGATGCCATTTGCCCGGCTCGGCCTGCTCCGTACACAGTTGCCCCCCTGTGCGGAGTCAAGCTGCCACTGCAGCCAGCCGGCCGCCGCGTGCGGGTGACGTATCGACACCCGCTGTTCGGGACAGCGGTCGTTTGCGACCGCTCGCCACCGCACCGAGTGCTCGGACCGGAACCGGCCACCGACTACTCCCGCCAGCAGCCACCGCCTGCGGACGGGCCGGGGCCACAGGCGCGCACAGCCGTCCGGTCTGGGGCGCCGGTCAGGCGGCGGCCGCGGTCTTATCTCGGCTGCGGTAATGTGAATGGTGCGCCGTTCACCTCCGCGGCGGTACGGCGTTGCCTTAATTGAGGTGCTGCGACAGATTGTGCGCCGAGTCTTGACCGCTGATAATTTTTTAACACTTAGCCAAGACTTCACACAAGGAAATGCTAGTCATTTCGGCCTATCAAGCAATGCTAAGGCCTCCTAGATTTCAAATTTGTAATTCATGCGTCTACTATATGCTCTCATTGTGAGAAATTTTGACCTGTGCCCGGATGGTCGGCTGCATGTGACGCGCTCTGGCGGGGGGGGGGGGGGGTGAATTGAACCTTCTGATGTCTAAAAATTCAGAGCTAGAGATGCCAAATTCACAAAATATGTAGAGTTGTACGTAAATTCATTTGTGGCATTTCTTAGGTTCCTAGGTCTTGACCTTAATGCCAAATAAGGTCAAACGAGATAAAACTCGGGGTCAGTATCTTAAGTGCCCCTAGACCCACCCACGCACCCAGTTATAATTTCGATACCTTTTCTTAGCAGAAAGTCGCTTGTTTTCATGTCAGGTCAGTGACAGCTGACCTAAAGGTCAAAATGACCCAAACCCCTCGATTATATTTTGACGTTTCACTTTACGGTCAGTGTTAAGAGCTAACACGGGGCGGCATGTTCAACGGAGAAGCTCAACATAAGGAACTACTGATGTCCTATTGATGCAGGAGTGCAAAATTAGAGTCAAAATGTACCCGATAAAGCAAGTTTTCCAATGTGCATCTGTTCGAAAAATTTCCTTGGAATTGCCTTTGCTAATAGTCATGCCCTGACTTTGACCTGTGATAGGTCAGTAGCTTTACGAGGCATATCTAACGTTTTACGCAGAACAAAACCGACTATTTAATTGTCTACAGCTATATTAAGTTATACCATACAAAGTTGGCTTAACAAGTAGGTATCAAGTTTAGTTCGATCGTCAGATTGTATAAAGTTGAAATTAGGTGTTTGACATTTTTTAGGAGCATAAGAATTCAAGCGGTAAATACGTGCTGAATATCTACGGATGGTACCGATCGTCCCTAAATGACGCGAAGGGTGACTGAGCGGTTGGTTTGCTTGTTTAGTTCCGGTGATGACGTTTTCATCGTGACATCCTCCGAAATATAAAGCGTCCTCCCGTTTGATGATGTTATGATAGTGGTGTTTCTGGTGAGATCGTCTCGGGTGATGTTCCCGCCGCGTTCTTTCTCACATGCTTTTTTGGAGCACCGTCAACCAAGTGCATCGCCAACCGGCTTGAAAGTGTGGTGATAGTGACACCAACATAGTTTGATTGTTTTTTTAGCCAGGAATATCCTGTCACAACGAAACTGGTAAACGGCGTCGATTTTTCCAAGCGGTTAGAGTTGGCTGTTATGTTATTCCTCATGATGAGTTGGGTGACCTTTCTGTTTTTGTAGTAGATGGTGGGCGTTGTCTTGTCCGGAGCCGGAGCTGGACGGAGCTCCAACAAACGGACTGTCGGTCACATCTCGCCAATATCGAGAATGCAGGCATTCCAGGTCACAGCACCTTCGAAAAGGGTTCTTTAAAAGGAATTCGCGGTCTCTTAGGCAAAATGAACATGAACACACACGTATCCCGCCATTTACACTGCAAACCTGGCCTTCTCGAATTCCCTCTTAGGGGCTTTTCCATTCGAAATATGTGTTTCTGGCACTGACTCATCGCGCTCATTGCTCACAGCTGCGATAAGACATCTATATTCCCTCATCACATTTTTTTTTATCTTACCAGCCTGTGGCCACGAAACACGCGCGATGAACTTAATCATCAATTCGTATGGAAAATATGGCAAAATGAAAGAGGAAAATCGTATGAAACCACAGAAGCAGCATATTTTGGCGAAAGTGGCGCAAGCTCCCAAAGATAGGGTATTTCGTCACTACACTCAAACATGGCAATCATAGTCGGGCTTTGGTGTGTGAAATGAGCTCCAATATTGTCATTGACACCAAAGTTTCGCCGTGAAACATTGCACCCAAATGGTTGAGCCTTTCAACAATTCGTGTGATTGGCGGGTGAACAGTGCATTGATAGTTGCAGTTACACTTGTGTATTAGCGGCAGCGTAAGCCCCTGTCATATACATCTTTTTAAGGATAACTGATGACATTTTATCAAGATAATGCTCAAATGCACACAGTCTGCCGCAAACGTCGACAAAAAGTCCAGTCAGTATCGGACAGCAAGGAGCGGATTTCTCCACATGCCGTCACGCTCTCCTACTTGACGCGGATAGCTGTTGACACATGGTTTCATACCCCATGCGTCATGTCGGCATGTCAGCGTCATGGCACCGTGTCCCGGCCAATGCACTGGACCAGCTGATACCCCCCCACCTCCCCCGTGGGACGTATGACGGCAGGGTGAGCTGACGGAGCCGACCCGAGGCCGAACACTGTACACCCAGGCGACCAGAGCCAAACTTTAGATTGTACACTATAAACGACGCAACGGCGGGAGAACGGTACACCGACACCGGGGAGCAGACGGCTGAAGCCAGGCCTGACGCCAGCGTCAACGGCTTTTGGTATCCGGAAATGTAGTGATATTGGTTTCTGGTACTGTGCTTTGGATGACCCACGTGCGAAGGTGTTTATTACTATATTCACCAATAGCTGCGTGCTCGCATTGCAGAAGTTTTGTGGCAGCTTCCAGAGATGGCACTCTTGCTTCTACCTTTACGCTCGCGCCTTTGTCAAATAATCGAGGAGTAATCACTAGTTTAGCCCAAGCAGAGCGCATCGAATCGTGAATACTTGTAAATCCCAGGCTAAACATACGCGTTAAAACAGCTCTTAACCAGCGTTTTCAGGCTTAAGAACGCGAAATCGCCATTGAGCTTGCACATATTTCCGCTTCCAAATAGAGCACCTCGTGAGTGTTTGTGCAGACCAAACATCGTTAACATTCAATTGGTTGCATCGCTAATGGGCGGCTTTGATTATTCCGTCTGTCGCCATGGCGATCCGTGGCTATGCTGACGGGCGGACGGGCGGCGGGATCGCACCAGTGCCTATGCTGACGGGCGGGCGCGCGGCGGGAGCGCAACAGTGCCTATGCTGACGGGCGGACGGGCGGCGGGACGGTACCAGTGGCTATGCTGACGGGCGGACGGGCGGCGGGATCGTACCGGTGCCTATGCTGACGGGCGGGCGGGCGGCGGGAGCGCAACAGTGCCTATGCTGACGGGCGGACGGGCGGCGGGACGGTACCAGTGGCTATGCTGACGGGCGGACGGGCGGCGGGATCGTACCAGTGCCTATGCTGACGGGCAGACGGGCGGAGGGCCCGTACCAGTGGCTACGCTGATAGGCGGGCGGGCGGCGGGATTGTACCAGTGACTATGCTGACGGGGGGAGGGGCGGCGGGATCGTACCAGCGGCTATGCTGACGGGCGGACGGGCGCCGGGATCGTACCAGTGACTATGCTGACGGGCGGACGGGCGGCGGGATCGTACCAGTGCATACGCTGACGGGCGGGCGGGCGGCGGGAGCGCACCAGCGGCTATGCTGACGGGCGGACGGGCGGCGGGAGCGCACCAGTGGCTATGCTGACGGGCGGACGGGCGGCGGGATCGTACCAGTGCCTATGCTGACGGGCGGACGGGCGGCGGGATCGTACCAGTGCCTATGCTGACGGGCGGACGGGCGGCGGGACGGTACCAGTGACTGTGCTGACGGGCGGACGGGCGGCGGGAGCGTACCAGTGGCTATGCTGACGGGCGGACGGGCGGCGGGATCGTACCAGTGGCTATGCTGACGGGCGGACGGGCGGCGGGACGGTACCAGTGACTGTGCTGACGGGCGGACGGGCGGCGGGAGCGTACCAGTGGCTATGCTGACGGGCGGACGGGCGGCGGGAGCGTACCAGTGGCTATGCTGACGGGCGGACGGGCGGCGGGAGCGTACCAGTGGCTATGCTGACGGGCGGACGGGCGGCGGGAGCGTACTAGTGGCTATGCTGACGGGCGGACGGGAGGCGGGACCTCACCAGTTTGGCGCGCTGGTCGGACCGGAGGTCCCACTGGTGGATGGTCCCCGATTGGTCGCCGATGAACAGCTCCACCTGGTTGGGGTGCAGCACGATGCAGGTCATGGGCTGATCAATCTGGAACACCCGCTGGCAGTGGAGTCCCCCGGTCCTGCGGCACGGAGCGGAGCGCGCCGTCAGCGTCGACGGCCGCCAGGGTACGACTAGGACGGCGCCCAGCTGTGTAACATCTCATCATCGCCAGGCCGCCAGACTGCTACAAGTCACAGATGTGATAGCATGAATCACGCGGCAATGCTGCACAGAAAAGTCGGCAAAAAGACCAAAGGACACAAATGGACGACCCGTCTCTGATAGGAACAGCGCTACACGACTCATTCAATCTCCTGTAAAGGCACATCAAAGTTTAGCACCTCTCATCGCTGCTTCAGAGCGGGTTTCGAGACATATTTTTGAATCGAATGAAGGCAAATAAACTGCGAGCAACTTGCTTCAAAATCCAAATCAGCCACTGTCCCACCCGTCTCGCAATTTTACCGACACCCGGCACACAGCTCACCGGGTCACAGCGCGCGGGGAGTAGGTGGAGATCTAAGCTCACGAAGCCCAGCACAAGTACGCGATCGAGCAATTAACCCAGCAGGGTAATCAGAGGGACGCCGACAGGGAGGGGCGCAGGGCACTCACTTAACATCCCAGATCTTGGCGGAGCCGTCCTCGCTGGCCGTGAACATCCAGCGACCGTCGCGCTGGAAGCCCACGCCCACCACGTTCTTGCTGACGCCCTCGAAGTTGATGATGGGGTTCATGTCGGTCGAGTTGACGTCGTACATGCGGACGTGCTGGTAGCCTGGCGGTGGCGGCGGCGGTGGCTCAGCGGCCACCCCCGGTGCCGGGGCGCGGCCCGCCGGCACGGTCGGGCCGCTGTGTGAGGACAACACACTCCGCGGAGGAGCCGGCCGGGGAGACCGGCAAAGCAGACGCCGGCGGCACGCGAGCGTGGGACAGCGCGGGGAGGCGGCAGCCAGGCGTCATTAGTGTAAGCATTGGCGCGTTGTCAGCACCCCGGCAACGACAGCGGGGCATGACAGAATTCAATAGACACGAGTTTTTACATAGCAGCAGACGTAATTGATGAGCCTGAAGGTCTTCGAAACTGCGCTGCACGCATATAGTCAAAGGTCAGCTATGTGTACTATTCCAATCAAAGTGGAGCCCCGCTCCTCCGTAGCTCACCTTAACACGGGAATACTTCTGACAGACGCTTTTACGGCATTGAAATAGGAGGCTGGTTCGCGACAATTCATTGCAGGATACTTCATGTAGGTGCCGCGCTAAAAAGAAAATCGCCCTCATGCTAAGTTTAGCAGTAGGAGTTCCCCTATTGCTCAGATGGCGGTTGCTTTAGAGATCTGTGGACCGTCCGCCGCAGCCCAGTCGGACACTTCGGGCGAGCTCTGCAAGCGGGCGCCTCATACCGGTCACCAATATCCTCCCAGCCAGACCAGGAGGCCGGAGGGCCACTATATCAGCCGGTATCCCGACTGATCAGCTCCTCCGCCGTATTAATATCCCTCCGGTCGGCGCGCTCCAGAGCGGCAGCGCCGCCGACCGAGCCGCAACGCCGTATCTCACACGAGCGCCGCCTCCTCCGCACGCCGCGACCGAGGACGCGCCCGCGGCAGTGCGGGTCCCGACCCGGGACATCGACCGGCGGTGGACCGGCGGCGGCACCGACCTCCACCCAACCCGGCCGGCGGCGGGGACGGACGGCGCCTGCTCAGGCTGCTGATGCCATCCGCCTTACGACCGGCAGCAGACCCCGGCCTAATTTTGTCCGCCACACACGCCTGGCTTGATGCGTGAACTTGATGAAGTTAACGGCCGCCATCCGTCAGACACGTCTGGGAGAGCGGCGTACTTCTGGCTATTTCCACCAGATCTCCGGGACCGTTGGGGGCATAGCGCTGCTCCTCCCCTCCCCCGCCCCAACTGCCCGGTTATGACGTAATTTGGACACATGTGTTCTGAAGTGACTGTGTGGGCAAATGGCTGAGCGCAAATCGAGTTTCATCTTAAACTGACCTTCCACCATGAGCTTGCCCAGATCTCCGGGAGCGGCTCAACAGATATCATAAGCATGTGCCCGAAGCTCGCTGAGTTACCAGCCGGCTCCGCCGGTGTCGGCCGCGCCGGCACGTGATTCGCCCCCCAGCTAAAGGTGGCAGGAGCCCGCTGCTTCATTTGACGCCAGCGTCGCCCCGGCACCGGGCTCAGACTCTGACGACCGAGCGGCGCGGCTCATTATGCCGCCGTCCCGCTCCATCGGAAGGAAGTCCGGTTTGCACATCGCCCTCTTACCCAGCAGCGAAAGGTCGGCGGCCTAGCATTCGTTCTTTCGTTACATACTTGTGCGGGCCGAAGCCTTGCCTACGTGTGTATTTGATCACGAGCCTGTGTTTGATCCCGCGTGTGTTTGATCAAGCACGCATGCCTGATTACGCACGGGTCCGAAGACGGCTCTGATAACGTGCTCGGAGCAGCTGGAGCATCCCGCCAGGGCTGAGTACGCTCAACAGCAGCGTGCGCTGCCCCTGAACGCTGCGGCTGGGACGTCGGAGGCACGACACAGCTGAGCGGCCGGCGCCGCCGCCAGTGGTGCTCGCCTGGGGTGCTCCGCTCCCTATCAGGCGAACGCACAACAGCCCGCTTCCTTCCGTATCCAGTACATACATTGCTATATCCGAGAGCTCGTACACATTAAACGGATCGGCGTTCAGGGCATACGTTTGAATCAGTGAACATGGCGCTGTTGGGATAGCCTTACCGGGGCGGTATTGCCAATTCGTCGCCGTAGATGGTCGGCCGCAGATAATTTATGGCGTCGTAAATGCAGTGTTAGTGGAGAATGTCGAATAGCACCATGCCTACCTTTCGGGCAAATCCAGACGGTGCGCGAGGCAACGCGTTTTTCAGTCTAATGATGCCTGCAAACTGGATGACATTGCTTGTTAAATTGGTTATCGGCAAAAATCAACTTAACCCTATTGGTTATCAGTTAAATCAAATCGGTTAAAACAAATTGGGATTGCTCTCACTGCTTCTATTGTTACTGATTTTATTCTTACTCTTATCACTGTTACTGCTTTGACTGTCCCCGTTTAATTCGTCCCAACGACCTACAATACCGCCTCGCGAAAGGTCCAATAACACTTCAGCTGGCGCCCGCAGCGCCGGGCCGCTGCGGGCGCCAGCTCTGGGCCGTCCAACACAGCTGCTGACGGAGCGGGAGGCCCGTCCACGGCCGGTCCGAGCGCACGCACCAGGACTCGAGCCGGCCTACCGGCGCCGCTCTCGGCCGCGCGGCGTCATCACCGAGAGTGCACCACAAAAACGGCCGGCCGCGGACGACGCCTGGCGTCGATCGAGGTGTCTGGAGGCAGCGGCCGACACTCGACGGGGCCAGAGTTCCGCCGCGGCGGCGAGTGGTTCCGGGGAGCTCCGTACGGCCTCCGAATGAGTGTTCTCGGCGACGAGATTGAAGCGGCCCGAGATTGAGCCGTGGCAGCGCTTCGGCCGGACCCAGTGACGGCGGGGTGGGATGGCTTCGCATGGTGGCAGGCCAGGTGCGGCCACAGTTCGGTCCTCACAGGCGTGGTCAAATTAGGTCCACAGCAGCCAACACCGCGAGAAATCCGCGCGAAAAGCACATAGCTGTTTTAGAACATCATCTATAGTTAAAAATTCGTAAATCGCGCGGAAGCTCCTGAAAGCTCACAACAAAACCCACGCTGGGAGCGTGTGACTGGCGCAACACCCACCGGCGGCGGCCAGCAGCGTGCGGTCCGGCTGGAAGGTGAGCGCGTTGACCTGCGAGTCCTGGTGCTGGCAGGTGCGCTTGCAGACGCCGGTGTGAGGCTCCCAGAATTTGATGGTGTGGTCGTAGCCGGCCGTGGCCAGCAGAATGCCGTCCGAGGACGATACGCCATCTGAACCGACGCTCATCGCCTAGCCTGGAGGCACACGGCGCACACGGCGTCACGGAGGAGGTGGGGCATATGCCCGGAAAGACGCTAAAATCGGGGTAAGGGAAGATAGCTGGAGACATTCTGAAAACGTATCGTGTGGAGGAAGCAAGGGACCTCAGACAGGTATCGACGTCAGGATAACTGAAAAGAGGGGTGGGACTCCGTACAGGTGAGCGGTGAGATACGGAAAATAAATGGTAAAAACGGAGCCCAGAGCAAAAACGGATTACCCAAGTGTCAGCCTACCAGCGGCAGAGTGTAAATCAACTTAAACGCTACCAAGAATGACGTAGAGCACCGCACGGAATCAATACTTGGCCGACTGGAGAGCAATGGAGCCACCGCACGCATGCTGACGCGGTGGCTGTTGCACCGGACACCACGCGCCACCTTTTGCACACGGGGCGGATGGGGCGGGGGATGCGAGGCGAGATGGAGATGGGCGAGGCGACGACGCGCAACAGTCGGTCCTCGGGGTCCGCGCCGTCCGCCCGGGCGCCGGAGACGGCCGCCCCGGCAGAGATGATAAACTGGCGCCGTTCGTCCGGCCGCCCCAGAATAGCGCACCCACTCGCGGGCGGATTACTGAGTACTGCGCGCAATAGGCTGCGGGCAGCGGGAGGGCGGGCAGCGGGAGGACGGGCGCCGACGGGAGGGTGCGAGGGGAGGCGCAGGGAAACTGAGGTCTGATGGTGAGTCGAATGTCGGAAATGTTTGACTCTGATGGCAGGGTAACGCGAATACAAAATTGGGGCTTAATTTCAGCATCTTAAGACAGTAACTTGTGGCCCTGACTGCCAAAATGGCGCGGAGTGAAACACTAATAACGGTAATAACAATGTCAGTAACAACAATAACTCCCGACGGTTCAATGAGCTAGTGCATCATCTAAATCTAAGAATCTAAGCGTTCCTTTCGTGCGAGAAACCTGGTCAATTATCTGCAAAAGTAGCATAGATTCATCCTTTATTTTTCATTCGTGCCATTGCATGAGCTATACGCGCTTTATTGTTATATATTCACAACACATACAGGAATATTGTGTTAATGAGAATACAGCAAATGCCACGTGCTACTCGGCCTGTACACAACACCATCTCCCCACCGAGTAGCACGCACAATATCGTCTTCCAGGGCGGGGACACCACGGTCCAGGAATTGACAGCCCGGGCAATGATCCGCCGCGTATTGCCCGTCTCGTACGAGTAATTGCGTCACGGTCTCACAGGACGTCCCTGCTGCTGACAGCAGACCACAAGCCCTCTAGAGACACCGGCTGGCGGCCTGGCTTGTACGATGGGAATCGAAGCAAGTGTTTCCGCCGCCGCAGCGCAGCCAACTCGTCCGTCCCCTGCCGTCGTCAGCTGCGGGGAGCATCAATAAACAGCAGCCCCCGCGGCCGGCGGTCCCCGGTCAGCCACCTTCAGCCGTCGGATGCCGCCCGGGACCAACAGCGCACTCCCACTACACGGGCACGAGCGGTCGGCACCCCGCCACGTCAGGAGGCGGTGCAGGCGACAGCCGTGAAGGACGGCTGCCTGTTGACGCCTCTGAAAGCTGCGGGCCCAGTGTTGATTGTATTTGGCTCCTTAAGACAGTCAGTAAGACAGACAGTAAGGCAACAGTCGGCACGCAATAGGCTTCTGCACAAAACTCGTCAACAAGTGCGGAAGTGGGGCTGGCAATAGCTCAATCTATTTCGTAATGAAACGGGCAGAGCTCGAGTACTTCAGAAACTTTGCTCGAAACGGTGACAAGCACATCAGGAACATCGTTGAGGAGATGCCACAGAAATGCCAAAGAAATGGTGATAATGACAAAACACAGCTCATCTACATTCAAATCAGGCCCTATGCCAGAAATACACTTATTTACAAAGCAGGCTAGTCGTTGTCTACGCTCTGCCGTCTCACACCAGAGATTGAGAACAAATTACAGGCCGCTGTCCGCTTCGGACTCACCTTCACGAGCAAAGCAGTCCGCTAACACATAAAATGATGAGCCCTGGCACAGCGCGTATCCGACTAAGCCTCACGAATATGACGGTCTGCTCGGGACAATGCAGACTTTCTGAACCCACAGTACGCTCCGCACTCAGCCCCACTGCAAAACGACTACCATAATCTGCAAGGAGCCTGGACAACACTCAACCAGCAGCCTCACCCGGGCACCGCACAAGTTCCGCCCGGAACTGTTTCATAAGGCCGTCCGTCCCCGCCTGGGCTGAAAGGCTTGACCCAGTTCACGGCTCGACCTGGAAAAGCTTGACCCCAGTCGCCCTTCTGATTGGACAGACACGAGCCACGTCCCGGTCAGGCTCAGCGCTGAGGCACGCCTGCCACGCTCAGCCGGGCAGGGCCGGCGCGACCTTAGGCCGTCACCCGGTCACGGCCCCGGTGCCGTGGGGCGTGACCCTGTCCTCAGAAGCGCTGGTCCAGCGGCGGGTCCAGGTCCTCGGCCATCTCAGAGTCCTCGTCCTCGTCGTCGTCGTTGTCGTCGTCGTCGTACTCATCCTCCTCGGGCTCCTCGTCCTCGTCGGCGCCGTCGGCGGCCGAGCGGCCCAGCGGCGCCGCCTCGCTGCCCAGCTGGCGCAGCCGGTTCAGCAGCTCCAGCTGCTCCTGCTCCTGCTCGCGCAGCTCGGCCTCGGCGTCGGTGCGCCGGTCCAGCCGGCTCCACGGCTGGCACGTGATGGCCGGCTCCAGGCTCGGGAACAGCGACTGCTGGAAGTTCATCTGTAACACGGCAGCCGGGTGGGCGTCGGCGCGCCGTCTTCTGGACGCGGCACCGGTCGGCCGGCCGTGCCGGCTCGCAGCTCACATGGCTGCGCCGACCAACTCTTCATGACGCCATGGCCAGCTTCAAGTCCTGTTTTACAGGCACGTACTATTTCTACTATTTCGACGGGTGTCATGTGTTAGATTCTGGGCAGATGTTTTAGCCTTTGTAATGTATGCTAAAGCTCTGCCATACACAGCTTTGGGTTATTTTAGGATGCATGGAGCTGCTGTGATTCGTAACGTGGCTTGAAGTTCGAAAGTATTACTGCTATCCTGCTGTACACACATCTTATTTCTGCCATTGCAGTGGCCGTTCATCAGTAACAGAAGTCAGAACAGAAGTAATCGAAGTCATTGTGCTCAAAATGAGCCCTGAATGTCTTTGGTAGAGCACAGTCAGTACTACATCACACAGAATGAAACTTTAAACATTTTCAAAGGCTTATGAGAAGGCAACGTAACTCGCAACCTCATCCAACAGCATAGGAATAAGCATTGCAAAGTATGTTTTTCTTTGACCCAGTGATGGCAAAATGGGTAGTTTGGGTACACACCGAAAAATGGGGGATGTCTAATGTGGCATCAGTCACTCTCAAATGTGTAACTGCAGTTGGATATGGTGAACAGGCTTCAAATTCAGTTCTGAGGGGGCAGGCCTGAACAGCAGGGTCAGTGTATCGGAGGGGGGGGGGGAGAGATATCAGACACGGTGCGGCTACAGTGCGAGACAAGGGGTGCCATCCGACACTTGTTACCGCGGTACCAAATCAGGAGATTAGGCCGCTGCCTTTTTGCTACGGTGGAGTGCAGGAATACGGCCGGCTTCCATTTAATGCAAACTAGCGGAGTTTCAACTACCATCTGGAGTGACGTTTTCTGCATGTGCAACACGATGATACGCAGGGAATGTAGAAGCATCACTAAACGACAAGCGTGCACTGAACTGCTGTTTTGTGATTTGACTCATCAGATTTTCATATTATGAGGCATGGAAAGGGCAAGCCATACAGGTTTGGATTTGTTGTCAAGTGCAATCTGAATCTGAACCTGAACCTCTGAATCAGACACACGAGTGCTGGAATACGGCGAATAAAGTTACGAGGGGCACAGAAATAGATTAACCTCACATCCACTCATCCATGTGAACAGTGGGGACACCCCAGACACGAGACTTGAGCAATGCCCGTGACGATGCTGCAGAGCTGAACATAATCAACACATGCGCCCCTGGAGAGCAGTGTGGCCCACCAAGCAGACACTGATGAGAGCACCATCACATTGGGCACCACACGCCACACTATGCACGAGAGGCGCGAGACGATGGGGTTGCCACACGCGCCATTCCGGACACGGGAGACGGCCGCTCCAGCAGAGACAGTGAGCTGGCGCCGTTTGTCACGCCACACGAGAATAGCGCAGTACCTCGCGTGGATTACAGAGTGCTTAACCCACCCAGCAGCCTGCAGGCAGACAGCTGCTGTGAAGGACTAATGAGGCACTGGGAAGTTCAAAAAGTATTCTGGAATCCAGATGCATGCTCATATGCTGGCTATCATTTACAGTGACCATGGATCAAAAAGGCACCACTATTGTGTTCAAACCAAGCAGCAAACATAAAAATGGTAGCTTTATGTTAGCACACAGTATCTTGGAATGATTTGATTCCCCCCCCCCCCCCTCCCCCAACATTGCCTTGACTTGCTCCCCTAACACACAAACCTGACATGGGCAGCTGCACACCCCTGCCAATTTCCAGCAGGATAAACATAGGGTCCTCTTGTGAAACATACAGACACAGATACAGATACAGATACATAAGCTTTTACTTTTTACAGTTAACACTACCTTCCACAAGTGGTAGCTTTTTCAAAATGACTAACATTGGATTTTAAGCTGATGTGTCCAATATCTCAGTCCTTGGTACTTCCCAGTACTTTCAAACAAAAGATCAGAAATTAATCATGATATATATCACACTTACAGTCACCAGCTGAACCCATCTGCTGGTTGTTGCTAAAGGCAAGTGTGGTGTTTCTGAGACTAAGAAGCAACAGCCAAGGGAGTGGTGTGAATGCTTCTCATCAGCAATATTTTTGAGACCATGGAAAGCTGATTACTGGCAGCACCATGAAATTTTGTCAGAACTAGTCATACAGTTGTCACACATGTTTCCAGACAAAAGTTGCAGTTTATACCAGGTCACTGAGATCTGATGCCATGTAAAGACTTGCTGAGTCATTTATACAACAGCTATATTGTGTTATCCCAAGTGTGCATGACTTCTTGAAGCATGGAGGTAATGGAGCACTGAAACCTATCTCTAAAAACACCTATCCCTATCCTGGGCCATTCACCTTTCCAAGAAGATGCAAAGCTGATGATGTATGACCCAAATTGATATTTTACTGATGCTAGGTCATTTTATTATGGCATAATGATTTGGAATGCACTTGATGTGGATTAGGTATGGAAAGTGGCCTTCCATGTTACACAAAAGTAGCAATTTTTATTTGTTTATTGGCAAACATTTAGGTTTATTAGACCTGGATAATAATCAAATCCCAGTTATCTCCAAGAGATCAAAATGGACATCATCACAAATTGTCATGTCTGGTTTTCTGCTGTTGCTCATTTTTGCAGCATAAGTACAACATGGGGCCAAATAAAACCTAGCCATTAACACAGTATCAAATGGCTTTCAACTGCCTTGGATGCTATATGACTACAGTTGAAGCAGGAAAAAACTTGTTTTTAATAGTTCCCATCCAGCAACAGCTAAGGATGACAAAGACTTACCTTCAGAGCATAAGTTGCAATGTCTTAGAATGCTGCACTGTATTGGTGCATTGTAAGAGTTGGATGGTGGGGGGGGGGGGGGGAGGGTTACAATTCAGGATGGGAGAGAATGTCTGCAGTCTGGTTAATGTTAAATTACAGGATAAGGCTCTTATGCTAATTGGAAGTCTTCAATATACCCAAAAGGTGCTTGCTAAACAACATCATAGAACTAAATGGCAGTTATATTGACAATGCTGAACAATTCAAGCTGTGCTATTACTCATACCCACCATAGAAAGGCTTCAGAAAAGTTCAGCAAAACATTATATTTAAAAAATAAGGCAAATGAACCCAAAAACTGCTTTTGGTCTCCACAAACACTTTTACATTAACATCTCCAAAATAATCACCCAAGCTCCCAACTCTGTACAGTTAAAAGTTCTGGTAGTTTGGATGACATCTTTTGAATGTTTTATTGGCAGGGTCTACACAAACCAGGAGCATTTCTTGTATCACCATGCCTTTTTCACATGCAATGTTTTACTGAACTTTTCTAAAGCTTCTTGATAAGCATAGCCTGAAATATCATTTATGTCTGATTTGCACTTAATGTCCTGGTCTTTTTCCTTTGCCTATTCTTATGAATCACAGGTCAAAAAGTTAAAATAATTATCCAGTTTTTAGTGCTTCCCACCATTCCTGCTGTTTCCAGACGTTTGCAATTGCGGAATTCACCACATGTTGCATTCATTGATAGCACATTATGTTCGGACGGGGACTCACTTTCAATTCACGTTGTCCGGGCGTAAAACACAGCCCGCAGGCCTTGGGCAACGAAAGTAGTCGGCAGAGCAGATTCGGTTTGTAGCCTATACTTCTGCAACGCCTACACCCTGCAGCTACTTTAATTACAGCACGACACTGAATGCAACACAGCCAGTGTGGATTTTCCCCAATTACAATACTCCCGCTTCCCCTATCGCCTCCCAAAACCGCTGCCGGCCATCAGCGTATGAAATATCGCGACTGATTTATTGGCATACACTAGTGCACCAGGGGCTATCTATTCCGTGCATTCGACAACTTGCAGATTTTGCTCACGCTCTTTCAAAGTACGGTACGGGCTCGCTATGATTTGACAACTTCTTTGTGATAGCACTGTCAGCTCGTCACAGACAAAACAGAAACGTCTCCTCTGCGTGATTGTTGACGCAGTGTTTCAAAACAATCCACTTCTTGTACTACGAATCGCACAATATTTGTTCTTCAGTTGGTTCGGCAGCCGATTCGGTTCAGATTCTCCGTGGGGCTGGAATGCAGCTATCTGGTGGCTGTGTTGTGTTAGCGCAGCTGGCAGCATTTTAGGTATGCAGTGAATGAAATTATTAATTATAAATGATATCGTGTATACTATATTAATGCGCAGTTTCCATCCTTGCCTAGTTCAACCGATGGGTTGAGAGAGCGTGACAGGTAAGTGTTACTAAGGTGCTTTCGGTGGGCTGATGATGATGATTGGGGTTTTAGGGTGCATCAACTTCTGGGGTCATTTTGTGCTTTCGGTGGGTTCATCACCAAAATAGTCTATTCTTTCCAACAAGTAGGACGGTATGTGACCTGTAAGGCCTCGTCCAGGGGTTAAGAAAAATATTCCATTTCCAGCTTCAAAAAAATTGGAAAGTATGTGACTGACATATTGCACCGCATAGGCACCTCATGCTAACTCATAGACCAGGCTGCAGTGAGCAGTCACCAAAATAGACTATTCATTCCAACAAGTAAGACAGTATGAAACCTGTAAGGCCTCATCCAGGGGTTTAGAAAAAAATATTCCATGTCCAGCTAAAAAAGAAAATTGGAAAGTCTGTGACTGATATATTGCACCACATGGGCACCTCATGCTAACTCATAGACCAGGCTGCAGTGAAACCCATCCACTGCACCAACTGCCTATGCAACATTGGTGCACTGAAACATGTGCTTTTGTGTGTCAAACTCAGACTGGCCTACTTTCCATTCAAAGTTAGGGGAGGGCTGGTGGTCAAGTTGGGGAGGAGGGGGCTGAACCCCCCCCCCCCCCCACCAAATGAAAAGGAAACTACACCCCTGATAACCACCTATTATAAAACTTGGGTGCCACTGGGCTGCCCAGGCCCATACTATGACTATTACCTGTTCCTAGTGTCAGCTGCTCCCTGTCCCCCTTAACATTCTAGGCTGATGCCTGGTTGTTTCAGTGGCAGCTCAGTGCCTGTACATTTCATTGCATGCATTAACCACTTCAAAAAAACTTGGGCCTGGACCAGGGCCATGGGGCCATGTCTAGAGCCCCTGACTGCTTAAGAAACCTTTTTTGGATGTGTCATTGTGCATATTATATTTTTGGGAGGATGCTGCCTGTCTTGGGAGTCTCTTTTCTGAAACATATGGGACTGTATGAGTGTTGTGTGTGTGTGACAACCTGTTTTACATGTGACATACCACTTGCTGCCATGTTGCATGACTTTAAAGGTGCTTGCTAGCATTTGTCCCAACCATCTTTAGACAATTTTCTGGTATTGGAAGGAAGTGTTGGCTGGTGCTGGACAGTTTGATAGGAGTTACTTCTTCTGTTCCAAGCTACTCATATATCACTGCCTGCAGCAATATTAAGCCCTTCCATATGTCCCATGTTTTTGGTGGTGGATGTGCTGCTGTAAACCAGATACTAAGAATGCATTTTTTAAAGAATTTGTCTGTAGTATCACTGTTGCAGTATTTTTATGCTTGCTGTCCTGTTTCACAGTACACTTCACAGCTGCAATGCTTGCGTGCTGCCTGTGGAGGGTTTGTGGGCAGTCCCCGCGCTTAGCGCGTGGCCGGCAGCCATCTGATGCCCTGCTGGCCGCGCGGTTCTTCTCGCTGTCTCGCGCCGAACGGGGAGCTGTGCCGCCCGTCTCCCGCGCCAATCTGGGCGTGTTTTGCCAGCAGCCCCACCAGCTGACCAACACATATCTGGGCGACCCCACACTCGCCAAATATCTGCGCAGGCTTCTGCCTCGCGAGGTGAGGAATGCGCAATACCTCTTGTTACCGGTTTTGAAAGTGTGCTGAAAATGCGGCGAAAGCGTGAAAAAATGTAAAACTGAAAATGGTTCTTATGAGAGAAAGCATGGTTGCTGCCTGACCTGCCATGCAACATTTTCCAGTAATGCATGCATGAGGCACAAACTGGTTGATGTGTGGAAGTTGGGAATGACTCATCGCCTTGTAATCACTACTCTATGCCATTTCTCTGCTCACAGAGAATTCCTTGTTGATGGTATGCTGTTGTTGACGTGGGCCGTGATTGCCAGGTCTTCGAGGCAGTGGACCCGGACTTGGAGAGATTCGGCGAACGCTGCGCCACAGATATCTACAAATTGGGTCTGGATTGTGAGAACAACCCACCAAAACTGGAGACTTTCAATGCATGGGGCGAGCGCATTGACAAACTAGGTAAATACGGTGTGCCAAAGGCCGTATGGCCATTGCCATCTCTTTGCTGTTATATTTTGTCAGTATTCGAAAACAGCCTTGACCAGCTTTTTGGGAGCTCATACAGCCAGCGAGGTTTCACCTCCAGACGTATGCCGTGACCGGGCTGGGTCGGTCGCTGCCTCCTGACCCCCGCTGCTGCCTTGCAGTGACCTGTCATGCCTGGACCAAGATGAAGACGATCGCCGCTGAGGAGCTGCTCATCGAGTCTGCGTACCGGCGCAACTTCGCCGAGCACAGCCGGCTCTACCAAATGGCCAAGGTGTTCCTGTTCAACCCGTCGTCGGGCCTTTACTCCTGCCCGCTGGCCATGACAGACGGCGCCGCCAAAACGCTGGAGGTGAACCGAGCGGGAGTCGCCGGACGCCGGTGTCGCTGCAGAACGACGGGGCAGGGACGGGACAGGGTCGACAAGGACAGGGCAGGGGCGGCAGGGACAGGGCAGGGATGGCAGCGATGGGACAGGGCAGGGACGGCAGGGACAGGGCAGGGGCGGCAGCGACGGGACAGAGGCGGCAGGAACGGGACAGGGGCGGCAGCGACAGGACAGGGGCGGCAGCGACAGGGCAGAGGACGGCAGAGGAATGCCCGGCGCTCAGGCGATGAACCCAGGCATTAGAATATTAACGTTTCTAAACAGTGGTGTTCCGGCCCGTAGGTTTCCGGTTCTCGGTCGTGATAACTGCTCTTTTGCTTCCTGGTGGGCTTAAATCTGGCTTAAGGATTTGAATCGGTTCGTTGTTTGGGAAATGTTGAAGTTCTTCCCGGTTCGCGAGCATGCTCAGTGGGCCGCTGGCTGGTGAGGAGAGGCGCAGGTGACGTGTGCCCTTGTGCAAATGTCATGGAGCTATTCTCGGCGGTTGATCGTCAATGGCCCGAGCCGCCATCACTCCTCCGGCAGCCTATGGTCCGCGCCACGCTGTGTTGCTCGTGATTCGCAGGGCAACAGCTCGCGTCACCTGAAGATGGCGTACGAGCACCTGACCTCTCGGAACCCCGCCAAGTTCTGGACCTCCGGCCAGTGGATGACGGAGAAGCGTGGTACGCTGCTGCTCACAACACCTACCGCACGCATGCGGCCCGCTGCCGGCTTTTGCTCCTCGTTTGGTGTTTTTACGCTCCTGCCCGACGGTGGGATCTACACTGCGGGTCATGAGCTCAACATCGACATCCATGCCAGAGCATCTCAACGTCGCTCTTCCTCACACCCTACCTCCAGCCCCCGTTCATGCTCAATAGAATGCATGTGTGGTGCGCGTCCGCTGCGAAGGGGTGGGGGATCGGTCCGTGTGTTCACCGCCCGGCCACGGCTCCCCAGGCGGCTCGGACGTGGCGACCGGCACGGAGACGGTGGCCGTGCCGCACGAGGGCGGCACGTACCGCCTCTACGGCGTCAAGTGGTTCTCCTCAGCCACGGACGCTGACGTCTGTCTGACGCTGGCACGCACGCTGGACCCGAGCGGTCGGCCCGTACAGGTCAGTGAGGTCATCACTGACGTCTGTCTGACGCTAGCACGCACACTCAACCCGGACGGTCACGCCGTACAGGTCAGTGAGATCATCACTGACGTCTGTCTGACGCTGGCACGCACACTGGACCCGGACGGTCGGCCCGCACAGGTCAGTGAGGTCACTACTGACGTGTGTCTGACGCTGGCACGCACACTGGGCCCGGACGGTAACGCCGTACAGGTCAGTGAGGTCATCACTGACGCCTGTCTGACGCTAGCACGCACGCTGGACCCGGACGGTCGGCCCATACAGGTCAGTGAGGTCATCACTGACGTCTGTCTGACGCTGACACGCACACTGGACCCGGACGGTCGGCTCATACAGGTCAGTGAGGTCATCACTGACGTCTGTCTGACGCTAGCACGCACACTCGACCCGGACGGTGGCGCCGTAGGGGTGAATTGTTTCGCTAACGTCGGGCCGACAATCTGTCCGTGCGGATCGGTCGCAGCCCTTAACTTCAGCCTTATGCCGGCCACTGATTGTGTGCAAATGTAATGCCCTCCACTCAGTTCTAGTTAAAGCTGGTTTCCGGCCCGAGAACCACGGCTTCAGGCTCCTTGTAATGTGGTATGCTGCAGGACTATTTTAACATCCTGTACGAATTCAGCAGAGGTGTTTTTGCGGCCCGTTAGAAACACAGTTGTTTACCGCCGTCTGTTTATATCTTCCGTGAGCGACGAGGTCTGGCGTCTGACGAATAGGCCCGGGCTGTTTTTGGTGGGGGTTGTGTGCTGTCGGTCATGGTTCAGGTTTGAGTGTCTGAACACTTCACCAGCTCAGTGCTGTCGTTTTACGTGTAATGCCGATAAAATGGATATGTAGTGGCAAACGGACTTATTGGCGAGGTGCCGAATGCTTTTTTGTTGACTTGCATCTAACATGCCGAAGGGCTGTGCTTCGAACATTCTCGTGGCAATGTGCTTAATGGGGAAAGTGCAGACAGCAAAGGGTTACAGGAACGAGCCCATTACCTCCGCTCTAGACCGCGATGCAGCGAGTGACTGTGAACGCCTGGTACCCAACAGGTACTAAAGTTACCACGGCTGTGTTCGGCACGCCGTCGCGTTTGCGGTGATGATTCGTTACTCAGCTGATCAACCTTCGGTGGTCTTACAACCACGTGCGCTCATATTTGTCCTGTTTGTCTCACGATCTTGCTTTTGGCTTCGGCGACATTTGTTTGTGCCGGAGTGTTGGCGTGTGTCATTGCCATATGTTCCACACCAGCTCTATGTGTTTGCTCTGTCAGGGATCGGGAGGCCTGAGCATGTACTTCGTCGAGACACGTCACCCAAGTGGAAAGCTAAATAACATTGAGATTATCCGTCTGAAGAACAAACTGGGTAAGACGCAGACAATTGGAGAGTCGCTGTGTCTAAAGTACCGCGACATATGCTTTGTGTCGGAATTATGTCGAAGGATGACCAATGTCGCTATTGATAGTCACTATATGAGATCAGCAGGTTGACACCAGCGACTGGATGTAGTCTGTATAATTGTCGGATGTCTTTCATCCAACACTTCCGCGATTGGATGCTTAAGTGACGGCCGGTGCACCGTGTGAGTGTGGCCATGTCACCTCCGCTCCAATCAACCGTCGCTCCATTGTCTCAACATTGGCCCACTTCTGTCTGACCGGCGTCGGGCGACAGGCACGCGCCAGCTGCCGACTGCCGAGCTGCTGCTCGACGGCACGGTGGCGCGCCGCGTCGGCGAGGACGGCCGCGGCGTGGCCAACATCGCCGTCATGCTGACTGTTACCCGGCTGCACAACGCCGTCTCCAGCGTCGCCGTAATGCGCAGGCGAGTCCACCGGACGCCGCGGCCGGTCCGAACCGACCAGGCGCGGAGCCGTGACCGGTGCGGAGCCGTAACCGATGTGGAGCCGTGACCGGTGTGGAGCTGTGACCGGTGCGAAGCCGTGACCGGTGCGAAGCCGTGACCGGTGCGGAGCCGTGACCGGTGCGAAGCCGTGACCTGCGTGATACCGGGGAGCCGTGACCAGTGCGGAGCCATGACCGGTGTGGTGCCGGGGAGCCGTGACCGGTGCGGAGCCGTGACCGGTGTGGTACCTGGGAGCCGTGACCGGCGTGGTATCGGGGAGCCGTGACCGGTGCGGAGCCATGACCGGTGTGGTACCGGGGAGCCGTGGCCGGCGTGGTACCGGGAGCCTTGATCTGTGTGGTACCGGGAGTGGAGCCGTGACCGGTGTGGTATTGGGGAGCCGTGATCGGTGTGGTACCGAAGAGCCATGACCGGTGTGGTACCGGGAGTGGAGCCGTGACCGGTGTGGTGCCGGGAGTGGAGCTGTGACTGGTGTGTTCCCGGGGAGCCGTGACCAGTGTGATACCGGGGAGCCGTGACCAGTGTGGTACCGGGGAACCGTGATCAGTGTGGCACCGGGAGTGGAGCCGTGGCCGGTGCGGCTGCTGGTCAGTCATATCCGCCCGACCGAGGGTGTCGTCGTCTGGTCAGCCGTCCTGTCGCGCGCTTCGGGCGAGCCGAATCGGTGGCCGAGCTTACCGCTCTGTCCGTCGGCCTGGCTGACGCCCGCCCGCCGCGCCTGCCGCCAGGGTGCTGCAGCTGGCGCGCGACTACAGCCGGCGGCGTACGGCGTTCGGCCGGCCGGTGGGCGATTGGCCTCTGCACACGCGCACCCTCGCCCTCATGGAGGTCGAGACCCGCGCCTGCCAGGCCTTCCTGCTGCAGATGGTCAGGTGAGATGCTGCTTTGGCCGTGTGTTTCTACCGCAGCTGTTCAGGCGCCGTGTTTTTCTGCCGATGTTTGGCTGGTCTGTTGTGTTCGGGGTCTCTGCGTTTCGTTTCGATCGCGTCATCACCACAGCTCCTGTGTGGGCACGCGGTGCACTTTCCAGCCCCGGCAGCGCGCTCCAGTGATGCCTCTCCCCTGGCTGTCTCCGCGTAACGCCCGTCGCCGTCCCGCGTGTCCGTGCCCGTGCTGTGTGTCCGCACTGACACGTGTGCGCCTGGCTGCCGCCAGCCTGCAGGGCCGTGATGACGTGGGTGCCGCCAGCGACTCGGACCGGCTTCTGCTGCGTCTGCTCATGCCCGTCATCAAGCTGTACACAGCCAAGCAGGCCGTCTGGACGGCCTCCGAGGGCCTGGAGAGCTTCGGCGGACAGGGCTACATCGAGGACACGGGCCTGCCGGGCCTGCTGCGTGACAGCCAGGTGCTGCCCATCTGGGAGGGCACCACCAACGTGCTCTCGATGGACGTGTTGCGCGCGCTCCGCAAGACGGGCGGCGAGGCGTGGCGCGCCCTGGCGGCCGACGTGGCGGAGCGCCTGCTGCCGCCGGCCGCTGCTCACCCCCGGCTCAGGCCGGCCGTCGTCAAGGTACGGCGCTTGTCGAACACGGACCGGGCGGCGGCCCGGCGCTGGAGGAGGGCCAGGCCAGCAGGTGTGGGGAGAATGCCACCGGTCAGGGGTCAAGGTATGGCGCTGAGAGCGAGCCGAGAGGCGCCCCGGCGCTTAAGGGGGGCCAGGTCAGCAGATGTGGGGAGAATGCCACCGCTCGGGGTAAGGTACGGCGCTCGCCGAACACGGACCGGACGGCGGCCCGGCGCTGGAGGAGGGGCAGGTCAGCAGGTGTGGGGAGAATGCCACCGGTCGGGGTAAGGTACGGCGCTAGCCGAACACGGACCCGGCGGCGGCCTGGTGCTGGAGGAGGGGCAAGTCAGCAGGTGTGGGGAGAATGCCACCGGTCAGGGGTCAAGGTATGGCGCTGAGAGCGGGCCGAGCGACGCCCCGGCGCTGGAGGAGGGGTAGGTCAGCAGGCGTGGGGAGAACGCCACCGACCCGGAGGAGGGCCATGTCAGCAGACGTGGTGAGAATGCCACCGGTCTAGGGTCAAGGTACGGCGCTGAGAGCGAGCCGAGGGGCGCCCCGGCGCTGGAGGAGGGGCAGGTCAGCAGGTGTGTAGAGAATGCCACCGGTCAGGGGCCGAGGTACGGCGCTGAGAGCGGGCCGAGCGGCGCCCCGGCGTTGGAGGAGGGCAGGTCAGCAGGTGTGGGGAGAACGGCACCTGGCAGAGGAATACCGCCCAGCTGTGACGTTTATTAAAGTTTTAATATAAAAGTTTTCAGCTGAACATTTAGGGTGTCATGCTAGGTCACAATTTGTGCAGTTCAACAGGACACCTTGCAACAACTTACCATGGAACCTTTAGATCACTGCGACTGCAGATACAGCAGGGATGAACCCACACCGCGGTGGGGGCTGCATCTCTGGTCGTCGTGGTATCTGCGGTGCAGAACGAACGGGATGTGGGGAAATGTGTCGCTGAGTGTCCCCAGAAAAGGACGGCACAGGATCGAGTTAAGCGTGCTGGCAGTCTCACTGGCTGTCATCAAAAAGTGCCGGAGGTAGTCTGGTCAGACATTTGCCCACTGCGTAACGTGAAAAGGCACACTTACGCTAGCCAGCCGTCTTCCGCCGCAATGCTGTGACAAATTGCATGACTGCCGCACGCAGGTGGGCTGTTGGATGGACGGAGCCTTTCGCCGCAAATTCTGGTGCATATATTGTTTCGTGTGTATGCTGTGCAACGTTGATTTGCTTATGCGACGTGACGTGATGGCTGATAACGTCATACGTAATCATAAAACAGCCGGGAGCGAAAAACGTCCGGTGGTCTAGCCCGTATTTCGGCCAGGGTGGACTATATCGGGTCATTTGAGGCCTTTTTTGGTCTGCTTGATAAACTATATATATATATATATATATATATATATATATATATATATATATATATATATATATATATATATGTATATACAACTGATAAACATATCGGGTCATTTGGGGCCTATTTTGGACATAATGAATACAAAACATCTCATTGAAGAGATCTGGTGTCGATGGAAGAATTTCTCGATACGGCGGCTCCAAATGCCAAGGGGTCCGCCTAGGTTCCAGGTAAGTAATTACTAATAAGTAAGGGTGATTAATAATAACCCTTATTATATGATAAAAGTAAGTAATTATTAACAAGTAATAATTCCAACTATGCAATTGGAGTGTTTTAGGCACGAGCGAAGATATCTGAAGCACATATTCGTGTGTCACAATGTCGCTTGTTCGCCGTTTTCAATGACGACAGGAGGCCGATCAAAGGGCCGATGCGGCTCCCTTTCCTTCCGTCTCCAAAGTAAGAAAGATCGAGTCTTTGAAAGATTGGAAAGATTGGAGAGATTCGATTATTCCCAACGAAACATTACGAATGATAATAATTTTGTAGGTCGCTAGGCATTAATTGACCGTGTTTTGCCAGTTCAAAGGTCAAATTCTCCTGAAGGTCAAACATTTTCAGCTTTGTATCCGCGCATGTACGAGATCATGCTTTGGTAGCGCCACGCAGCGTAACCAGGCGTGCTCCTTGTTCAGGTATGGATGCAATGGTGTGTAGTTTTACGTGGGTATACATTCGTGATGTATGGTTCCGTGTGTGGAACAGCGTCGGCCCGCCACGCACGGTCCGAAGAGTTGCCGGTTAACGAGATCACCGTGCAGTGTTCCTGAGATTTCCTCGGAATATCCTAGCAGGGGATCGCATTTTCCTCTCCCCCGCCCATGAGAGTGAGGGTCAATGGATGCAAAGGTCGGCGCAGGAAGCAAACTGCTGCTAATATCTAGGTTTCTCGATCCCTCGTAACAGGTCGTAAGTGATTAATCTGGAATGCTGCATGTAACTGCAGCCTGGCAGGATTCCACGTTGCATTACACTCTTCGGTGAATATCGTCGGTGCGTGACAGTATTAGGTTATTGTTGTCCATCCTGGTAGCGATGTGCTAATCCTGTCGTTATCATGCGCGAAACCACTATTTCCAGGTGAAGCAAATCTTGCCCGGTGTAGAGAAGTTTATGAAAGAAAACCAGGACAGCTTAGACGTGGCAGCAAGGGATCTAGCTTTCACCATCGCCAAGACTTACATGTGTGAGTACACGTACCCGTAGTATGGCAAACGTAGTTTATCAAACAGACCAAAATGCTGAACCTTACGTGTCCGCAGCCTACTGCATAACTACAAATGGATGTTCTTCACAACCTGGAGACATTGCCACCCGCCATCTTCACGACCAGGATTGTTCACCTTCATGCAGGCCCGACCATGAACCAGGAGAACCTGTACTCTCAAGAAGCACCATTGGGATATTCCTGCATTTGGGCCCCTGGCCATTTGCCGTAGTTGCGTACCACACGAGCCGTTCTGATGTTTCGCGCCGTCGCCGCCAGGTGCGCTGCTGTGCCACCACGCGGCCGGCGCGGACGGCGACGCCGAGGATCTGGTGGTGGCGGAGCGGTGGGCCAGCCAGGAGCTGGCGCCGCTGCTGACCGAGCGCGCCCGCTACCAGCCCGACCAGCTGCAGACGGACGCCGCGCTGGTGATGGCCGGCCACGGGACCAGCAGACCAGCACCCGACCTGACCAGCACCTGACCTGAACGCACGGGAACTGACCGGCAGCCACACTCGGACCGCCACCCGTCCTGTGTTGACTGGACCTGCACCGAACGTGAGCTGACCTGATCCGACTTGACCTTGCCGACACACCCTCCGTGACTGACCTGACGAGTACCGGAGGCGACCGGACAACGGCCGTGGGAAATCCGGCCGGCGAGCCAGCTCCTACACCTGGCTTGACCGGCGGCGCGCCGCTCCTCGCTGAACTAGGGAGCGTGCGAGCGGCGGGCGTCCGTGCAACACAGCGCACTATGGGGTGGGGCTCTCTTGTCACAGGGGAACGGCAGCGGTCTGGCGTAGCGGTGCGCGGGGCGCTCCGAAGCACGGTGTTGTTCACTAGCGTCCGGTGCTGAGTCCGATCGGAGCGGTGTGCAGGCGGCGCGCCGCACCAGTACGCTGCGGGATACCGGACTGTTTGCGATGCCCGGCTCGTGGGAGGTGCCCAGGTGTTTTCTCTAACGTGTTGTCAATGGCTTTCGCTGGGCGTGTGTGCCATAATGTCAAACCAGTTTATGGGCTGTTGTGATACTGTGTCGCGCATGTGGGATGTACCGTGCGTTGGACCATTGGGCTACAGTACGAGCTCGATGGCCTTGTGCTAATTGTGGATGGCGGATACTGGGTGGTGCCTGACCATGCCCCGGTTTTGAAGCCCTAACGTTGTTTCTAATAGTTATATAGTGACGTTGTTCGGCTTACATGGCCATGGTGTAATTAATCCGGGTTCCTCCTTCCATATCATCGTTCGCCAGCTGCAGCAATCGCGCTCGTCACTCATCGTGATGGAACATTTCCTACGGAATCGGCACGGACTTCCGCCTATTCCAGTCATGTACCCTGGCATGCATTCGATCGCATAATGACTGGGGGGAATCTTGGCGCGGCTGCTGGTGAATCGTCATGAGGTCGGCAAAGCGGCCTGCCGCAGTGCCAACCATGTGCAATACTGTACCTGCTCTGCATAACAGCGCTTCCCGCAGGCGGCCGCGAGGGGGAGGGGCAGCGCGAGGCCGCGCGCTGAGTGACAGGGTAACGGAAACGGTCGGCTGGCCGCCAGGCACGGCCTCAATTGAATACACACATGGTGGCCTGTGGTCGCAGCGCTCTTCTCGGCTTGTCCGCGGCGGCAGGCATAGCTGCCGACTGCGCAGAATGCATCGTGACTGGTTCCGTCCCGCCAGAGCCTAACAACGGACTGCGGCACTACTGAAAGAAGCGTCGGAACATTACCGCAATGACGGTCGGGACGGCAGCGGGCGGGCACATCCGTGTGCGCGACCGAACACTCTAGAAAGATATGCAGTACCCCTGGCAGGGATGGTACCAGTCAAAACACCAAATAAGTGCCCGCCTTCAGACCTCAGTCCCCAAGGTTCGGACAGCACGGTTTCGGGTGTTAGACAACGGGTGGCACCCAGTTTCAACGCAAAACGCAGAGCTTTGTTATCCGGCAATATATTCAACGTGTTAGCATGATATTGCACTAAGTTCAGCGAGCTTGGTACTATATGTTATCTTTCGCAGGTCGGTTTGGCACTCGTCCAAACCACATCCATTCTCGTCACACCATGCACTGTTGGGGTAGCATCAAATGCGCTAGTTCCCTGAGGCATACATCTTGTTTCCCCCAAGATTTACTCCACTGTACTCACGGGTTCCATCCCACGGTTGTAATATACCCATGTACAAAATAGCGTCCTTGTACAAATATAGGAGGCATTACTCCCCGCTGAAAAATACGGCACCGTGCTGTATTCGTACAAGCGTCAAAAGTCACAGCTCACCAAACATCGGCCGAGCAGGCCGCTGACCTAGCTCTTCAGCCTTTTATCCCGGCTCACTCATGGTGGTCATGGTCCCGTTCACCTGGCCAGCCGATCACAGACCATCTACGGCGCCGACACAACGTCCACCGGCGTCGGCGGCCCCTGTCCGGCGGACCCCTGGCGCTGGCGGCCGGCCCTGCTGCCGACCCCAGCCTACTGAACCCCAGCGCCGGTGGCCCCTGTCTGGCATACCCCCGCCGCCGGCCCCACTGCCGACTCCCCGCCTATTGGAACCCAGCGTCGGTGGCCCCTGCCTGGCAGACCCCCGCCGCCGGCTGCAGCCCCACTGCCGACCCCCGCCTACTGAAACCCGGCGTCGACGGCCCCTGCCTGGCAGACCCCCGCCGCCGGCTGCAGCTCCACTGCCGACCCCCGCCTACTGAACCCCAGCGTCGACGGCTCCTGCCTGGCAGACCCCCGTCGCCGGCTGCAGCCCCACTGCCGACCCCCGCCTACCGAACCCCAGCGTTGACGGCCCCTGCCTGGCAGACCCCCGTCGCCGGCTGCAGCTCCACTGCCGACCCCCGCCTACTGGAACCCGGCGTCGGCGAATACCTGGCGCAGCCGCTGTCGCTCGGCGTCCGGCAGCGGCAGCAGCGGCGCGCGCACAGGGCCGCCGTACAGGCCGTGGTCGTCCATGGCCGCCTTCAGGCCCGGCACGCCCAGCTGCCGCGTGACGGCGGCGTTGGGCGCCACCAGGCGACGCTGCAGGGCGGCTGCCTCCTCCAGTCGGCCGGCCTCGAACAGCGCCTGCAGCTGGCACACCTCGGCCGGCAGTACGTTGGCCAGCGCACAGATGCCGCCCACGCAGCCTGCGGGACGGCGCGGTGTCACACACGCTCACTTCGGGGCACGAGGGCCGTCTGGCGGACTCTGCAGCACGAGCTGGCCGGGTCGGGTGACCCTTGCACACACACGACGCTGTGCGTGAGGCGTTCGTGATGTCGATGTGCCAAACTTTCAGCTGTAACAGACTGGACACCTCCAAGACCGGTGTGATGTGCTGCTGGTTCAGAGCTAGCACCGCAACAGCGGCGAGTGCTGAACGCTTGCGACGACGGCAGGACGGTGAGAGGGCACTCACCCACTAGCAGGGCTGGAAGCAGAAAACTAGCCGAACCGGCCAGCACTTGGAAGTTCTCGCCCTTGGTCTGGTGTACCATAAGAGCCAGCTTGCTGATCTGCAAGGAACCACGGCTTCGCATTAACCACAGCCAGGTCCAATGTGCGCAGATTTTCCATAAGGGCAAAACTCACGGACCGGGCCATTTCGTCAGCATCTGCATGCCCGGGCCATTTTTTCAACTTTGGCACCATGTCTGGTAAAGCCAAACGCAGCGCTCTCGCCGTGAGCCTGACGTTCTCCACGCCACGCCAGATCTCCGGCACGTGGTTAGCCTTAAGCTGCGCGACTCCGTCACGGCCGGTCCCTCACGTCTCCGGCGCTGTCCTTGATGCCGACAATGTTGGGATGCTGCGCCAGCCGCGCCACAGCCGCCGCGCTCAGGTCCACGCCCGTGTTCGCCGGCACGCTGTACAACACCACCGGCACCGAGCTGGCGTCCGCCACGGCCGTGTAGTGCGCCACCATCGCCGCGTCCTGCGCGCGCGGCCGCACGGACGGCGTCAGGGACACAGCGTCAGCGGGCCTCGCGCCACTGCCGTCATTCAGAAACAGCCGCCACCTCCTGTGCGGCCATAATTGGAACGATGTGTGTAACACCTAGAGCATGGCGCATTATCGCGGTGAACGGCTATCATCGCCGTCAATGCACCCATGACGCAGTCGTCGCCGCACGTTCCGATGGACAAATAGAATTGCTACTGCACTGCAAGGTGTTAAACACCAACAAGATACGATCAAACATGTCCTGACTGTCTGCTTGCGCATAACTATATGAAGGGTGGCATGAAGGAGTTTGAGGCGATACATAAAACTCCCCCAAATTTCGTATCGGTGATGTAGGCGTAGAGACCACACGTCCCCAACAACGCCCATGCCACCTCTCCCGTCCGACATGTCTGCTGAGGGAGGCCGGCAAAAGCGCGACATCTCACTTCGCAGCACGGCCGCGGTACAGCAACAGCACAGCGCACCTGCTCAGCCGCAGCCGGCGGCATCAGCGCGCTCACCGTCATGCCGGACTTGTAGTAGCAGGGCGTGACGACGACGACGGCGTCGGCGCCGGCCTCGGCCATCTGAGCGGTGAGGCGGACCGTATCGCCGGTGGCCTCGCAGCCCGAGCCGGCCAGCACCAGCCGGTCGGCCGGCACGGCGCGGCGCACGCGGCGCACCATCTCCACACGCTCCTCCGGCGACAGGTACACGTACTCGCCGTTGCTGCCCTGCACCAGGTACCCTGGCAGCGACGACGTGCTGTGGATTCGACGGCCATGGCCAACGCACACAGGGTATGTGCTGCAGGCTCATGCTCAAGAGCAGAAATCATCCGGATGTTGTGTGAAGTGTGATAGGCACTCTACCTGGTTGACATAGCTTATGTCTTGCTAAATTATTCAGGAAGCACTGCAAATATCAATATGTTGCTACATCACATCATTGGTAAGACCTTAGCTTCCAAGAAAAATGCAAGTCCTTCCTGATGTCACACATTAAACATGGGCATAACAGGTGCAATAAATGTAGTGGAGATTGCTATGCCTATGCTTACCCCTTAGTGGAGATTTGCTGTAAACATTCAAATTGGATTCCAGTTTGTCAAAGTCCATCTGTTCCTTTCCATCACTGGTGAAAGGGGTTGATATTGGTGGGTAAACTCCATTTAGGTCTAGCTTTGATAGAGGAGCTGAGACATGAAGCTTTTTCAGCAAGAAATTGAAGCTTTTGTGCTGGGCATGGGCAGCAATCACCAATCTTCTTGCAGCAAACATTGTTCACTGGTCTTGAGGTACTTCAGCTTCTAAGTCTTGTACTGAAAATATAAAGTTTTTTAGTGATAGAAAAACAATCAACATCACAGGAATCTACTGTATATATACACACACACACACACACACACATATATATATATATATATATATATATATATATATATATATATATATATATATATATATATATATATATACAGTCATACTGTAAGATGGATGGAAGGTGTCATAGATTCTGCCTTGTTATCATCTGGATGCTTCACTGCACAAGTGTATTACCACATAACTGTGAGTGGCAATGGGCACAACATGGCCCAACGTTAATAAGGCCATGAGCAATGCCTGCATAGTCTGGGGACAACAGGAGCAGGTCCTAAGAGATCTTATACATTTGAAGCTGGATGGGTGGAGGTGGGCTGTCGCCGGTACCGGCCTCACGCTGCCTACGACAATGTTTAACTGAATCTTGCGCGACCTCAGTATAATATTAAAACAAGCGGATGCACACAATTTTTGGAATACTCCTAGAATCTTCATTTAGCCTTGTTCCAATAGTGGCAACAGATCGTGGTTTAACCCTCAAGCCCCACTCGACACCCACCGAGTACACACCACCCAACGCGGAAATCAGTGGTGCGGCTGCAGGTTGCCTGTTGATACCAGGATAAAGGTCACAAATTGTTTCAGCTGATTGCCCCGTGACGTCACAAAACCAAAAATGTGCTTCCAGTCTGCCCGTAGTTCCATACCGAACCGCGCGGGACCGGACGGCACATGACGAAACCATGCGGGCTCAGGCAGAACTGAACAGAGTTTCACGGGATCGGATGGACTGGGATGGGACTTGATGACACCGGAAGGCACCGAACGGACCGGACGGACGGAATGGTATCAAACGGCCCCGGAAGTGACCAAACCAAGCCGGACGGGACCAGATAATACCCGGACGACGCTGGACGTAATCGATAGAAACCGGATGGGAAAGGAGGGGACTAAGCGGAACCGGACGACACTGGATAAAGCGTGATTAGTCCAGGTGGAACCAGGCAAAATCGGAAGAGACCTGTCCTGACCCGACGAGGCGGCACGGAACTGGACGCTGCTGCACGGACTCGATGTGGTGTGACGAAATCGGACAGAACCGAATGGGACTACATGGGACAGGAAAGAATTCCACGGCGCTAGAGAGGACTGGACAAGAATGAATGGGGCCAGATAAAACCAAATGAGGTCGGGTGCGGGACCAGGGGCGATGATGCTGGACGGGACCGGATGGAACCATGCTAGGTCGGATGGGACCATACGGAGCCAAATAGGACCAGACGGGCTCAGTCTGGTGCTGGCTGGTTCGGTTCTGGTCCCGTCATGCCCGTTCCATTCCTTTTGGTCACGTCCCTTTTCGTCCGATCCCGTCCCATCACATCATGTCCTATCCGGCCCCTTCGGGCCCTGTCCAGTCCCACCCGGTCCCAGGTCTCGTCCGATTTCATCCGATCCCATCAGGTCTCGTCCAGTTTCATCCGGTACTTCAATTCTCGTCCATTCCCATCTGGCTCCAATCGGTCCCCTCTGGCTTCGTTTCGTTCCATCTTGTTTCGTCTGACCCCGTTATATAGCGACGAACTCCATTCGGTCGCGTCCGGTCCAGTTCGCTTCCGTCTAATCCAGTCCGGTTACGTCTGGCCTCGTCCGATTTCGTCTGGTTTGCTAAGGTCCCTTTCGTTCTAGCTCCGTTCCGTTCCGTGGACTTCTGTTCCGTCCTGTTCCGTCCGGCTCTGTCCGGTCATGACTGGTGCCGTTCGATCCCTTCCGATTCCGTCTGGTCCTATCTGGTTCCGTCCGGTCCCGTCCTGTCCCATCTAATCCGATAAGATCTTGTCCAGTTTCAATTGGTCACAGTCTGGTTTGATCCCGTCCGGCCCTGTTTGTGTGGTCCCGTCTGGTTCCGTCTTGCCTCATGAGTTTCCGTCCGGTTCGGTCCGCTTCGGTCTTGTGCCATTCTGGTTCTGTCCGGTCCCGTCCGGTTCCGTTTGGTCCCGTTCTGTCCAACCTAGCTCCCTTAGGCCACGTTTTGTGCCGTCCGATTTTGTCCAGTTCAGTTAGGTCCCTTCTGGTTCCGTCTGGTCCCATTGGCTTACTTCTGTTGCATCCGGGGCCGTCTTATCCCGTCTGGTGTTGAGCGGCTCCATTTAATATCAGCTGATTCCACTAGATACCGTCCGGTTTTACCCAATCCTGTATGATCTGGTCCACCGGCCCCGTCTGCTTTGGTCTTGAGTTTTTCTTCCGGTCCCTTCCTGTTTCATGACGTTCCATCTGATTCCGTCCGGTGTGGCCCGGCTCCATTGCATTCTGTGTCGTCCCGTTCCATTCCACCTAGTTACTTTCGGTCATTGTTCGCCAATTATTGACTGCACATGCGACGGAGGCGCCAATGTGTCACTTGTGGACTTGCCGGGCATTCAGGTTGGCGGTGATTTTGTGGTTCGGTTACGTCATTGTCCAATCAGCTGGATGTGTTCACGATGCTTTACCATCTTTGCATAATCAGCTGAAAGTCACACCTGACCGGTGTTGTATTGCCCTGCACCTGACCATACCGCAGGCGTATATGCGGTAATTGGTGTGAGCGGGTGGGGTGGTGGGGGAACATAAAACGTTATTTATTGTCGTTATATATGATTGATGAAGTTAAATGAATGTCATAGAGTTATTCCTGAAAGCCTGTTAAATATACCAGTATCATTATTTTGTGTCTCGCATGCTATTTTTAAGCGACTTAGGCCGTTTAAAGCAAGCTGATGGGTTTCCTGGCGATACCTGCTGATTATATTGGTGTTGGTGATAGCATATTTTCAGGATTGAGACCACTGTGCTGCCGACCTGAACTGAGCAAGCATAATGATGAATGAGAGCAACAGAGAACTGCTTAACAGACTTTTTCCTGGTCAAGAAAAAGGTAATATTTACTCTGCTGTGCAAGGGGTTCACATTTAGAGCTTTGCATGCCTTCATTTAGAGGCCGATATAAATTCAAGACTAGGATGTTTTACATAAACTCATGGCTTGGATAGATTGTCTGGTAGGGGTATTCATTAACTGCAGTGAGGTGGCACCAGCATGTGCACTTTCTGGCCCTTAAGATGTTGATGTGATTGTGGCTATAAAATAGAGTTTTACAATTATCATGCTATTGTATCATGAGAATGTATCATTATCTGATTTGGATTACCTTCAGATATTCAAAAAAGTTCCAACTGATTTAGGATATCTTTTACCTTGAGTGCACATTTCCATCAAGGCCAAACAGCTCTGAGAGATGCAGATTTTGTGTACCTGCTGAACACAGGTATATGGCACAGCAATGGGGTGCATGGTGTACATGTCTTAGGTTCATTCAGTATTGCTAACAAGGGATTAACATGACCTTGTTAGTCTTGTGAACAGACATGTCTTGGTAAGAAGTGAGTTAAAGTTTCAGGTTTAGCACAAGCATATCAAGGAGGATGGGCATGCTCCCAAATGTCATCATTCATGTCATCTCATTTCAGGAGCCTTGATTTGTTACACATGGAATATGAGCACTTGAAATATGCATTCATGTCTCACACTGGTCATGTTAGGAAATCTTGTTGGAGCTGCTGGTAAGGCTGATATATGACTGATGAGTGTTACATTTCCATGTCTTCTTCTTCATGTGTGACATGACCAGTTAGTTGATCTTCAGTCTTACTCACTATTGCAAAGATGAATTGTGCGATAGAATCAACTTATCTGAATTGTGGTATGTTTCCTCTCTTTCAGACCTGGAGAATGATGTTGACGTCAACAACTACTTGGCCCAAATCAGCACATTTGGTGTTGAAAAGCTACGTAAGTTAATGGAATGACTTCAGACTTTTATTTAACCTTTGTCTGTTAGTGAATCCAAACAACAATGTTTGAATTCTCTCTTTGCATCTTGCATCTCATTGTATCTCTTCTTTTAGCATGTTCCTATTATTTTCCTTTGTAATGTTAGATGTGTGTGACATGGTGTGGTCTGCATGGTTTTGCCCTAGTCATGTTATGCATCTGCCACTGAGCATAGTGAACATGAGAACCCCTCCTTCTGCTGACAGGTACTGAGGGTGTGCGCATCCAGGAGGAGATGGCACACACTCTGCAGCAGACTCAGGACTTGGCCTTTCAGAACTACAAGACGTTCGTGGAGACAGCCGAGTGTTCGTCAGCCGTGCTCCGCGAGGTCAGCTGTCGGGCACTCACGAGCACTCCGCGAGCACTCGCCGACTGTCGGATGAGGGCCGCTCGCCTCAAGCGAGAGATAAACACGCGACCTGCCGTGGCATAGTTGGGATTGTGGGTTGTGCCGCACATGACGGCCGGAGGAATGGCGAGCATTCTTCACTCTCTGCAGTCAGTCCCACTTACAGAAACTCGCCACTCACAGTCTCCGTCCGCCACCAAGCCACTGCCGTCGACAGCTGAGACGTGATGTGTCTGTGGCATCTGACGTTGATGATACTGTCGCGGAAATTCATGCGTTGTGAGCACTGTCTTTGGTCTCTGGGTATTTGTATGGCTTCAAATCACCTCAAAGGATGGTTTTGAGAGGCCAAGATGAGCAGTGTACGGCCATGCCGAACATTCTGTCACCCTTCCTGCCAACATCAGCTGGCTCCAGCTGACCTCGCACCCTGTCTGCCATCAGTTCACGTCTGTAGAGGAGCGTCTGGACCGGCTGCTGGCCGAGCTGCCCGAGTTCGCCGGCCGCTGCGCCGAGTTTGGTCGGCGCGGCGCGGAGATCCAGGCTCGCCGCCGGCTCAACTCGACCACGCTGACCAAGCACACCGAGCTGCTGGAGGTGCTGGAGCTGCCGCAGCTCATGGACACGGGCGTCCGTAACGGCTACTACGACCAGGCCATGGAGCTGGTCACGCACGTGCGCAGCCTCGAGAAGAAGCACGGCCACATACGGCTGGTAGAGGTGAGTCAGGCGCTTGGACCAACAGGGCAGGGCTCAGCGACGCTTCGTGCGAGGGGTGTCAGTGTCAGTGACGTCGGGTCGGCCAGGGGACGGGAGGGGGGTGTCAGGCCAGCGATGCTGCCTATGGTGGGGAGGGGTCGATGTCAGTGTCGGCGTCACTGTCAGTAACGCCGGGTCGGCCGGGGTAGGGGTTTGGTGTTTGAGGTCGGTTGTCGAACCGGACCTGGCGCCAGGCCAGAGCTGGCGCCGGATGTAGTATTCCGGCCAGGCGCAGGTCGCGTCCGTGACGTGTCACGTGCGGTTCAGATCTGTGCTTTCTCGCCCGGGGTTCCTGCACCATGCGGCATCACAGCAGACGCTACCCCTGATGATGACAATTTGGGCAAACAATGGAGAGGACGCTGCTCAGAAGATGGAGGGGGTGGCAGAGCGGCCCAGCCGCTGCCGACCCGCTGAAGCATCGCCAGCCGCCATCACAGCTATTCCTACCGGCAGGGTATCGTTGCTGACGTCCAGCTGGCGTATCGTTCGATGCTGACCCAGCTGGTGTCGCAGCTGCGAACCAACATTCAGCTGCCGCAGTGCCTGAAAGTGATCGGTACGTGTCCATGCCGCTCTGCAAGACGGTGGGCAGAGTGAAGCTGGCCGGCCTTGGCCTCGGTGCCCCAAAACGGACCATCCAATGACTGAACTGTGTGCTGGCTCGCAGGGGATAACCCAGTGCAGGCACTTCCAGACCGGTGTTGACGAGGAGTCATGTCAGCATCTGGTCCAACGTGGCTAAGAGCAGCCGCGATTCGTTCCGGCTGGGCCGGCTGCGCTCTCCGGTGCCCCTCTGCCCTGGCGCCATTCCAGCTCTCGTGTGGAGTGGGCGTGCCTCTGTCCGCTGACCGGACGCTCCGTCGGCCTCCAGGCCACCTGCGGCGCATGGAGGTGTTCACCGAGTTTGAGCTGCGGCTCAAGTTTCTGCAGGCGCGCAACGCCTGGTTGGACGAGCAGCTGAGCAACATCAGCCGGGACGACCGTGAGTACCGTCCCGCCTGGTGCACCGCCGATGCCCGTCTGGTGTCAAGTACGTATGGTGCCAACGTGCCACGCGCTGCGTACATGGTCGTGCAGTCGGTGTGCGCCGGCCGGCCCGAGCTTGTTGGCGGTGTAACGTCACCCGGCACCTTGTCGCTGCCTGACTGTGTGCGCGCCGCCGGTGTGACGTGCCTGCGCGTGCCGCCAGCGTACCACCACATCTCGAAGACGATCGAGGTCAGCCGCGTGAGCCTGTTCGACATCGTAACCCAGTACCGGGCTGTGTTCAGCGACGAAAGCGCCCTGCTGCAGGCGGGCGCCGATGAGGCGGCGCCCGCCATCTTCTACGAGTGGATCAACCTCAAGGTGGGCACCGGCGTCCCCGCCGTCTGCCGGGCAGGCGCCCGCGCATTGCCGCTGGCTCGCTCTCTCCCCCGGCAGTGCGGGCACTTGTCTGCTTTTGTGACGCTGTTGCGGGTTCGTGAGGTGATGATGCCATCTTCCGGGTACGTTCCACTCGCCCGGCAGGAACCGGCCCGTGCGACCGGCGACAGTGGTGCCTCTGGCGGCCGATGCTGACGCGCTGGCGCCGCCCGGCAGGTGGACCAGTTTGTGCGCACGCTGCGCCAGGACCTGGCGCGCGGCGTGGGCTCGCGGCTGGACTCACTGCTCTCCCAGACCATGTACTTCGGCCTGAGCCTGGCTCGCGTGGGCGCCGACCTGCGCCCGCTGGCGGCGCCGCTCTTCCAGCAGGCGGCGCTGGCGCAGTTCCAGCGCACTTTGGACGCCGCCACCGCCCGCTTTCGCCAGTACATGGACGCCTTCACATGCATGAAGGCCCGTGTCACGGCCAGCCCCGCCGCCTTGGAGCCACCCTCCGCCGCTCAGGTCAGGGGTCAAAGCCAGGTCAGCATGTGGTGGTGCCAGTGCCGGAGGAGTGCGTCGTAGTTGGATTGGTATGAGTCAATCCGGAGGTATAAGGGCTACCTGATCTAAACTGATGACAGTTCGAGCAGCTGTACTATGCCCGAGGATGTCGTGCTTGCGCTATGTGTGCGCCCCTGCCGCCTGACGGGGCTGCCATCTGTAACGTTTTCGGTGCCGCAGGACCCGCTGCAGCCGCCAGCCTCGCTGCTCGACTACCTGCCGCTGGCGCACTACTGCAACGGCGCGCTGGCCGCCTTCAACGAGCTACGCCTGTGCCCGGCGCTGGGGCTGGTGCACGAGGTGGCGGCGCTGCTGAGGGACAGCCTGGCCGCCGTCGTCGGACGCGTGGTCGACCTCTATCACACGGTGAGACGCCCGGCCGAGGCCAAGCATGTGGCGAGGCGAGGCGAGGCGGCGCCGATAGACTGCGCTGGACTTGGGCAGAGTGCCCGGGCTAGCCGCGCGCCGCTGTCACTCGGCGCCATCGGAATCCTGATGGCTCTGCTGGTTCTCATTCAACAATGCTTTCTTTTCGTGAATGGTATGCTCAGCCAGAGAAGTGACAAAGCAGCTGATCCATCTTATGGAGTACAAATGCACTGGAATAAAGAGGGCACGGTTAACTGAAGCGTTTCTTCGCGCTTAAACGCTGAGGAAGAGATTGGCTGAGCCTGAAGCGTGTATCGTGAGCTCCGTCCTTGTGGCCCGGCTGAGCGGTCCGGGTGAGGTTCCGGCGCATGTCTCGCGTCCAGCGGAGCTGCCTGACCGAGCGGCGTCTCCTCCGCCCCCGCAGGACAGCCAGGGCCTGACGGAGGCCGAGCGGCGTAACTACAGCCGCTTCTGTCGGTGCCTGGCGCGTGACCTGGTGCCGTACCTGAGCCGCTGCCTGGCGGCCGTGTTCCCGGCCGACCAGCTGGCGCCGGCGCTGGGGCTCTCCGCCGCTGCGCTCACCAAACGGGTACGGTCGGCGCGACTCGCACCACCCGCCGTCTCAGCAGCGCCCGGCAGAATGGGCGTGGTCGAGGGGCACCGTGCACGGTGGATGTTTTGGTGTTATGTGTTTCTAGACCGCTGAGTCGACTTCGGCAGCGGAACGAGACATTGTTCCCAGGTCACCTCTGTTGTTTCTGTTGCCTTTTGCAAATCGGCCGGTGAAATGACGAATTAACACCTGCGCTGTTCAGATTTTGATAAAAATGCATCCATATGGTTATTTGATGCGCTTAATGCATCTGTGAGATTTACGGCTCGATGGGGGGGGGGGGGGAGGGGAGCGACTATCGAGTTGAAGCCAACGGCATTTTTGATGGAGCATTACATGGACATCTTTGTTGACCGATAGCTCCTGTCTATGCAATTGGAACGACACAAAATTATGCATCGTTGGCCTCGCGATGATGTAAGGAATCGTTTGCATCTTTCGATTTTTATTTTTTATTTTTACCCCGGGACAATTCCCCGGCAAAAATTTAACGATAAAGACACGATGCCCCGGAGACATCGTGTCCTTAAATGGTGTGAACTAGAGTGACCCAAAGGCAGAAAAGTCCGTCATTTTTGTGCGCTCAAAAGGTACGTTCGCGAGCTGATTTCTGATGGTTGGCATTTGCTGGATGGGTTGTTTCTAAAGGTTGCATTTTGTAATCATGATTGTAACGTACCTTTGGGGCATTTCGGCATAACTGCTTTGTAAAATGATACAGTGCCCAATAATGTGTCAGGCTTTGATGAAAATGGGTACTTGAGGTCATTCGATGCGCCGAATCTATCCGTGCAGCTGCGAGTCCGATTTCACAAACGCTCACGGAGCTGTGGGCTCGGGCATTTTTAAGAGGAAATTGAGTTAACTATTCTTGTCATCGTCGCTCCTATTGAACTCCGCCTTCAACCCGTGCATGAGTTCATCATGCCTGGAACAGACGTAACATTTTGTGAATTGGTATGTCGAATACGTGTTTTTAATGCGTCGGGTCCAAGAGCCTTGATGACAATGATGGGTTGCCAAGAGCTGAAACATGTTGGCTAACTAGCGTTACCTTTCCTGTTTTATTCAAACGTGTTGCATTCACGACAGATTAGAAACAAACCTTGCCAAATCGTGATCCTCATCTTGTCTTTGCCCTTTTTGGCGGGAGAGGCACCTGGCGGTGAGATGTCTGTATCAAGCGTTTGGGAAGGTTTCAGGTTTAACGAATGCGATGCTTTTTAAGCTTGTCAGCCCCTCTGGCTCGTTTTTTGAGGCGCAGACAATCCTGTGCAACGAGTAATTCGGACACTAAATAAAACCGGCTTAAGCGGGGCGTAGCAAACCTGTTTTCTTCGACAGCCTCTTTGGCCACTCGGTGGTAAGCTGGGCTAGACGGTGGACGAGCAGGGCACGCATTCTCCATATTCTACCCAAGGCGTTTAAGGATTCTATACTTCGCTGAAACGTAAGTGGAAATAAATGACCGGTTAACCTCAAATTCCTTTGAAGCATGCTGCACCCGTGGTATGGCCCCCGGAAATCTGCGATGAATGTTGCAGAACCATGTCATGCAATTATTTGCGTAATGTAAATATGTAGCTTGAAACTTGACCTGTAGCTCTAATGGAACTTACTTGACCGCACGGGCGCTTCTTACGTACCTTGCAAAACATTCTTGACGGCATCGGCTGTCTCGAGATCAGAGTCATGATACTCTTCATCATCGACACTGGTGTTTTGGCTAGAGCTGGACGCCGTTACTGCCTTGGCCGTCTCCTCTGAATGGGAACTGTATGGCTGCTTCGTTAACTTCAACCTACACGTCAAACGCAGTGGTGTGCCTTTGCTTATTCGCGCATCGCTCACTGCTTCGTTTAGTGCAGTCGATGCTGCTCTTACGTCGCGCCATATCCCGGTCTTTTGACGCTTGAATGGGTCTGGGACAGTACATTTTGGCTCTTATGATCACTGCATTCACCCACAGACCGTGGCCATCAAATCCACCGACCAGCGCATCAGCGCGGGAACAAAGGGATGCGTGGGGCACCGCCCCCCCCCCCCCCCCCCGCCCGTGGCATCCCACACTGCGTCACGCGTTCGCCCTCCCCCTCCCCGCCCGCGGCATGCCGCCTTGCGTCACACGTTCATCGTGTGTATCTTCCAAGATTCACAGCATTTTATTTTAGCGTGACGGAAACATGTGCAAGCATTAAACCATCAGTCACAGAGTGGATTCGGAAAGGCTAAACGAATTATGGGCCGCAGTTTTTAGTTCACACAGCGTGCCGCCTGTTTGTCAGAAACACGCATCTCCGTATAAGCCATGGTCTGATGCCATGTGAATGACCAAGCTGGAATCGAGGAGACCTGCTGTTCACGCACTGTTCCAATCGGTTATCATTCCTGTTGTATCATCCAATCGGTTATGATCCCCATGTCACGTTATTTTCTGTGGATTGGCACGTCAACCGCCAGGACTTCGCGACCAAAAGTGAAAAACCGGGTCACAGTAATGCCCGCAAAATGCAAGATTTAGAAGACATCCATCCGCGCATTGTTTTCATAACAGTCACTTTTTCATGTCCATTTACCATTTAGGGGAAAACATTGGACGTTTTTACTGCCCTTAGGTCGCCCTAGGTCACAGGATTTGGGGTGACGAGACTACAAGCCCAAAATTACAAAATATAGAAAATCTGAGATGCCCAAAATATGTATTACATTATTTCAAGTTAATCAATATCTGATTTTGATTCATCCGATTATTTAGATATGAGTTATCGGTCAACAAAGCTACTTTTGCAGTGATGTATCAAAAATGCTGGAGGATTTTGCTCAGTGCCTATGCTGTGGATCGAGCCGAAAATTACACCGCTGGATTCTGCGCATCAGATGACCTAGCGAAGTAATTTTCATCCAAATCTGAGATGCAGGGTATTGGATGCCGGTTGATATATTGTAGAATAACCCAGCTACTAAAATGTGCGGCTTTTTTCGCCTCTGGTTACATGAAGCCTGATTCGCACGCGCAAAGGGTGCCATCCCGCGCCCGCCGCGGGCCTTGTCACTGGCCGCCGGACGGGTCGGCAGGGTGCGTGACCTGCGCGCGGTCCTTGTCGGCAGGGCATCGGCTCTCTGGATGTGCCGGTGCTGGTCGGGCCGCTGCAGGAGTTCCTGTCGGAGCCAGCCGAGGTCCCGGCGACCGCGGCGTCGGCCGCCGCGCCCACCGTCCCGGCGCCTGCCGTCCCAGCGCCTGCCGACGCAGGGGCCGCCGCGTCCAGCGCGGCGCTGGAGTCGGCGGCAGACCCAGCCGAAGCGGCGCACACAGCTGGGCCGAGCGCCCAGTCCCCGCCAGGCGGTCACGAGCAGGCGGCCGGCGTCGGCGCCGCGGGACACGGGAGCGGCGCCGAGGTCACGCCCCCCGCAGACGGCGCCGCTGAGGGGGAAGCGGCGGCTCGACCTGCCGACGGAGGGGTTCTGCCTGCGGCTTCTGGCGCTCCTGAGGAGGCGCCCGAGGTCACGCCGCTAACTTCCGAGCCGTCTGAGCCGGCTGGTGAGGCGGCTCCGGAGGGGAACCATGCGCCGTCGGCGGCCGAGGTCGATCCGGTCGGGCCCGCAGACCTGCACACGGACGCTTCGCTTCTTCGCGAGGCGCTAGATGACGACGACCCGGGCCTGGTGATGACGGCACCCCAGCGACCGCCGCAGCTATAGTCGGCCCGGCCAGGAGCGGGGGACGCAGACGCCCAGCGACCAGGAGGACATAGCCGTCGGCAGCCAGATATCAGCAAGGCGGTGAATTGCCGCGCTATGAATTTTCTTGAGCATGATCCAGCCGCACCCGTCTCCGTGCTTTGCAGCAGTATGAGGGATGGTTGTTGTGCTTTACTTTTATGTACTGAGTGCTTGAAGAACCACCTTGTGGTGCTTACATATTTCCAGTTCTGCCAACAGCGTGAGGGGCTTGTTACTTTGTTAATGCACCTACCTTTCTGTGAGGGATGAACATTGTATGTGTATGAATATATGCGTGTTTGAAACGTTGCCTGCTCTGTCGCGAGTAAAGGGTGACATGATACAAGAGGCCACAGCAGTAGTCCTCATGCTTCTCAGATACTGCCGTAATAGCTCGATCCAGCCGGCGCTGACGCTTCAGTGCGGGTCGGGATGCAGCGCGTCACTGGTAGACATTGATGGCATTGGTAAGGATGCAGACCATTCTGATGAAGGTCCAAGGGATATCGAATTGGTCCATTCATATCGAAGTTTAATAAAGCATTTTCCATGAAATTCGAAAATCTGGTGGTAATGACCGATGTTCAAACCATGTAGCCGAACGTTGAGTCAGGACACAACGCGCGAGGTTGTTGGACTGGCCCGGAGAAATGTTTAGCATTCGTTTCCCCTAAGCAATTGTGGATAACGACACAGTCTTAAGCGATGCGCGAACTGGTTTTTTGTGATGGAAAAAATATGAATTGTTCGCCTTCGTATCAGGTATTCTGGTCTTACCAATGTATACTTGTTTGCTGACCATGGACATAAGTAACAGGACAGGTGGCAGCATCTTCAAAATGTTTGGATCGTACTAGAAATTGTAGTTCCTGCCGCTAGATGTCCACAGCATGGAGTCTTCAACGCAATGTGACTCACCTGTGACAAATCCGGAGGTCGATGGCTAAAATTTCCGCGAAATCGCGGTCGGGTGAGGGTGGAGGGGGAAGCGGCTCCCGGTCCAGCCGGGCCGGGTTAGTCATAACTTGGGGCTGCTGAATAGCGTGGAGGTGGGCATATCATATCGCAGCATATCATATATGGAGGACTGTAAAGGATCATGTGTTAATGAGGGAAAAGAAATCAAGAATCAATTGAAGAGATGGGGCAGAACCTTCCCGGCTCAGATAGGTAAGGCCCTGTTGGGACATTTATTGTTACGTTGTATTATAGAAGGTAGACTAAAAATAACAAAAAGTTCATGATGCCTGCCGTGTTTGTGAAATTTTGTCCTGCTCGGTAATTAATTTCCCCTGCCTTGGTAGTTGGTGCTGTATCAGACAACAGCATATAGCATTTCAAATGCATGCCACTATTTGTTATTTACCTCTGTGACATATAGTCCCATATTTGATTTCTTCAAATTTTTGATTGGCTAGCCATTTTTACATCCATCACTTTGAGCCCTAAATGCTGTAGATCTGAGATGTCCATGTACTGGGCTTGTGCAATGATGTATCAATCAATGTGCACTGGATAATACAACATCAATCATTGCACACTGGATGGTCTGCTATACTTGCACTAGGTACCTTGTGTTGTTATTTGTAGCTCAATGTGTTGTGCCTGGAAAGCATCAGATTCTGGTGAAGAATTGTGCAACATGTTTAAATAATTTAACTCAAATATTATTGCTGAGAGGTCAGTATGACTTATCACTACATAACTGTAGCCACAGCTTGGTTCTCATTCAGTTAGCAGTGTGAATGTGTGCCATGTCTTTAAACATACTTTGGAGTATAGATCTTAGCAAGCACAATGGAGTGCCTGAGAATTACATGCAGTGGGATGGATGCAGGTCATGTCTCTCCTTCAATGAAATTTGTGGTGCACGATCATTAAAGGGAGCAATATTTGGTGAAATCTGTGGCCCTTGGCCAATATTTTCAACATCAAATGAATTCAAATGTGTCAGAATTTAAATGCCTCATTTGGTTTTGCTTGTCATCCTTGTTAATAACAGTGATTCCATAAATAACTTATTATTAAGAAGTCATTACTAATGCTACTGATCAGTTAAAGTAATGTTGTGACACTCACCATGTCACAAATGCCCAAGTAGTAATATCTCACTCAACACAATCAAGTGACTGTCAGCAAGATATTAGAGTGGTGATGGTACTGTATATGTTATTGCTTCCCTCACTGAAGGTCATATATTAACATGACCTTGACCTGGACTTGACAGAAGTTTATTGAGAGAATGTGATGTGATTTGCAAAAGTGCAGCTGAGATTGGTGTAAGTCAAGTGCTTTCCTTGAACTCTTAGTCATGGTCAGCTTTATTTCTGTCATGTGACTGGGGGTCTGGTCTTTGGCTTGTATATAGGTTGATTAGGCTTAGTCTGTGAGGTACTGTAAGAACAACTTATATGGTATCATTAGATGCACCAGGGTCATGTCCTGTGCCAAATGTGTGGCCTGTAACAACTGTAGGTCATGTTAGGATGACACTTTAAGAACGATGACAGGTATTAATTTTACAGAATTTGAGGCTGTTCATTTACTTGGCATTGCTTTGTGTGTAATGACTGGCTCATGGCAATTGACTCAAATATATTGTGGTGTCATATGGGACCCAGGCAAGTAATGTTGACTACATGCTGGGCCGTCATAGGTTGGTAGTTGTGTATGCTGCATTTGTGTTCAAGCTGTGTAAAGGCAATGCGCAAAACATATTGAGCCCCAGGTACATGCTTATGTACAACCTACTCTATAAGGTCATCTTGGTCAATTGTGTGCTGTGTGGTAGCATTGCTTAGGTGCCACAGGCAGCATTGCCTATGCTGCCTGTTTAGTTCCCTTACATATCTTCATGACATGCAAATCAGGTGAATTGACCAGGCACGCATAAGGCAGTTTTATGTTAGATTGTCGCTGCTCATTTTTAGAAGGGAGTTGGCATATTTGTATGTCTGGAGTCTGGACATGAATGTACTCCAAATACATGGTATTTGTGGGTACCATTGACCTGGCATTTTGTGCAGTCTATAAGCCAAAATCACTGGTGGGGGTATTTGAGAGCTTTTACCAGACATGCCTTTGGCCTTGCATGACTGGCATGCTCAGCTGAATTTCCAGCCTGCACAGTGACATGATATGCGGTTCGGTAATGCTCGCGTTCAGGAGCATAGATTCTCTTCCAGGTGGGTGGAAAGGGCGCTCCAGCCCCAATCTTTAGAAAAAGGTAGCCAAATCCAGGACAAACCCCTTTGTTGATACATGGTGGAGGCGGGTTTCGTCATTTTTCACTCCCCCCGCCCCACTCACTTCGCGAAGTTATGCCCCTGCTCGTGATACGTGATATCCTGATTTCAGTCATCTAACATGTGTGACAGCACGTGGTCATCTATCAAAGGTGGGATTTAACCTGCCTCTAGCGTTTGACTGGCATTACCCAAGGTATTCTTGGGGAAATTAACTTGTGCGTCATAGAGGTTATTAACCCACGAATAACAGATGATAGGGAACGTTAAAATGTTCCAACACCAAGTTAATTTTAACGTCATTTGTGGCCTTGAGGTTACATGGTACCCAGGGACCAAACATTTCCAAACGGCAATAGATGTACCAATCCATGGTGGGCAAGATGTAAATGCCATTTTGTAGAGGCGGAACGTTCTGAAAATTGTTTGTGACATCAAAGCATTTTGCCAACTTCCGGCTCGCCCGGAAGCAGGGGATGCCCAGTTGGGGGCCGCCCAATGCGGTCATGCTCGCTGCATCTTCGCACGCGGGATGTCGTGGTCTTGGTTGCAGATAGAGCAATCTCGGTTTCCGAGGCGCCTCCAGCGCGGAGACCGGACCATGGTTAAATTCCGGCGCCGCCCTTGCACTAGCAATGTACGAGAATCCGGCGATTCATCTTCCGGTTTTTTAAGTGGTCGCGCTTCCGGGTCTGTCTGCAACACTCAGAATGGGATGGGTCGGTATTGCTACGGACGTGATTTCTCGCCACAGCGGTTTATTTTGATGGATCAGAAGGGTAGTGAAGTTTAGCGATGCCGCCAAGCATGTATCTGAAACGGAAAACGTCAGTCTAACAGTATCCCGATGTATGGTTGCATTGGAATGCTTGTGCAAACAAACGTTTATATTGGAACGCATGAAATTTGCGCACATTTAAACGGTAATATCCTATCGCAGCAAAATGTGTTACGTGAGCTTTTATCGGAGGCTACGTTTCTATTCACTGCTTTCATGTACCAGTATTGATGAGTCGTCCAGCAATTACATTATGCATTTTGGCTACCTCTGGTCAGCACCCCCCCCCCCCCCTCCCTTATTCTGGGTACGAGATGACCGTAGCCGTTGTCGCGCCCCGAATGCCAAATTATCATCAACCCCCACTCCCCTGAGTACGCGCCGGTAACGCTGTGTGACTCTTCATCCAGCTGCAACGCCCATCGGTGTTTAGAGTAACGTCCCAGAAAGGTTACGTTCGTTTCACTGTTTTTTTTTCAGCAGGGGCGAGAAGAAGAAAAAGCAATAAAACGGGCGTGCTGCTCGTCATGGGATGAAGCGAGCGCTATCGGCGTTAAAGTTTTAAACATGTTTTACAAGGCCTAGCACGATTTGCAGTTACAGTAGATCGCAACACTACGCTGTACAAGACCCACCTCTCCTTCTTACGTTCCGGTTACGCCTCATCAGAACTCTCCACACTACCATGCGTAACGCAATCTTCCGATGGCCCCATACTCAGATCAAGTAGGGGAAGTTGTGTGCGCATTTTTGCATTATTTGAATGTGCAATGGGCATAGTCACATGCTTAGATGTGGTTTTGGATCTAGTAGCATATTAAAAGGAAATTAATGTCAAATTTGTGTGGCATCACATTTTTCGCACAGGCTACTAATTGAGACGCCTTTTCGGAGGACGGAAGTAAGCCGGCTTGCCACGTATATGTCACAGAAGCGGGTACGATGCCCGCTAAGCACCAAAGGCAGGTGATGCATTAGTTAGTTTTAAATTACTTCATTCTTAACGCTTTACGTTTCGTGTGATTTTATTATGGATCGATTGTATGACATGAATCTAGGACTGCTCCTTAACTTAATACAGTACCTATGTATACAAGAAGCTCCAGCCAGCATGACCGCACTTAATGAGCTACGTGCCATCTTCGTGGTATCTTCAATCTAACCGCGTGCAGTCAAATCAGGCTCTGGTTTCGGGTTTTGCTCAGCATGAGGCAATTTTGTAACATTTCAAAGCAAAACTGCTTCGTAAGTCAAATATCGGCATTTCCAATAATTTCACCTGAATCGTGCGTTTTGCAGCTGTAGCCGGCGCGGCCCCACGCCCATGCACGGGTGGTGCACCCCTGAGCATGTCACCCTTGCATGCATCGGCTCTTAGTCACAGGGAATTATTGTGAGTCAGGGATGTCCTTTCCTTTTGATTTGAGGGGGCTCCAGACCCCCACCCCCACTCTGAGCAGAAAATGGGCCAACGACGTGGGGAAACGCGGTTGCTGGCGCATTTTCGGGCACGTTTCCTCATTTACCACTTACTTAACCCCCCCCCCCCCCCTCCAACTCATTTTGAGGAACTACGCGCCTGCTCTGAGTGACTGAGTATTTGCAGACATGTGCCAAGAAAATTTATGAACATGAATACGGACGTCTGAGCGCCGAGGACGCTATCGACGCGGTATGTGGTCCTATCGTCGCGGTCAGAAAGTCCCTGGTGGATTCCCGCTTATCTGTTGCTCATGGGGGCCCGTGCAGCGACGGGTGCAGACTCTTGCGACACGAATGACGCCAGCATGACAAAAGACAGGCCAACAGCTATTACTGGCATGGGATGCAACATTTATCCGTTGCTGTTTTTGTACTGCTTTGTTTGTCAGCAAGCTGCGACTGATCTCCGATGGTTTACAGTGTCAGCCATATTTTGTTGAGTTAGTACTTCTTTCAAAGATGATCGCGCTGACCACAAGTGGACCCGGTAATAGATTTGCCCCCGCTCGTATATTATTTGCCGGCGACCTGGAGCGCCCAGCAGGGGCAGCCCACCAGGCCCACCATGTCGGCAGGGGTGCCCCACCAAGCCGACCGTCTCGCCGGTGCTGACGCCGGCCAGCGGGCGGCTCGGCAGCGCATGCCGCCAGACATTGGGTGGCCGTGCGGCCTCTGGGCGCGTGCCGGGTGATGGCTGCACCCGGTAGCACCACTTCCGGCGCCGGAGAGTGGCTGTCCGCCGGGAGTGCGGTTGCCGTCGCTGTGGCGCCGGCCACTGAACCGGCCGGTCCGTTCTGGTCTTGTCCGGAGTGGACACGGCCCGACCGTGTGCCCGGCGTGTTCATCACTCGCCACGCGCTCGGCGTACTCAGCGGCTGGATCGTTCGGGCTTCCTGCTTCCGTCGGGGAGTGTTCGGAGCCCGGCGAAAACCGTATGGATCGCTTTTGATCCCTTCCGCCCGACCACCGCGTAAGAGCCTGCCGCCGGGCGCGCTGACTGATGGCGTGCAGCACGCCGGTACACGGGGTGACAGGTATACACAGTCGTGCCATCCGGCGCTTTTAAGGGGCGCGCTGTGTGTCGCCGCGCGTGACTGTGACTACCAGAGGCGTGCCGTCCGTGGAAAGGGAGAGCGATCCTGACGTACCGAGTGCCGCGTGACTTGGATGTCCGCGCATCGCCACGCTGCGCAGAGCGACTCCGCGTGCGGCCAGCGGCGCGTCTCGGAGGCGGAGCCCACCGTGTGGTGCAGGCTCCTGGCGAGGCGGCCCGGTCGACGCCGCTGAGTCATGGGGGCCCTCACGCGGGCCCGTGACGTCGTGCGTTGTGACGCATTGTGGCCGGGCCCCGCGCTCTCAACAGATAGTGGCCGCCACTGGCAGGGCCTCCAGCACTGTCTTGTGACCGTGGGCGGGGTCTGTTTTAGGTTGCGAACAGAGAGCATCCGGGAGCGGTGGGGATAATGGATGCAGTGGCGGCGTGTCCGCGCTGGTGGGATGCATTGGATGCGGACCTAAAGAGGCGGCCGCCTTCCCTTGCGCGTTGGACGTGAGGTCCCTGGCCCGGTAGTCTGGCCCCAGGTGTTTGTCACGCGACGGACCGTGTCTCCGCGATGGGTGTGTGACCGAGTGCGGTGGTTGCTTGAGGTCTGAGGGGAGTCGACCGCGCCCCTCGCTGGCCGGCACCGGAACCTTTGCACAATGCCAGAACTCTGCGTCTTCTGTTACGTACGACGCTGCGAAGTTTGAACAGCCCGTGGTCCCGCCCAGACCGATAGGCGGGCGGCTGGACGGTGACCCGACGCCGGTGACCCGCCTCCGGTGACCCGCTGCCAGTGCCATATTCGGGGGGCGCCGCCCGCCGGTGACTCATGACGGCGCCACTCGAGCCGCGCCTCCGGCCGGGCCACGCCACCGGGGAAGCACCGGCGGTCTCGTCCGGCTCGCTGATAGCGTCAGCGGCGGGGCCCGACGGCCGGGCGCGTGAGGGTCCGGCACAGCGACTTCGGGGCCGGCGCCGGCCCTGGCCACGGGGCCGCTGCACTGGACCAGCGACCTCTGATGAACAGATGCCCGCCAGCCGGTGCCGCCCGGGCTGGACAACCCGGACCAGACGGCCTCGGCAAAAGGCTCTTGTTTCGATGTCAAGGTGAATGAGGGGCATCTAGTCTCTGAACAGATTTCTCTGGCAGTTGGATTTACATCGCCACTGAGGGACAAGTCACATCATCACATCACTCCCTTCGCGTTCCAGTGTGCCTTATTTTTCAGGGGTACATCCTCGAAGCGCACAGTGTAACACAGCACAAACCTGCTGTGCGCAACGGTCCTGGTCCAGGCGGAAGCCCTGGGCTGCAGGCAGGTCAGAGGGGTGGAGTGGTTGATAGCCTGACTTCTGAAGCTCGATCGGAATCGAAGTGAGCTGAGGAGGCTGCTGTGCGGTCGGTTCTGTTTGCACATCAGGCGAATAGTTAGAGGCACCCATTAAAGTCATCAAAGTCATCATTCAAACGAGTTTTTGTCGTAATCATTTGATTGGAAAAATCCAGAGGATCAGCGCCCTGCCGGGCTGCCTGAGCTACTTTGACGGTAGGATTCTCTGACGTCACCTGACCTTCAACACATGCGCTGCTACCAGCCGCAGTCCATGTCAGCCAGGGCCAAATATTAAGCGCATAGAGCGATTCGAACCCTCCACGCCACCAGTCAGCAAGTCTGAATACAGACTTAACCACTGGGCCATTGGAACAATCTAAGGAAGGGAAGGGAAACATCAGTTTTTTGGGGGTATGCCTCAGCGGCTGGAAAAACTGCACTTCCGGAATAACAGAACGACATATTCAGAGCGAAAAACAAGACAGCATATCACAGTTAGATGGCCTGTTATCATGTAAAGATATATTTAGATTGTGTCGTTATGTTTAGATTTTGTCGGGCTGTGATGTGAGACCGCTACCAACAGACCTCTGAGTGCACTTGTTTTTCTATTAAAACTTAAGTAGCAATGAAAGCCCACATTGGCACGGCCAGTTGTGTATTTGAGTTGGCTGGAGACAGATATTCATATGCAACTCACATCTTAAGCTCCCGAGTACCCCAGTAATGTTTTTCTATTCTATGATTTAGGCATCGTCGTAAAATTGGTCCATTATATTCAAAATTTCAGTGTGGTGGTGTAGTCGCTCATCCCAGATCGAAGACAGACAATTATCAGCAGCAAATTTGGTGATATGCCTTTGTTTTGTTTAATCGTTCTACTCAGAATTTGCTGTTTAGTATTTCGGAGGTGCCAATGTTTTTTCCTCTAACGCCGAAGCTTGTTTGCAAAAATGGCTGCTGATATTTCCCTTTTTGTCTGAAGTTCTTCGCAATATCACAGTTGGTAAGAGCGCTTGCATTCCGCTTCGCCTTCGGGTGGCGGGGAGCATTCGAGCCCCTTTTTGCGCTCATTTTTTGGCCCTGGCTGGCGTGGACTGCGGCTGGTAGGAGCGGGTACGGTAAGGGTTAAGTGGCGTCGGAGAGCGCTGCGCTTGGGGCAGGACGTGCACTGGCAAGCGGCGCGGCTTGTTAAGCTCTCGACGGAGAATCCAAGCGTGATCTAGCGTGGGTGCTGATCCCATCTAGCGTGGGTGCTGATCCCAGAAATGTGTCCAGTCAAAGGGCTGGACGAAATCTTAAAAAAGTAAGCTAGTGCAAATTTCGCAGCAATTTCTTGGCTTTTATTTCGTATGTAGTGACGAAGGAAGGCCCGATGGCGATACATGCCGCCATCCCGCTTGTCCGATGTGCCAACAGAACCGACCGCGCAGCAGCTTCTTCAGCTTACTTCAGCTCCAGTCGAACTTTACTGCCGCGTCCTCGAACGAACGACCTGATCATCAATCACTCCACACCTCTGACCTGTCTGCTGCCGAGGTCATGTGCCATGATCAGGACCGTTGCGCACAGCAGCTTTGTGCTGCGTCGTATCCTAAGGGTCCAGGAGTGACCTCTGAGAAATAAGGTGCACTGAAGCGGGGAGGTACTTTATTTTCCTGTAAATGTATGTAGCGTGTGTTTTTCAGGGGCGGGGAATTTCATTATTTAGCCAGAAAAGCGTTCAGCGGGATTAAGTTGACCGGTAATAGGTGAATTTGACAACGACATGCATGTTTCGTCAACACATGCCACTCACTGGGAAGACCTTAATGATATGGTGTTAGGGGTTTCTGGCTATCTTGCAAGACGTGTTCCTTTAAAAGGTGCGATTTAGAGGCGAGCAGTGGATTGTCATGTATGGTGGATCGAGTTGTAAAACAACCCACATGACGTCCTCTGGGAAAGGGTTACTTCTTTTTTTTAAAATTTATTCCGAATGGTTTGTGTGGATGCCTTCGGATCCATAGTACCTGCTAGGCATAGCTTGTTGCGTGTACCCCGAACCCACCACCCAAGCGTGCCGTCCAGTTCAACAGCTAGATTTGCCTCCGCCCTTTCGCCAGACAGGGATGCGGAGGGTTTTACGTACCGCACAATGCTGCGACACGGCCGCCTCGGGTCGGGGTTGAACCTCGTTGGCCAGTTGGCCAACGAGAACAGCTGGCCTTTCCATTTCAGTCGGGTCAAACAATGCGCCCACTCTGGGACTCGTACCCAGTGCCGCTGGATTACGAGTCCAGCATCTTTCCCCTAGACCACGGAGGTGGCGTAACATACTTCTGTATGTGATACTCATCCATTTGTAAAGGGATGGACAGAAAGTGCTGTCTATGAAACCAGGCAACCCTTGCATGCCTGCATGGTGTGTCGCACAACTGAACCCGTATCATTGGAGCATGCAATATTCCGTAACTGAGTGCATCTGTTTCTGGTGCATTAATTTGCAACGCAGAGAAATCTTGGTGTTACATTAGACAAGTAGAAATGTCTTCGAACCGCTGTTGCTCAGAGTAAGCAAATAACTGTATCTGGTAAGATGTGGGTTACATCTCTGGCCGACGTTTAGCTCATGTCTGCCTCTTCGAATTAATGAACGGTCATTTTTTAAGTAAGCAGATATTTATGGCCAGAACTGTTGCATGAAACTTTTTTTAGGGGATGCATCGTTTAGGATTCCCGGAACATTTTAGAGGATATGGGTTGTAAACATTGCGCGAGCGGGGAGTAAAACCTGGCCATGAATGAGTCCAACAAGATGTGAACCTCAAATGAACAAAGGCAGCGCCGTTTTTCGGAGGCGAAAAATAAGTCATGCCGTTTCAAAGTTGACGGCCAGTGGCGGCCAACGCGAGCTGGCATCACCGCACTGCGGCGTCTGGCCGGCCCGGCGACCGTCTGGCACCGGCTGCTGCTCCGAGGGCATCTCTCTCCCCACGTGACCCGGGGCTGACACCGGCTGCTGCTCCGAAGGCATCTCTCTTCCCACGTGACCCGGGGCTGACGCCGGCGGAGACGATGCGCCCTGCGCTCACTCCTCTCAGCAACGCCGACCTCTTGGCCGCGTCCTTTTTTATTGTAGTTTATATCGGTTGTTGCTGCTAACAGTTGCTTCTTCATAAGGAATTCCCGGAGTGAACATTGTTTTGTTTTGGTAAAATGCTATGACGGGATACGTGTCATTAATGGACTTTTTCTTACCTCTTCCCATTCTCTCTTTCTGAATGTCTAAGTTCGGTGAGTATAAGAACCACAATATCCGAGTTGTAATGACCTTCGGTTTCCAATTTTGCGTGTTTTTGGGAACCCGGGTTCGAATTTATGTTGAGCGGCGATCCATGAGGGTTGATATGGCCATCGTAGTGGCTGGCTCTCCGTAACAGGATTTGCGACGACACTGTCTAACAGTTTGGTACCCTCTCTTAAAAATATTTCGGTTCATCTCGTGGCGGAAAGTGGAGAATGCTGTATCATGATAATTTAGTCATAACACTCATAGCATGCTTGGCAAACGGAGAATGCTGTATTGTGATAATCTAGTAATAACACGCAAAACATGCTTGGCAAACACTTGGTAGACAATTTTCTTGCGATATTTGGTGACGTGTGTGATTGTTTTTCGCCGTTAACCGCAAACAATGCTGTAAGTAATTGTCTGCCGCTTTACGGCCTTACCGGCTATCAAAGGATTGCTTTCCTCTGGTTCAAAGTCTGGCTGTCTCCGGCATTCGTGCAAAGCTTCTTCTTATCAGTTTCGCCTGAAACCATCGCGACTGTTGCAGCCCTGTGCACAGTCCGCCCCACGTGCAGAACTGTTTTGGTGGGCACCGCACACAAGAACATATAAGGCGCTGTCCAAAGGTATGCCCTGGTCTGCATCGGGGAAGCTCAGCCCCCAAGTCCTTGTCGCGGGGCCGGCTGGCTGCTTTGTACAGGGTCTATTCTGGGAAAGGTGGAGGACATTCTACCCAGTTCTCCTCCCCACTCGAAGTATATTTAAGGTCCCCTTGCAGCCGAGCGGCGCGCCGTTTACGCTCGCGTGAAGCGGGCGGCCACCTGGAGGCGCGGTCCAGCTGCGAATTACACCGACGCATGGTCGGAGCAGGCCCCGGACCCGTACATTTAGGGGGAAGGGGGAGGGGAGGTGGGGTCACGTGCCGACTGCAGGGTATCGACGGTGATGTCACCATCCGCTGAAGCTCCTGGGCCGCCCCACCTTGATATCGCACCGAGCGCCTATCTTTCGAGGAAGGAGATCGGCCCGCCGGCGCGTCGACGGAAAATGTAGCGGCGTCACAGCGGCGCTGAAATTGGCCGCTCATGTTTCGTGCTGTGTCGCCTGTACTCTTCGTTACAACCCCAGACCTTTGGTTATTCCAAAGCTTTGGGGGGAGGGGAGGTCGCCTATATGGTTGCAGAAGTCGTACTTGTTGCACTAGGACTAATTTTTACATACGAAATGTTACGGGTGTTGGACCATGTGGCAGGTATGTCGACACACATTTGTAATGCACGCGAGGGGATTTGCCACGGACCGTGCACCTTCCACTGATGAGCGTCTCTGGGCGTGTGACACTTATGGAGGAGAAATAAAGTAGCCAATACGGGACTGAAGTAAGACGATGGAGGCATGTAACGCGTAGTCAGGCTAACGTGTAACTGAATCAATGGCATGATGATATGGTTGAAAAAGCTAGGGGTCGGTAGAACGGCGTACAAGTAATTAGTAGGCTTTCCATGTCATTCGCACGATCCCATGTCCGACATTATTATATGAAGCAGCAGTGTGGCATCAATGAGGTGAAGTGTTGGAAATTGAGATGTGCAAGCTCAAATGTCGCAGTACGGTCCCTTTCGTGGGATCCGAAATGGAATGTAGCTTTCGGTACATATGCATGCATTTTTACATTGAAACCTGAGCCAACGGCAGCTGCCTTTTTCCTTTGTTGTGTTGCTCTCAAGTTTTCGTGTAACAGTATTTTGATTCCCAATAGCTTTCATGTCGAGTTGACGATCCTCGCGTTCTGCGCTTGGTGTGGCGTGCCGCCGGTGTTTTGCGGCTGTGCTCGGGATGGGAGTGGCTTACGGCGGGCCGGCGACGCACCTCGGTCCGTCGTCCGCCCTCAGCTGGTCCTCGGCCCGGCGGCGAGCATGGCCGCCGCGCTCCGCCCGCCCGCCGGCCGTGCAACAAGTGGCGGCGGCAACGGCGGCAGCGACCGGTCGCCATAGCGACGCATGCCGCCGCCGCCGCCGCCGCGTGGACCGTCGCTGAGACCCGGCCAGTGCGGTAGGCCATGTCTGCCGGCGCCGGTGAGCCGAGTCCGGTGGTCGACCTCCCGAGCCGCGCGTCCTGCCGGGCCCGGCCCGGCCCGGCCGCGGCCGGCGGCGGCGGCGGGGCTTCTTCGATCGGCGGCCTCTCGTCGGCGGGCCCCGAATTCGCCGGCCGGGGCGGCGCGGGCGGCCCGGTGCATGGCCGGCGTCCCGAGAGTCGGCCGGGCCAATCAATACGGACCGCGCGGGCCGGCGCCGCCGCCGACTACACTCAGCCCGGCCGCCGCGCCGCCGCCGCCGCCGTCGTGCTCTCGCACTACCTGTCAACTTTTTGTTTCCGCGTCGCGTAACTATGGTTACCGAGATCTATAAATTGGTGCGTAATGAGACGACACGGGCGGGTGCGGCCCGGCGGCCGGAGCCGCGACGGACGGCCGTCGGCCCGGGACGTCGGGCACCGAGCGTACGCACAAATGAGACGATGAAGGGGCGCCTCGACCGCGCCGCGTCGCCAGGTATGCCCTGATTGCGACCTGCCACCCGGATGCCGCGTATTGATCGTGGCCGCCACCCCTGCCCCTGCACGGCGCGCGAAAGGCGGCGGGCGCGCTGGCTCGCGCCGCGCGCCGGCCCGCGGCCTGAGCGGGCGCGCCCCACGCGACGGCGCGCGCGCGCGGAGCGGCCGAGCGTGGCCAGCCGGACCCCCGGCCGACAGCCGCGCCGGTTTCGACGCGTCCCGCCGCCGCGTACGTCACCAGACGCCAGACTGCCCCCAACGAGCGGCGCAGATTGCAGTCGCCTTCTGAATGCCGCCGCGGATGGAAAAGCGTCCCCCCCCCCCCCCCCCTATGGTCTGTCGCGCCAGTTGAAGCTCGCGGTACGTGTCTGGGCAGTGTGTTTGTTAACGAATGCGCGCCCGCTTGGGATGGATCGTCAGCATTTGATATTGCCATTGTGGCCCGGATTGGCGCGGGCCTTCCTTCAAAAAGGCGTTCTCACGAGTAGTTCGAAGGCCTCATAATCAAGGCTTGGGCGGTTTATTGCGGTGCTCGCACGCTGCTGGTGCGGATCTGGTGAGCCCGTGGTGTTGCCTCAGTTCGCAATCAGGCACATTAGTTCAGCATTCCATAAAAGCACGTGCTTATCATTTACATCCATGCGGAATCCACTCCCTGAGTCTGCGGTGCACCCATCGGTTTAAGTGAGAATTATTTTACTGCATATGCATTATGTATACATGTATTACATATGTATATATATATATATATATATATATATATATATATATATATATATACACGCGCGCGTGCGTGCGTGCGTGCGTGTGTGTGTGTGTGTGTGTGTGTGTGTGTGTGTGTGTGTGTGTGTGTGTGTGTGTGTGTGTGTGTGTGTGCTTTGTTCCGTAACAGTGTTTTGCGATCAGCTTCCTACTACCCGCTTGCGGGACTCCTGGATCTGAATGTCTATAGCGTGCTTACGTCTAACTTGGTGCCATTGCGTTTTTCGTGCGATACAATGATTACGCAACTACTGCACATCAAGGTTTCGGAATTCAGACCGTTTGGTCGATGGGGATGCTTCAGTGGGCAGACCACTTCTCGCAGCCGAGCGGGATGCGGGTTGCCGCTCTGCAGCCGGTGGAGGATACTGCGACGCAAGTGGTCGTTTGCATTAGCTGCCTGCGCCGTAAAGCGCATCAGCTAGTGCTGTGGTCTTTTCGCAGCGAAAATAGTGCGGTCGTGGTTGCTATGGTGTCGCCGCGAAAATGTCTCAGGGCCCAGATTTGATTCGGTTGGGAACGTACTTCGGGAGTGGGGATAACAAAGCTTTTCTGTCTCCACGTCTATAGGGATTTGTTCTTTGGCATTTCACCCTTTCAAGGCCCCTCTCTGGGAAGGCGAGGACCCACCGTGGCCTGTTCTCAGCAAAGCAGCAGAATGACAGCGTTCCGTTGAGGCCCGTTTTGGATTTATCCCGTTGCTGTATAACCTGCGCTGGGGTGTCCAAGTGGCGGTCTTTGGCCTTGGGGTGGTCGTGCGTACGTCGCCAGCAGTGGCGCTTTTTGCAAAAATAACGTAGTGCGCACGACATCACGCAACCCTCAATGGAAGGTTGGGAGCGCTATGCTCAACTTAGCGCTCAGTGGCTACACTCATGGCTGAGGATAGATCTGGCGTTTCCGATGTGGAAGTCAACCGTCCCGCGGACTGCGCCGTAACGCCTCCCCTGGATGACAGTGACGTCCCGTTTTATTGTGACTGGTATATTGTTTGGACATGCTCGCACGTTGGTCGATACCTTTTTTCGGACATGTTCGCACGTCGGTCGATCCCTTTTTTCAGACATGCTCGCACTTCGTTCGATCCCTTTTTCGGACGTGTTCGCGCGTCAGTCGATCCCTTTTTCGGACATGTTCGCGCGTCGGCTGGTCCCTTTTTCAGACATGTTCACACGTCGGTCGGTCCCCTGTCTTCTCCGGTAGTCTGCTTCCAGCATTCTCACTGTCATTTCGTCTGCGATTGTCCCTGGTCCCGCCTTGTCGTTATTTTTTCGACCGGTCCTACAGGCCAGGCTCCGAGCGCGCCTCGCTACTTATCGCTCGTCCCTTCCCGCGCCCCACACGGCCGAGGTCTGTCGCCGGCTCGCTTCGCTCGTCCCTCCCCGCGCCCCACACGGCCGAGGTCTGCCTCCGGCTCGCTTCGAAGAACAGGCCGCACATCAAAGTAATTGTCATTCGCAGGGAGTTTGCACAGGACACAGCAGGACTCCCGGGGGGGGGGGGGGGAGAACTGCCCGAGGAGGCTGGACGCGTAAGACGAACCGCCCCGTTTACTGGAGTGGGTGAGGACGGCGGCTGCGCGCGCACGGTCTTCCCGGAACGCCCCAGCTCAGCCAGCACCCCGCTGACGCTGGTGGTGACCCCGTTCTTTTGAGTGGACCGTACGCCCGCTTCGCTTTGCTCGGAGATCCCGTTTTGTCTGTGTGTCGGCAGGAGAGACGTACTCGGGGCATCCTGGTCTTAGTGAAAATGGTGCCGCGGTCCGTGTAAACCACTACCTCCACCCAGGCTACGGCCATCCGGCCCGGCCGGCGGCGGCGGGGCCCGTCCGGGCCCGCCACCATCACTATTTCCTGTCGGCGTGCCGGCGCTGCGTGAGTCACGCGCCGGGCCGGTGCCGATTCCGGGGAGGCGCCCCCTGTCCCTGGGCCGATTCCCGGCACGCGCCTTTGTCGCGGGCCGTGCGACACGCCGCCGACTGCGGTCGGGGCGGCGCTTCGGCGGCGTGCGCGGCCGACCCGACCCGACCCGGGCCGTCCCGGCGGCGGCACCAACCGCCGCAGACCGTGCGACGGCGGCGCAGTGACGTCACGGCAATCCCTGCCGCCGACGGCGCTTCGGCGTCACGTGCCCCGAGGGCGACGCGGGGGAGCCGGGCGCGGCCGCGAGCCGGTGCGGTGAGCGCCTGTTCCGGCGGCGCCGCGGGCCGCCGGAGCGCGCGGCTCGGTCGATAGTGGCCCCCTCGGCCGGCCCGGCACGCCGGCCCCTCGGCTCACCTGTTGATTGATCGCCGCGGAGGAGCGCCGAGGTGTGAGGAGGAGGTCAGGTGCAGAGGAGCGCGGCCGCTGTGCGGTCACCTGGCGGCACACAACGTGACCTGACCTGCTAGGCGGGCCGTGACCTGTTCTGACCGCGGGGTTTAACGACGCTCTCGGCACCGTATGTCATTTATGGTTGCGACGATCACGCTGGTCGCTGCGAAAACGATGAAATCAGCCTGCTGCTGACCTGGTGTGACCTGACCGAAGTGACCGTCACTGGATGGTATGGGAGCTCGGCAGGCAGAATGCTGCCACCAGCGGACAGCGCGGCGCTCCCCGCTCTCCCACTCTGCCCACGCTCTGGGATCACCCTCAGGCGCCCGGGCCTCGAGTTTGTGGCAAACTTGCTCTTGAAATGTCATGTGGTGTGACATGGATTTATTTGGTCGCAGGTCAGTCCATGTAGTTTCACTCCCTTGGATGATCCTTTAGTTTCTCTCGGGAGTTTGCCACCAGTGAGCAGTGAGCAGTGGAATGCGCCAAGGTCACCATTATTTTTTTTGTATTCGCGTGATGTCTCTAAAGCCTGGATCCAGACCAGCGTGATGTTTGTGATGTGAAGCCTAAGTCCAGACTGGTGACTATTTATAGGTGTAAATTGGGAGATGTGGGATGACTGTCGATTTATGAATTTGCCTATCCATCATCGAGTGAATACGATCACTCACTGGCGATAGAACTATTGAGTGCAACATTATTCTGATTAGGTCTATATATATATATATATATATATATATATATATATATATATGTGTGTGTGTGTGTGTGTGTGTGTGTGTGTGTGTGTGTGTGTGTGTGTGTGTGTGTGTGTGTGCGCGTGCGTGCATGCGTGCGTGCGTGCGTGCGTGCGTGCGTGCGTGCGTGCGTGCGTGCGTGCGTGCGTGCGTGTGTGTGTGTGTGTGTGTGTGTGTGTGTGTGTGTGTATCGCTATATATAATTTATCTATATACACAGTATGCATATATATGCATATTATGTATAGCCTGAAGATGCAGCTGCTGTGTTGTGAAACGTGCTGCGAGTTATTACAAGAAATACACATGATATAGTTTTATATCTATAAAATATACCTGACAGGTGTTGTGCAGCCATCGGGCAGCATGCAACATCCTATGGCTGGGGCGCAAAGCATCATTGTGCCTGACGCATGGAACCTATCGCGACGGTGGCGGTCCAAAGCTGGCCGTCCAACGAGCCCAGAGGTAGCACCAGGCACTGTGTTAGGTTCTTAAGTTGTGATGCTGGCGGCCGATGCTGTGCAGGGCCGGCAATGCCGCCTCAGGACCAGCGTAGCAACGATGGCAGAGGAACGTTTCAAGCACCTCTGATTGGGGAGCAGTTGCGCTGAAAAGCGGGATGGTAAGCATTACAATGATACGTGCCATGATGGCGAGCCGTGCTGCACAGTGGCCTTACTATGACAAAATTTATAAAACTTCTTTGGTTGATTGTGAAGAGCTTAAACACCTGACAGACCTATGGTCTAAGTGACCATGATCCCTAAAACCATTTGCAGGAAGTGGTTTTTGGCATAAGGTGAATACGAAAATTATATCACTGGCTACACCGGATGATTGAACCCAAAAAGCTTGCTTTTACATTACAAATCTGAAAAATAAATATTTGGAACTTACATGACGTAATTATGTCTATTCTTCATCAAGCCTTGTAATTTATAACTTTAACTTCCATCCATTGATCTCAGGGCAGGAAAAGTACTCCTAAGCAGCTGGAATGGAATGGGCAGCTCAGACAGATTTAGAAGATGCATCATTATCTGAAACATATGCAGCCTTGGCTCAAGGCAATACAAATTATCAATGGGCCTTAGATTGCCCCAAACCATTCCCCATTTATGCACATTTTTATATAAATGTAACATGTTGTATTGATATAATATTTCTGTACCACCTTGTACTCAACATTTGCTCATATTGTTACCAGGAAATTGTGTTGATAGAACTTATGCAATGATGTTGTGTAGCAGATGTAGCGCTGAGGATAGGGTTACAGCCAGCATTCAAAATATTGAAGTATTTGACATAAAATATCAGTTTCATTGTCACAAATCTGAAAACTTGCCTTGCGTAAGCAGTCATTATATCATGTTAAAATGAATTTGATATCCCGGTGTCCTAGATGATTTCATTATTTCAGCATGGGACTTAGCGTAAATCATAAAGATGATTTATCTTGCTGACCAACTGTACATTTCAGGTAGAATACAAACTATTGCACCCATTAAATACATTTAACTACAACATTTGCTGCTTACATTGGATGCATTTACCAAGCACAGGTTATTGTCCAGTGCCAGGTTTATGCTGCATGCAGTTGCATGGAGCGATTGCGTTTTGTGAAGGTGGCCTCCTCCAACAGCAATAATGCAATGAAAAACGTTTCTTATCGCGTCTAGGTACATTTATGAAACAGACTGGCCAGAATAGTCCAGAGCATAGCCTAAACTAGCCTAACCAAACCTAACCTAACCTAACCTAACCTAACCTAACCTATCCTAACCTATCCTAACCTATCCTAACCTAACCTAACCTAGCCTAATCTTAACTGACTTAAACTAACTTAACCTAACCTAACCTAGCCTAACCTAACCTAACCTAACCTAACCTAACCTAACCTAACCTAACCTAACTTAACCTAACCTAACCTAACCCCCCCCCCACACTATCCCCTTGAACCCAGTGTCCCATTGGCATCCATGTTCCATGTCATATATGCACCGTATTCAGAAGTTTTTTTCTCATTTTAATCCTTAACGCCTAGAGTGTACGCCAGGAACTGGGATAGCAACTTGCCGCCACCGCGGCGAAAAAAACCGCCACGCAACCTTTAATCTAGGCTCATTTGCGAGCGACATTTTTACAAATGCGGTCAACAAAAGGGTGCATCAGAGACACGATAAGTCGGTCGACACGCTGATGTAGTTTTTAACACTAGATCACGCATCGTTTTGACGGGAGCGGCTTGTATTCGGCGCCGGTTTTTAAAACTTGGCATCCTACAATTTGTCATGCAAGTTGCAGCGCAACGGTGCGTGGTAGAAACTCGCGCTGGGCACTGAAAATATAGCCGCTTTAATTGTAAATGTTGGGAACAAAATTCAGCCCTCTACCTTTTTTCCGTACCGAGATATAACGGTGAACGTAAAACCGCTTCAAAAACGCTCGACTTCATCTTGTCAACACGTTTGCACGTGCCACGTGTGACGTGGTGCCAAAAACGCATCCGATTGCGATGGCCCGTTCCGTGCTCTATCGCACCGTGTAAGTTGTATGTCGCTGCGACCGTTGGTTACCGAGATACGGCTCCGGAAAGCGAGGCACGTCGGGTCGTTGGCCGGAATCGCGAAAATGGCGTCGCCCCTGTTAACCCTGCGGGATTTTTGCGATCTTTTTATTCGCTCGGCACACGCTCGTTTTTGCGAAGTACAGAATTTTGACGCAACACTGTCAGGCATAGGCGGCGGATATAAGCACATGGTCGTGTGCAAATTTCATACAAAAACTCCGGACCGTTTGGCCTGCAGGTGAACCAACGGACACACACACACACACACACACACACACACACGCACGCACGCACGCACGCACGCACGCACGCACGCACGCACGCACGCACGCACGCACGCACGCACGCACGCACACACACACACACACACACACACACACACACACACACACACACACACACACACACACACACACACACACACACACACACACACACACACACACACACACGCACACACACACTGTTCCTTTAGTAATATGGTGATGCTGATGCTCCTCTTTGCGTCGTGGTTTAATCACATCATCATACCTTGCACAACATTGATTGAGAGATATCTGGAAATCATGTTCACGAATGCCGGATATGAACGCCTCGGTAGTTGTATTTGTTTTGGTCTTGATCGCCGCATGGCTTATAGAATGACAAGATTTGAATGGCGTTAATATGACGTCACGAATGCCAAAGTGACTTTGAAATACTTTCCGAAATACCCTCCCCATTTTGGTGGGCGTGCAGCTCAGAAACTAAAGTGGCTTTGGTCCGAAGGGAGGCAGGGCTGTAAGCAGCACCGTAAGGTCTTCAATATGACTGCTCGAGACCAAAACCCCGTACAAATATGGAACACTCACTTTAACTCCTGATGTCTTGGCATTATGAGTTCTGATGGTGAAAATAACCGCCCTCCAATGTGCCAGGAGTCACTGGCCAAATGTAGAGACCGGATAAATATAATTATATTAGGAGCTTGTATGTATAATATATATATATATATATATATATATATATATATATATATGTATGTATATATATGTACGCAATGCATTAAAGATAGCATCGTAAATATTGGGAGCATGTTCGACGTTGCGAGACAGTGTTCGTAGTGACGAGCTGAATGGGTCAGGAAATCCCCTAGTTCTAGGCAACTAAGCAGGCCATTCTTACTGACAGCTCAGTATTTAGTGCATTGCTAAATCCGTCAAGCTTTTTAGCTTTGCTTAATCATTGTGCCGAGCCGTGTCATGTGTGGTATTGAGCTCAGAGTCCCTGCTGAGAAAATGTTGTATGTAAGCCGCGCCCACCACCTCATTAGTGTCATCCCAGTTGTAGCGACAATGTTGCCGTCGGCTGTCTCGCCCAACACGCTGGCGGAGAGACCTTTTACATGTTACATGCTGCTGCGCATGGGCGCTGCGTAAGGCTCGCCGACGCCGGGTGGCCAGCTGTCGGCTGGCCCGCATGTATATAGTTGGGCCAAGCAGACCCCGGGTGGCCAGCCGGCCGGACCCCGGACGGCCGGCTGGACTATATGGCCGGACCCCGGACGGCCGGCTGGACTATATGGCCGGGCCCTGGGTGGCTGGCTGGACTATACGGCCGGATCCCGGACGGCCGGCTGGACTATATGGCCGGACCCCAGACGGCTGGCTGGGCTATACGGCCGGGCCCTGGGTGGCCGGCAGGACTATATGGCCGGACCCCGGACAGCCGGCTGGACTATATGGCCGGACCCCGGACGGCCGGCTGGACGATATGGCCGGACCCCGGACGGCCGGCTGGACTATATGGCCGGGCCCCGGGTGGCCGGCTGGACTATATGGCCGGGCCCTGGGTGGCCGGCTGGACTATATGGCCGGGCCCTGGGTGGCCGGCTGGACTATATGGCCAGACCTCGGACGGCCGGCTGGACTATATGGCCGGGCCCCGGGTGGCCGGCTGGACTGTATGGGCGGGCCCGGGGTGGGGGTGGGGGGGGGGGGGGGCAGCTGCTGGCTGACCTGTATGTATATGGCCCGGCCTTAGGTGGCCGGCTGGACTATATGGACGGACCCGGGGGGGGGGGGAGGGGGCAGCTGCTGGTTGACCTGTATGTATATGGCCGAGCCAAATAGATAACCCGGCTTCTGTCTCGGGAGTCGAACTGAGGCTCATCGAAGACGTGCTCTTGTTGGCCACATCCTCTTGGCCACAGTGACAGCGGCTCTGTCGCGTGGAAACAAATGTTCTTGTCAACTGACGCAACGTTCCGGCAAGTTGGTGAATTCATCGGAAATCACCGGTTGTCGCGCCTGCGGTCCTGAGAGACGGGGGTGTCATCCTTGACATTCAGCACGCGCATGCACGCCACAGCTCGAACGGTTGTAAGCCGATTTAAAGCACTTGGTTGTCTGGAGATCCATGCTTATGCTACCAAACCATCGCTTTACCCTGGGCCGGATCGACCAGAGTCGTGCCCCATGCTGAGAGTCGGGATCGCTATTCATCAGAACTACAGAGTCGTGCCGTAATGAGGACCGCTGTCGCAATGGCACTGCGTCAAACTGTTACCAATATTGCCGCAAAGTAGTGTGTCGTACCTATTTGTGTCGAGAAAGAGTTCTGTGCTCTGGGCTCGACAGATGTCGCCGAGCCGTCTGCTTCGGTTTGTCTATATGTGTGCGCGGAGACCGATCCAAGAGGCCTGATCATCATGAGATCCACTATTTTTCCTCAAACCAGTGGATTGTATCTGTTCCTATCGGGTCGATCAGGGTCGTGCCCCATGTACCTCAGTGGGGTCCACGAATGTGACGAGACCTCTGTTCAATTGGCTATGGTATTGGTGCATTTGAATTGCGGAGCAAGGTCGGTACAACAAAGACATGTTTTGTATTTGCCCCCTGTTTTCTCTCCTTTTCCGCGTACTAAGAGACGAAATGTGTTTGAGCTTCTATAACGGCATGTGCCCTTCGTCACACCAAAACATGCGTGATGTTTGTAAATTTGTTGTGATTTGGGGCCGGCAGCGTGCTGCTCCCCTCCCTCTTCCCCTCTGATCAGATCATATTAGACACCGCGTATGCACTCATCAGGTATGGGGAGGATGTTAATGAAATTTCGCATATAACAACAGTGTGAGGTGCTTTTATGAGTAGCGATGTATCGGTGACTTGAACCTTCGGTTTGCTAGCTAGAAGGGAGAGGTCACGGAGAGGTCAAAGGGTCATTCACGGAGAGGGCATGGACGGACAGTTTCACAGTGCGTGATGTTGGAACCGGAGAGCGAGGGGGTTGGAGTGGTCGCTGGACGGACGGGTAAGGCGTTGGTCTCCAGGTCGCGAGGGCGCGGCTGGGCTCCCACCACGCAAATTCTGCACCAGCACCACGTGTTCGCCAGGGCCGCTTTCTTCACTGACAGCTGGGAGCCCATGTCCATGCAGTGCGTGACCGTTTGACGTGTGGTGATACCACGTGACCTACCTGTGACGTCACTGCTGGCGCCCATTCTTCGCGGCGTCGAGGGATGAAGCAAGTGGGTTAGGTTGTGTCTATGTACATGGTAACGCCAAGTAATAGACGCTTCATCTCGATGGATGAAGTGGTGTTTCCTGGTGGCATGTTATGTTGATTGTGTGACCGGTAATTCGGTGCGTGATTCGGAAGCCAACGGCAGCGGTGCAAAATTGGCACGTCGAGCTTCGCTTTCGGTGTGCTTCCTTTGCCCCTACGGACTCAATCAGCCGATTCTCTGGTGGCTGGCTGTCCATGTTCGGACATGTCGCCCTCCGCTCGCTGTGGCCGGTTATGCCAGTGACGTCGTGACCTGTGTCGTCCCCGGTGCCGGTCTCGGCAGGCCGCCCGGTTGGCCGCCAGGAGCGCGGGCCCGGTCCCGGGCGTGTTTCGCTCGGGCCCGGAGCCGGCGGCCGGTGGCGGCGCCTCCTTCCCCCTCACCGGCCCCTGGCCGCTCCTCCCGGCCGCTCCGGCGCCCGCTCATTACATCCCGCTTACACGGACCAGAACGCGGCTCCGTGCCCGGGGGCGGCGTCACCGGTCCGCCGAGGGCACTTGCTTTACCCCCCACCCACTTCCGGCTGGGACCGGCCGGTCGCCCTGTACGCCCAGGGCGGGTGTGTGTGTGTGGTGGTGTGTGTGTGTGTGCTGTGTTGTGTGTTGTGTGTGTGTGTGTGTGTGATGTGGTGGTGTGTGTGTGTGGCGTGCGTGCGTGCGTGCGTGCGTCGATGCGTTGCGGGCGTGCGTGCGTGCGTGCGTGCGTGCGGCGTGC
>NW_023597054.1:44731956-44745276 GCF_011947565.3 Pollicipes pollicipes | reverse complement strand
TGGCTACCTCTGGTCAGCACCCCCCCCCCCCCCCCCCTTATTCTGGGTACGAGATGACCGTAGCCGTTGTCGCGCCCCGAATGCCAAATTATCATCAACCCCCACTCCCCTGAGTACGCGCCGGTAACGCTGTGTGACTCTTCATCCAGCTGCAACGCCCATCGGTGTTTAGAGTAACGTCCCAGAAAGGTTACGTTCGTTTCACTGTTTTTTTTTCAGCAGGGGCGAGAAGAAGAAAAAGCAATAAAACGGGCGTGCTGCTCGTCATGGGATGAAGCGAGCGCTATCGGCGTTAAAGTTTTAAAATGTTTTACAAGGCCTAGCACGATTTGCAGTTACAGTAGATCGCAACACTACGCTGTACAAGACCCACCTCTCCTTCTTACGTTCCGGTTACGCCTCATCAGAACTCTCCACACTACCATGCGTAACGCAATCTTCCGATGGCCCCATACTCAGATCAAGTAGGGGAAGTTGTGTGCGCATTTTTGCATTATTTGAATGTGCAATGGGCATAATCACATGCTTAGATGTGGTTTTGGATCTAGTAGCATATTAAAAGGAAATTAATGTCAAATTTGCGTAGCATCACATTTTTCGCACAGGCTACTAATTCAGACGCCTTTTCGAAGGACGGAACTAAACCGGATTGCCACGTATATGTCACAGAAGCGGGTACGATGCCCGCTAAGCACCAAAGGCAGGTGATGCATTAGTTAGTTTTAAATTACTTCATTCTTAACGCTTTACGTTTCGTGTGATTTTATTATGGATCGATTGTATGACATGAATCTAGGACTGCTCCTTAACTTAATACAGTACCTATTATACAAGAAGCTCCAGCCAGCATGACCGCACTTAATGAGCTACGTGCCATCTTCGTGGTATCTTCAATCTAACCGCGTGCAGTCAAATCAGGCTCTGGTTTCGGGTTTTGCTCAGCATGAGGCAATTTTGTAACATTTCAAAGCAAAACTGCTTCGTAAGTCAAATATCGGCATTTCCAATAATTTCACCTGAATCGTGCGTTTTGCGCTGTAGCCGGCGCGGCCCCACGCCCATGCACGGGTGGTGCACCCCTGAGCATGTCGCCCTTGCATGCATCGGCTCTTAGTCACAGGGAATTATTGTGAGTCAGGGATGTCCTTTCCTTTTGATTTGGGGGGCTCCAGACCCCCACCCCCACTCTGAGCAGAAAATGGGCCAACGACGTGGGGAAACGCGTTTGCTGGCGCATTTTCGGGTACGTTCCCTCATTTTCCACTACTTAACCCCCCCCCCCCCCTCCAACTCATTTTGAGAAACTACGCGCCCGCTCTGAGTGACTGAGTATTTGCAGACATGTGCCAAGAAAATTTATGAACATGAATACGGACGTCTGAGCGCCGAGGACGCTAGCGACGCGGTATGTGGTCCTATCGTCGCGGTCAGAAGTCCCTGGTGGATTCCCGCTTATCTGTTGCTCATGGGGGCCCGTGCAGCGACGGGTGCAGACTCTTGCGACACGAATGACGCCAGCATGACAAAAGACAGGCCAACAGCTATTACTGGCATGGGATGCAACATTTATCCGTTGCTGTTTTTGTACTGCTTTGTTTGTCAGCAAGCTGCGACTGATCTCGATGGTTTACAGTGTCAGCCATATTTTGTTGAGTTAGTACTTCTTTCAAAGATGATCGCGCTGACCACAAGTGGACCCGGTAATAGATTTGCCCCCGCTCGTATTTATTTGCCGGCGACCTGGAGCGCCCAGCAGGGGCAGCCCACCAGGCCCACCATGTCGGCAGGGTGCCCCACCAAGCCGACCGTCTCGCCGGTGCTGACGCCGGCCAGCGGGCGGCTCGGCAGCGCATGCCGCCAGACATTGGGTGGCCGTGCGGCCTCTGGGCGCGTGCCGGGTGATGGCTGCACCCGGTAGCACCACTTCCGGCGCCGGAGAGTGGCTGTCCGCCGGGAGTGCGGTTGCCGTCGCTGTGGCGCCGGCCACTGAACCGGCCGGTCCGTTCTGGTCTTGTCCGGAGTGGACACGGCCCGACCGTGTGCCCGGCGTGTTCATCACTCGCCACGCGCTCGGCGTACTCAGCGGCTGGATCGTTCGGGCTTCCTGCTTCCGTCGGGGAGTGTTCGGAGCCCGGCGAAAACCGTATGGATCGCTTTTGATCCCTTCCGCCCGACTCCCGCGTAAGAGCCTGCCGCCGGGCGCGCTGACTGATGGCGTGCAGCACGCCGGTACACGGGGTGACAGGTATACACAGTCGTGCCATCCGGCGCTTTTAAGGGGCGCGCTGTGTGTCGCCGCGCGTGACTGTGGCTACCAGAAGCGTGCCGTCCGTGAAAAGGGAGAGCGATCCTGACGCACCGAGTGCCGCGTGACTTGGATGTCCGCGCATCGCCACGCTGCGCAAAGCGACTCCGCGTGCGGCCAGCGGCGCGCCTCGGAGGCGGAGCCCACCGTGTGGTGCAGGCTCCTGGCGAGGCGGCCCGGTCGACGCCGCTGAGTCATGGGGGCCCTCACGCGGGCCCGTGACGTCGTGCGTTGTGACGCATTGTGGCCGGGCCCCGCGCTCTCAACAGATAGTGGCCGCCACTGGCAGGGCCTCCAGCACTGTCTTGTGACCGTGGGCGGGGTCTGTTTTAGGTTGCGAACAGAGAGCATCCGGGAGCGGTGGGGATAATGGATGCAGTGGCGGCGTACCCGCGCTGATGGGATGCATCGGATACGGACCTAAAGAGGCGGCCGCCTCCCCTTGCGCGTTGGACGTGAGGTCCCTGGCCCGGTAGTCTGGCCCCAGGTGTTTGTCACGCGACGGACCGTGTCTCCGCGATGGGTGTGTGACCGAGTGCGGTGGTTGCTTGAGGTCTGAGGGGAGTCGACCGCGCCCCTCGCTGGCCGGCACCGGAACCTTTGCACAATGCCAGAACTCTGCGTCCTCTGTTACGCACGACGCTGCGAAGTTTGAACAGCCCGTGGTCCCGCCCAGACCGATAGGCGGGCGGCTGGACGGTGACCCGACGCCGGTGACCCGCCTCCGGTGACCCGCTGCCAGTGCCATATTCGGGGGGCGCCGCCCGCCGGTGACTCATGACGGCGCCACTCGAGCCGCGCCTCCGGCCGGGCCACGCCACCGGGGAAGCACCGGCGGTCTCGTCCGGCTCGCTGATAGCGTCAGCGGCGGGGCCCGACGGCCGGGCGCGTGAGGGTCCGGCACAGCGACTCCGGGGCCGGCGCCGGCCCTGGCCACGGGGCCGCTGCATTGGACCAGCGACCTCTGATGAACAGATGCCCGCCAGCCGGTGCCGCCCGGGCTGGACAACCCGGACCAGACGGCCTCGGCAAAAGGCTCTTGTTTCGATGTCAAGGTGAATGAGGGGCATCTAGTCTCTGAACAGATTTCTCTGGCAGTTGGATTTACATCGCCACTGAGGGACAAGTCACATCATGCCTCCTCCCTTCGCGTTCCAGTGTGCCTTATTTTTCAGGGGTACATCCTCGAAGCGCACAGTGTAACACAGCACAAACCTGCTGTGCGCAACGGTCCTGGTCCAGGCGGAAGCCCTGGGCTGCAGGCAGGTCAGAGGGGTGGAGTGGTTGATAGCCTGACTTCTGAAGCTCGATCGGAATCGAAGTGAGCTGAGGAGGCTGCTGTGCGGTCGGTTCTGTTTGCACATCAGGCGAATAGTTAGAGGCACCCATTAAAGTCATCAAAGTCATCATTCAAACGAGTTTTGTCGTAATCATTTGATTGGAAAATCAGGGATCAGCGCCCTGCCGGGCTGCCTGAGCTACTTTGACGGTAGGACCCTCTGACGTCACCTGACCTTCAACACGTGCCGCTGCTACCAGCCGCAGTCCATGTCAGCCAGGGCCAAATATTAAGCGCATAGAGCGATTTCGAACCCTCCACGCCACCAGTCAGCAAGTCTGAATACAGACTTAACCACTGGGCCATTGGAACGAGCCTAAGGACGGGAAGGGAAACATCAGTTTTTTGTGGGTATGCCTCAGCGGCTGGAAAAACTGCACTTCCGGAATAACAGAACGACATAGTCAGAGCGAAAAAACAAGACAGCATAACACAAGTTAGGTGGCCTGTTATTATGTAAAGATATATTTAGATTGCTGTCGTTATGTTTAGATTTTGGTCGTGACTAGTGATGTGAGACCGCTACCAACAGACCTCTGAGTGCACTTGTTTTTTCTATTAAATCTTAAGTAGCAAGGAAAGCCCACATTGGCACGGCCAGTTGTGTATGTGAGTTGGCTGGAGACAGATATTCATATGCAACTCACATCTTAAGCTCCCGAGTACCCCAGTAATGTTGTTCTGTTCTATGATTTAGGCATCGTCGTAAAATTGGTCCATTATATTCAAGAATTTCATGTGGTGGGTAGTCGCTCATCCCAGATCGAAGACAGACAATTATCAGCAGCAAATTTGGTGATATGCCTTTGTTTGTTTAAATCGTTCTACTCTGAATTTGCTGTTTAGTATTTCGGAGGTGCCAGATGTTTTTTCCTCTAACGCCGAAGCTTGTTTGCAAAATGGCTGCTGATATTTCCCTTTTTGGTCTGAAGTTCTTCGCAATATCACAGTTGGTAAGAGAGCGCTTGCATTCCGCTTCGCCTTCGGTGGCGGGGAGCATTCGAGCCCCTTTTGCGCTCATTTTTTGGCCCTGCTGGCGTGGACTGCGGCTGGTAGGAGCGGGTACGGTAAGGGTTAAGTGGCGTCGGAGAGCGCTGCGCTTGGGGCAGGACGTGCACTGGCAAGCGGCGCGGGCTTGTTAAGCTCTCGACGGGAGAATCCAAGCGTGATCTAGCGTGGGTGCTGATCCCATCTAGCGTGGGTGCTGATCCCAGAAATGTGTCCAGTCAAAGGGCTGGACGAAATCTTAAAAAGTAAGCTAGTGCAAAGTTTCGCAGCAATTTCTTGGCTTTATTTCGTATGTAGTGACGAATGAAGGCCCGATGGCGACACATGCCGCCATCCCGCTTGTCCGATGTGCCAACAGAACCGACCGCGCAGCAGCTTCTTCAGCTTACTTCAGCTCCAGTCGAACTTTACTAGCCGCGTCCTCGAACGAACGACCTGATCATCAATCACTCCACACCTCTGACCTGTCTGCTGCCGAGGTCATGTGCCATGATCAGGACCGTTGCGCACAGCAGCTTTGTGCTGCGTCCGTATCCTAAGGGTCCAGGAGTGACCTCTGAGAAATAAGGTGCACTGAAGCGGGGAGGTACTTTATTTTCCTGTAAATGTATGTAGCGTGTGTTTTTCAGGGGCGGGGAATTTCATTATTTAGCCAGAAAAGCGTTCAGCGGGATTAAGTGGACCGGTAATAGGTGAATTTGACAACGACATGCATGTTTCGTCAACACATGCCACTCACTGGGAAGACCTTAATGAGATGGTGTTAGGGGTTTCTGGCTATCTTGCAAGACGTGTTCCTTTAAAAGGTGCGATTTAGAGGCGAGCAGTGGATTGTCATGTATGGTGGATCGAGTTGTAAAACAACCCACATGACGTCCTCTGGGAAAGGGTTACTTCTTTTTTTTTAAATTTATCCCGAATGGTTTGTGTGGATGACTTCGGATCCATAGTACCTGCTAGGCATAGCTTGTTGCGTGTACCCCGAACCCACCACCCAAGCGTGCCGTCCAGTTCAACAGCTAGATTTGCCTCCGCCCTTTCGCCAGACAGGGATGCGGAGGGTTTTACGTACCGCACAATGCTGCGACACGGCCGCCTCGGGTCGGGGTTGAACCTCGTTGGCCAGTTGGCCAACGAGAACAGCTGGCCTTTCCATTTCAGTCGGGTCAAACAATGCGCCCGCTCTGGGACTCGCACCCAGTGCCGCTGGATTACGAGTCCAGCATCTTTCCCCTAGACCACGGAGGCGGCGTAACATACTTCTGTATGTGATACTCATCCATTTGTAAAGGGATGGACAGAAAGTGCTGTCTATGAAACCAGGCAACCCTTGCATGCCTGCATGGTGTGTCGCACAACTGAACCCGTATCATTGGAGCATGCAATATTCCGTAACTGAGTGCATCTGTTTCTGGTGCATTAATTTGCAACGCAGAGAAATCTTGGTGTTACATTAGACAAGTAGAAATGTCTTCGAACCGCTGTTGCTCAGAGTAAGCAAATAACTGTATCTGGTAAGATGTGGGTTACATCTCTGGCCGACGTTTAGCTCATGTCTGCCTCTTCGAATTAATGAACGGTCATTTTTTAAGTAAGCAGATATTTATGGCCAGAACTGTTGCATGAAACTTTTTTTAGGGGATGCATCGTTTAGGATTCCCGGAACATTTTAGAGGATATGGGTTGTAAACATTGCGCGAGCGGGGAGTAAAACCTGGCCATGAATGAGTCCAACAAGATGTGAACCTCAAATGAACAAAGGCAGCGCCGTTTTTTCGGAGGCGAAAAATAAGTCATGCCGTTTCAAAAGTTGACGGCCAGTGGCGGCCAACGCGAGCTGGCATCACCGCACTGCGGCGTCTGGCCGGCCCGGCGACCGTCTGGCACCGGCTGCTGCTCCGAGGGCATCTCTCTCCCCACGTGACCCGGGGCTGACACCGGCTGCTGCTCCGAAGGCATCTCTCTTCCCACGTGACCGGGGCTGACGCCGGCGGAGACGATGCGCCCTGCGCTCACTCCTCTCAGCAACGCCGACCTCTTGGCCGCGTCCTTTTTTATTGTAGTTTATATCGGTTGTTGCTGCTAACAGTTGCTTCTTCATAAGGAATTCCCGGAGTGGACATTGTTTTGTTTTGGTAAAATGCTATGACGGGATACGTGTCATTAATGGACTTTTTCTTACCTCTTCCCATTCTCTCTTTCTGAATGTCTAAGTTCGGTGAGTGTAAGAACCACAATATCCGAGTTGTAATGACCTTCGGTTTCCAATTTTGCGTGTTTTTGGGAACCCGGGTTCGAATTTATGTTGAGCGGCGATCCATGAGGGTTGATATGGCCATCGTAGTGGCTGGCTCTCCGTAACAGGATTTGCGACGACACTGTCTAACAGTTTGGTACCCTCTCTTAAAAATATTTCAGTTCATCTCGTGGCGGAAAGTGGAGAATGCTGTATCATGATAATTTAGTCATAACACTCACAGCATGCTTGGCAAACGGAGAATGCTGTATTGTGATAATTTAGTAATGACACGCAAAACATGCTTGGCAAACACTTGGTAGACAATTTTCTTGCGATATTTGGTGACGTGTGTGATTGTTTTTCGCCGTTAACCGCAAACAATGCTGTAAGTAATTGTCTGCCGCTTTACGGCCTTACCGGCTATCAAAGGATTGCTTTCCTCTGGTTCAAAGTCTGGCTGTCTCCGGCATTCGTGCAAAGCTTCTTCTTATCAGTTTCGCCTGAAACCATCGCGACTGTTGCAGCCCTGTGCACAGTCCGCCCCACGTGCAAAACTGTTTTGGTGGGCACCGCACACAAGAACATATAAGGCGCTGTCCAAAGGTATGCCCTGGTCTGCATCGGGGAAGCTCAGCCCCCAAGTCCTTGTCGCGGGGCCGGCTGGCTGCTTTGTACAGGGTCTATTCTGGGAAAGGTGGAGGACATTCTACCCAGTTCTCCTCCCCACTCGAAGTATATTTAAGGTCCCCTTGCAGCCGAGCGGCGCGCCGTTTACGCTCGCGTGAAGCGGGCGGCCACCTGGAGGCGCGGTCCAGCTGCGAATTACACCGACGCATGGTCGGAGCAGGCCCCGGACCCGTACATTTAGGGGGAAGGGGGAGGGGAGGTGGGGTCACGTGCCGACTGCAGGGTATCGACGGTGATGTCACCATCCGCTGAAGCTCCTGGGCCGCCCCACCTTGATATCGCACCGAGCGCCTATCTTTCGAGGAAGGAGATCGGCCCGCCGGCGCGTCGACGGAAAATGTAGCGGCGTCACAGCGGCGCTGAAATTGGCCGCTCATGTTTCGTGCTGTGTCGCCTGTACTCTTCGTTACAACCCCAGACCTTTGGTTATTCCAACGCTTTGGGGGGAGGGGAGGTCGCCTATATGGTTGCAGAAGTCGTACTTGTTGCACTAGGACTAATTTTTACATACGAAATGTTACGGGTGTTGGACCATGTGGCAGGTATGTCGACACACATTTGTAATGCACGCGAGGGGATTTGCCACGGACCGTGCACCTTCCACTGATGAGCGTCTCTGGGCGTGTGACACTTATGGAGGAGAAATAAAGTAGCCAATACGGGACTGAAGTAAGACGATAGAGGCATGTAACGCGTAGTCAGGCTAACGTGTAACTGAATCAATGGCATGATGATATGGTTGAAAAAGCTAGGGGTCGGTAGAACGGCGTACAAGTAATTAGTAGGCTTTCCATGTCATTCGCACGATCCCATGTCCGACATTATTATATGAAGCAGCAGTGTGGCATCAATGAGGTGAAGTGTTGGAAATTGAGATGTGCAAGCTCAAATGTCGCAGTACGGTCCCTTTCGTGGGATCCGAAATGGAATGTAGCTTTCGGTACATATGCATGCATTTTTACATTGAAACCTGAGCCAACGGCAGCTGCCTTTTTCCTTTGTTGTTTTGCTCTCAAGTTTTCGTGTAACAGTATTTTGATTCCCAATAGCTTTCATGTCGAGTTGACGATCCTCGCGTTCTGCGCTTGGTGTGGCGTGCCGCCAGTGTTTTGCGGCTGTGCTCGGGATGGGAGTGGCTTACGGCGGGCCGGCGACGCACCTCGGTCCGTCGTCCGCCCTCAGCTGGTCCTCGGCCCGGCGGCGAGCATGGCCGCCGCGCTCCGCCCGCCCGCCGGCCGTGCAACAAGTGGCGGCGGCAACGGCGGCAGCGACCGGTCGCCATAGCGACGCATGCCGCCGCCGCCGCCGCCGCGTGGACCGTCGCTGAGACCCGGCCAGTGCGGTAGGCCATGTCTGCCGGCGCCGGTGAGCCGAGTCCGGTGGTCGACCTCCCGAGCCGCGCGTCCTGCCGGGCCCGGCCCGGCCCGGCCGCGGCCGGCGGCGGCGGCGGGGCTTCTTCGATCGGCGGCCTCTCGTCGGCGGGCCCCGAATTCGCCGGCCGGGGCGGCGCGGGCGGCCCGGTGCATGGCCGGCGTCCCGAGAGTCGGCCGGGCCAATCAATACGGACCGCGCGGGCCGGCGCCGCCGCCGACTACACTCAGCCCGGCCGCCGCGCCGCCGCCGCCGCCGTCGTGCTCTCGCACTACCTGTCAACTTTTTGTTTCCGCGTCGCGTAACTATGGTTACCGAGATCTATAAATTGGTGCGTAATGAGACGACACGGGCGGGTGCGGCCCGGCGGCCGGAGCCGCGACGGACGGCCGTCGGCCCGGGACGTCGGGCACCGAGCGTACGCACAAATGAGACGATGAAGGGGCGCCCCGGCCGCGCCGCGTCGCCAGGTATGCCCTGATTGCGACCTGCCACCCGGATGCCGCGTATTGATCGTGGCCGCCACCCCTGCCCCTGCACGGCGCGCGAAAGGCGGCGGGCGCGCTGGCTCGCGCCGCGCGCCGGCCCGCGGCCTGAGCGAGCGCGCCCCACGCGACGGCGCGCGCGCGCGGAGCGGCCGAGCGCGGCCCGCCGGACCCCCGGCCGACAGCCGCGCCGGTTTCGACGCGTCCCGCCGCCGCGTGCGTCACCAGACGCCAGACTTGCCCCCAACGAGCGGCGCAGATTGCAGTCGCCTTCTGAATGCCGCCGCGGATGGAAAAGCGTCCCCCCCCCCCCCCCTATGGTCTGTCGCGCCAGTTGAAGCTCGCGGTACGTGTCTGGGCAGTGTGTTTGTTAACGAATGCGCGCCCGCTTGGGATGGATCGTCAGCATTTGATATTGCCATTGTGGCCCGGATTGGCGCGGGCCTTCCTTCAAAAAGGCGTTCTCACGAGTAGTTCGAAGGCCTCATAATCAAGGCTTGGGCGGTTTATTGCGGTGCTCGCACGCTGCTGGTGCGGATCTGGTGAGCCCGTGGTGTTGCCTCAGTTCGCAATCAGGCACATTAGTTCAGCACTCCATAAAAGCACGTGCTTATCATTTACATCCATGCGGAATCCACTCCCTGAGTCTGCGGTGCACCCATCGGTTTAAGTGAGAATTATTTTACTGCATATGCATTATGTATACATGTATTACATATGTGTATATATATATATATATATATATATATATATACACGCGTGCGTGCGTGCGTGCGTGCGTGCGTGCGTGCGTGCGTGCGTGCGTGCGTGCGTGCGTGCGTGCGTGCGTGCGTGCGTGCGTGCGTGCGTGCGTGCGTGCGTGCGTGCGTGCGTGCGTGCGTGCGTGCGTGCGTGTGTGTGTGTGTGTGTGTGTGTGTGTGTGTGTGTGTGTGTGTGTGTGTGTGTGTGTGTGTGTGTGTGTGTGTCTGTGTGTGCTTTGTTCCGTAACAGTGTTTGCGATCAGCTTCCTGCTACCCGCTTGCGGGACTCCTGGATCTGAATGTCTGTAGCGTGCTTACGTCTAACTTGGTGCCATTGCGTTTTTCGTGCGATACAATGATTACGCAACTACTGCACATCAAGGTTTCGGAATTCAGACCGTTTGGTCGATGGGGATGCTTCAGTGGGCAGACCACTTCTCGCAGCCGAGCGGGATGCGGGTTGCCGCTCTGCAGCCGGTGGAGGATACTGCGACGCAAGTGGTCGTTTGCATTAGCTGCCTGCGCCGTAAAGCGCATCAGCTAGTGCTGTTGTCTTTTCGCAGCGAAAATAGTGCGGTCGTGGTTGCTATGGTGTCGCCGCGAAAATGTCTCAGGGCCCAGATTTGATTCGGTTGGGAACGTACTTCGGGAGTGGGGATAACAAAGCTTTTCTGTCTCCACGTCTATAGGGATTTGTTCTTTGGCATTTCACCCTTTCAAGGCCCCTCTCTGGGAAGGCGAGGACCCACCGTGGCCTGTTCTCAGCAAAGCAGCAGAATGACAGCGTTCCGTTGAGGCCCGTTTTGGATTTATCCCGTTGCTGTATAACCTGCGCTGGGGTGCCCAAGTGGCGGTCTTTGGCCTTGGGGTGGTCGTGCGTACGTCGCCAGCAGTGGCGCTTTTTGCAAAAATAACGTAGTGCGCACGACATCACGCAACCCTCAATGGAAGGTTGGGAGCGCTATGCTCAACTTAGCGTTCAGTGGCTACACTCATGGCTGAGGATAGATCTGGCGTTTCCGATGTGGAAGTCAACCGTCCCGCGGACTGCGTCGTAACGCCTCCCCTGGATGACAATGACGTCCCGTTTTATTGTGACTGGTATATTGTTTGGACATGCTCGCACGTCGGTCGATCCCTTTTTTCGGACATGTTCGCACGTCGGTCGATCCCTTTTTTCAGACATGCTCGCACTTCGCTCGATCCCTTTTTCGGGCGTGTTCGCGCGTCAGTCGATCCCTTTTTCGGACATGTTCGCGCGTCGGCTGGTCCCTTTTTCAGACATGTTCACACGTCGGTCGGTCCCCTGTCTTCTCCGGTAGTCTGCTTCCAGCATTCTCGCTGTCATTTCGTCTGCGATTGTCCCTGGTCCCGCCCTGTCGTTATTTTTTCGACCGGTCCTACAGGCCAGGCTCCGAGCTCGCCTCGCTACTTATCGCTCGTCCCTTCCCGCGCCCCACACGGCCAAGGTCTGTCGCCGGCTCGCTTCGCTCGTCCCTCCCCGCGCCCCACACGGCCGAGGTCTGCCTCCGGCTCGCTTCGAAGAACAGGCCGCACATCAAAGTAATTGTCATTCGCAGGGAGTTTGCACAGGACACAGCAGGACTCCCGGGGGGGGGGGGGGGGAGAACTGCGCGAGGAGGCTGGACGCGTAAGACGAACCGCCCCGTTTACTGGAGTGGGTGAGGACGGCGGCTGCGCGCGCACGGTCTTCCCGGAACGCCCCAGCCCAGCCAGCACCCCGCTGACGCTGGTGGTGACCCCGTTCTTTTGAGTGGACCGTACGCCCGCTTCGCTTTGCTCGGAGATCCCGTTTTGTCTGTGTGTCGGCAGGAGAGACGTACTCGGGGCATCCTGGTCTTAGTGAAAATGGTGCCGCGGTCCGTGTAAACCACTACCTCCACCCAGGCTACGGCCATCCGGCCCGGCCGGCGGCGGCGGGGCCCGTCCGGGCCCGCCACCATCACTATTTCCTGTCGGCGTGCCGGCGCTGCGTGAGTCACGCGCCGGGCCGGTGCCGATTCCGGGGAGGCGCCCCCTGCCCCTGGGCCGATTCCCGGCACGCGCCTTTGTCGCGGGCCGTGCGACACGCCGCCGACTGCGGTCGGGGCGGCGCTTCGGCGGCGTGCGCGGCCGACCCGACCCGACCCGGGCCGTCCCGGCGGCGGCACCAACCGCCGCAGACCGTGCGACGGCGGCGCAGTGACGTCACGGCAATCCCTGCCGCCGACGGCGCTTCGGCGTCACGTGCCCCGAGGGCGACGCGGGGGAGCCGGGCGCGGCCGCGAGCCGGTGCGGTGAGCGCCTGTTCCGGCGGCGCCGCGGGCCGCCGGAGCGCGCGGCTCGGTCGATAGTGGCCCCCTCGGCCGGCCCGGCACGCCGGCCCCTCGGCTCACCTGTTGATTGATCGCCGCGGAGGAGCGCCGAGGTGTGAGGAGGAGGTCAGGTGCAGAGGAGCGCGGCCGCTGTGCGGTCACCTGGCGGCACACAACATGACCTGACCTGCTAGGCGGGCCGTGACCTGTTCTGACCGCGGGGTTTAACGACGCTCTCGGCACCGTATGTCATTTATGGTTGCGACGATCACGCTGGTCGCTGCGAAAACGATGAAATCAGCCTGCTGCTGACCTGGTGTGACCTGACCGAAGTGACCGTCACTGGATGGTATGGGAGCTCGGCAGGCAGAATGCTGCCACCAGCGGACAGCGCGGCGCTCCCCGCTCTCCCACTCTGCCCACGCTCTGGGATCACCCTCAGGCGCCCGGGCCTCGAGTTTGTGGCAAACTTGCTCTTGAAATGTCATGTGGTGTGACATGGATTTATTTGGTCGCAGGTCAGTCCATGTAGTTTCACTCCCTTGGATGATCCTTTAGTTTCTCTCGGGAGTTTGCCACCAGTGAGCAGTGAGCAGTGGAATGCGCCAAGGTCACCATTATTTTTTTTGTATTCGCGTGATGTCTCTAAAGCCTGGATCCAGACCAGCGTGATGTTTGTGATGTGAAGCCTAAGTCCAGACTGGTGACTATTTATAGGTGTAAATTGGGAGATGTGGGATGACTGTCGATTTATGAATTTGCCTATCCATCATCGAGTGAATACGATCACTCACTGGCGATAGAACTATTGAGTGCAACATTATTCTGATT
>NW_023597054.1:44724456-44726956 GCF_011947565.3 Pollicipes pollicipes | reverse complement strand
ATGGCCGGACCCCGGACGGCCGGCTGGACTATATGGCCGGGCCCCGGGTGGCCGGCTGGACTATATGGCCGGGCCCTGGGTGGCCGGCTGGACTATATGGCCGGACCCCGGACGGCCGGCTGGACTATATGGCCGGGCCCCGGGTGGCCGGCTGGACTATATGGCCGGGCCCTGGGTGGCCGGCTGGACTATATGGCCAGACCTCGGACGGCCGGCTGGACTATATGGCCGGGCCCCGGGTGGCCGGCTGGACTGTATGGGCGGGCCCGGGGTGGGGGTGGGGGGGGGGGGGGGCAGCTGCTGGCTGACCTGTATGTATATGGCCGAGCCAAATAGATAACCCGGCTTCTGTCTCGGGAGTCGAACTGAGGCTCATCGAAGACGTGCTCTTGTTGGCCACATCCTCTTGGCCACAGTGACAGCGGCTCTGTCGCGTGGAAACAGACGTTCTTGTCAACTGACGCAACGTTCCGGCAAGTTGGTGAATTCATCGGTAATCACCGGTTGTCGCGCCTGCGGTCCTGAGAGACGGGGGTGTCATCCTTGACATTCAGCACGCGCATGCACGCCACAGCTCGAACGGTTGTAAGCCGATTTAAAGCACTTGGTTGTCTGGAGATCCATGCTTATGTTACCAAACCATCGCTTTACCCTGGGCCGGATCGACCAGAGTCGTGCCCCATGCTGAGAGTCGGGATCGCTATTCATCAGAACTACAGAGTCGTGCCGTAATGGGGACCGCTGTCGCAATGGCACTGCGTCAAACTGTTACCAATATTGCCGCAAAGTAGTGTGTCGTACCTATTTGTGCCGAGAAAGAGTTCTGTGCTCTGGGCTCGACAGATGTCGCCGGGCCGTCTGCTTCGGTTTGTCTATATGTGTGCGCGGAGACCGATCCAAGAGGCCTGATCATCATGAGATCCACTATTTTTCCTCAAACCATTGGATTGTATCTGTTCCTATCGGGTCGATCAGGGTCGTGCCCCATGTACCTCAGTGGGGTCCACGAATGTGACGAGACCTCTGTTCAATTGGCTATGGTATTGGTGCATTTGAATTGCGGAGCAAGGTCGGTACAACAAAGACATGTTTTGTATTTGCCCCCTGTTTTCTCTCCTTTTCCGCGTACTAAGAGACGAAATGTATTTGAGCTTCTATAACGGCGTGTGCCCTTCGTCACACCAAAACATGCGTGATGTTTGTAAATTTGTTGTGATTTGGGGCCGGCAGCGTGCTGCTCCCTTCCCTCTTCCCTTCTGATCAGATCATATTAGACACCGCGTATGCACTCATCAGGTATGGGGAGGATGTTAATGAAATTTCGCATATAACAACAGTGTGAGGTGCTTTTATGAGTAGCGATGTATCGGTGACTTGAACTTTCGGTTTGCTAGCTAGAAGGGAGAGGTCACGGAGAGGTCAAAGGGTCATTCACGGAGAGGGCATGGACGGACAGTTTCACAGTGCGTGATGTTGGAACCGGAGAGCGAGGGGGTTGGAGTGGTCGCTGGACGGACGGGTAAGGCGTTGGTCTCCAGGTCGCGAGGGCGCGGCTGGGCTCCCACCACGCAAATTCTGCACCAGCACCACGTGTTCGCCAGGGCCGCTTTCTTCACTGACAGCTGGAAGCCCATGTCCATGCAGTGCGTGACCGTTTGACGTGTGGTGATACCACGTGACCTACCTGTGACGTCACTGCTGGCGCCCATTCTTCGAATGTCGAGGGATAAAGCAAGTGGGTTAGGTTGTGTCTATGTACGTGGTAACGCCAAGTAATAGACGCTTCATCTCGATGGATGAAGTGGTGTTTCCTGGTGGCATGTTATGTTGATTGTGTGACCGGTAATTCGGTGCGTGATTCGGAAGCCAACGGCAGCGGTGCAAAATTGGCACGTCGAGCTTCGCTTTCGGTGTGCTTCCTTTGCCCCTACGGACTCAATCAGCCGATTCTGGTGGCTGGCTGTCCATGTTCGGACATGTCGCCCTCCGCTCCGCTGTGGCGTTATGCCAGTGACGTCGTGACCTGTGTCGTCACCGGTGCCGGTCTCGGCAGGCCGCCGTGTGGCCGCCAGGAGCGCGGGCCCGGTCCCGGCGTGTTCGCTCGGCCGGAGCCGGCGGCCGGGGGCGGCGCTCCTTCCCCCGGCCCACGGCCGCTCCTCCCGGCCGCTCCCGGCGCCCGCTCATCCGCTTACACGGACCAGAACGCGGCTCCGTGCGCCGGGGGCGGCGTCACCGGTCCGCCGAGGCCTGCTTACCCCCCACCCATCTCCGGCTGGGACCGGCCGGTCGCCCTGGACGCCCCGGGCGTGTGTGTGTGTGTGTGTGGGTGTGTGTGGGTGTGTGTGTGTGTGGTGTTGTGTGTGTGTGTGTGTGGTGTGTGTGTGTGTGGCGTGTGCGTGTGTGCGTGCGTGCGTGCATGCGTGCGTGCGTGGGTGCGTGCGTGGTGCGTGCGGCGTGCGTGCGTGCGTGCGTGCGTGTGTGTGTGTGTGGTGTGTGTGTG
>NW_023597054.1:44709191-44723666 GCF_011947565.3 Pollicipes pollicipes | reverse complement strand
CCAGGACTGTGACGGCTGGAGCGGCCGTTTCCGGGACGGCGGGACTCCCCCGCGCTGCTACCGCCGCCGCCGCCGCCGCCGCCGCCGCCGGCGGCGGCAGGCCACGCTGCAAGGCGTCGCTGTGACGCAGGGCCGTGGCGCCGCCCCCCGCTGGACTGAGGTCATCGGCGCTCGCGGCAGCCGTCGTTTTCGGGTGACTAACAGGCGCGAGGCCACCCTTTCCTTTCTGGGCCTTCCCGGAGCCGCGCGCCGTCCGTTCGCGAGAATGGCTGACGAAACGCCCGGCGCTGCTCCGGCGGGCGGCGGGCCGGGCTCGCCGGCGGCCTGAGGCACGGACTTGACGTCGCCGAGCGATTGGCGCGGTGACGTCGGTGACGTCGGCCTCGCCGGCGCCGGTTGTCATACAATCGGCTGACGGAGTGTGCTCGCACTAACAAGCACGTCGGTTCGACGCCACGCCGTTCTTTTGCGCTGACTTGCATTCACCATGACAGCCCCGGTTCTTTTGACGCGCGCTGTAAATCGCGAATCTTTGCGCGGCGGCCGACGGTCACGGCAACGCTGTGACTTCGGCGGGTGTTGCCAGAAGCCGGTGCGGCCGGTGCGCCGTTCCCGGTGTCGTATGCGGCTCATTGCGAGTGAACTGCCCACGCCGCACGCTTTTGCGAGCGGAAAACACTTGTGTAGTGGAAACGTGTCCTCGGGTTGTGAAGTGTTTGCTGAGGTGTTGTGTGGCGGCGCATAGGGATGTTTGTCCTATGGCGGCCGCTAATAGTTTCGCAGTTATCGACAACAGTTGGCAGCCAGAACTTGCAATTCGCAGATGGTGCCCCGTGCGGAGAGACGCGGAGAGTGGAGTGGCGTGGCATGCCCCCAGTCCTGGCTTCGTTTTTAGACTGCACTTAAGCGCAAGCACGTCTTGCAGGGACGGCGTTGCTGGCAGCACTGCGAGCGCCGTTAAAAGCTGCATGCGGCCGCCATTAAAAATGGATAGTGCTTGAGAACGAAGCTTGGTTGTTGATGAATTTCCGGGACGGTGCGGACCGAGGGAGCCGGATGGGGCCTTTATGTCATGCCTCTATCTGCATGTAAAGTTTACCCGTGTCTCGGCCATTCTATTCACACTTACAGCCATGCCGCTTTTCGTTGCGGATGGGACAGCACTGCCACCGGCGTCTGCAGCCGGTTGGGGCCGGGTGGGCAGCGGCGGTGACCGCCGTCTGACCCGGCTGGGGGTCGGCGGGCAGCGGCGATGACCGTCGTCTGACCCGGCTGGGGGTCGGCGGGCAGCGGCGATGACCGTCGTCTGACCCGGCTGGGGGTCGGCGGGCAGCGGCGATGACCGTCGTCTGACCCGGCTGGGGGTCGGCGGGCAGCGGCGGTGACCGTCGTCCGACCCGGCCTCGGCGGAGGCTCGCCCGTGCCGGCGCGCGCGCCGGCGCTCCAGCACGAGCCGGCGCCGATCAGCCGGCCGCCGGGGGGGGGGGGGGGGGGAGGCGTGACGTCACGTGATCAGGCGTCAGCGTGACGAGATGTGCGGGCGTGAGGCGCGGCGGGGTGAAATCGAGGCTCCAGCTGCGTCCCGGCCGGGGTATTGTGATGAAGTAATCAGTGAACGGAGGTCAGGACGGACCGTCACACCACTCGGCGTGGTTAGTGTTGGGTGGCAGCACATGTGAACATTGGCTGTGCACAGCATAGATCGGTTTTGGATCGGCATAGGGCCGGCTAGCAGCGGCCGAGAGGTCGGGATGACTCAAGGTGTGACATGATACTGTTAAAGGCGTTGGCTAATGCTTGCGGAAAATGCCGAAACACGTGTCATCTGCAAAACGTGAATTGGTGAATTGGGGTGCTGGCATTACAGTGCTCGTGACAAGCCTATGTGTGGGAACAGGACCAGCGGGGGCCAGTACCCTACCCCCTCCTGACCTAACTGTCGCCAAATGGTGGTGGGTGGAAAACTGCACGTAAAAAGGCATTTTTATATGGTGCTTCATAGAGAAGGACCTTTCCGTAAACTCCAGTAAACAACAGCAACAAAAAAGGAAAGGACCTTCTCCGCACATCTTGGAATGGGAACATTGTTTCGCACGCTGCTGCAAGCCATGCTTAGCAAATGCTTTAAACCAGTACCACTCACACAGAACATTATCACTTTCCATTAAGCCATCTTCAGTTTCTTTAGTGCCTATGCTCATTGTGACGAGCGTGCGCTTCCGGCAGGTCTGGAGTGCGTGCTGGCCGAGCTGCTGGGCCGCAGCCGGTGGCGCCGACTGCGTCACCACCTGGGCGCCTCTGACGTCGGCCCGCCGCAGGACTGGTGCCCTCCGACCGAGCCGGCCGCCGGCGCCGGGCCCTGCCCCTGCCCGTGCGCGCCGCCCGCCGACTCCGACCCGGCCAGCCAGGTGAGCCCACACTCGAGCATCCGCCGCCACCGACGCGGCATGTCGGGCGGGTTGGCCTGCCGGTCGACAGACGTCTTACTGGTGAGTGCCGCCGGCGCGCCGGCAGCCGCTGCGGCCCCGGCCCGGTCGCGCGCCGCCCCGCGTCCGGCCCCCAGCCCGGTCGGAGGCGCTGGCACGTCCGGGCGCCCCGCTCGCCATCTTTGTCAGCTGGCGTGCGCAGTTCGGGGAAGCGACCGACCGGTTATGACGAAAGGGCCGCGGGGCGGTCGGGGGCACGGCCACAGCCGCCGCCGCCGCCGTGTTGCTCATTACAGCCGTGCACGCGCGCGGGGACGCTGTGCGCCGCCATCGGCCCTGAGCGCCTCACTTCCCGGAGAGCTGCGCCCGCATGGTGAGCGCCAGTGACGCGGTCGCGCCCGCCCCGGCGGCGAGTGAGCGAGTGGCGCGCGGCCCGGGTGCACGTGCGGTGTGGCTGTGCCGGCGAGCAGCCGTGGGACGCGGCTGGGAGGCTGAGGAGGAGTGGCACCGGTGGCCTGCCCTCGCCTGGATCGGGGTAAAGTGGCGACCTGGAGCGGCCGCGCCGCTAGCGACACTTGGGGCCGGTGGCGGCTTCCGCCGGTGCGGCGCTCAACGCTCCCGCGGCTGGGCACCCGGAGATGTTTGCATAACGCCCGGATAGAAGCCGAATAACTTGAGTTGAATTGTGTTTGGTGGGAACGGGAGCCGTTGGGACGGCCGAGGGCTGAAAGGGCCCTGTGCCGGTAATGCCGGGTGGTCTTGCGGGAACTGCCAGATGTGCTTGAGCCGAGCTCGAGGTGCAACCCCCGACCGATCCCGTGTCATCGGTTACCGCGTGCATGGCTATTCATAGCGGCCGAAATCATGGTTGGGTAGGGAAGTGTCACGCACGGTTACACGTGCCATGTGCCTGTACGTGCGGTGGTCGACCCGCAGGTCCGTGTCAGAACGGCATGGATAACGGTGAAACGAAAACCGATCCGTACTGAGTGTATTGGGACTTGAAACGGCCGGGGGCTCTTACACGTTACTAGTAAGCAGCTAAAGCGAGCAACTTTGCCTTGCCTGACATCTTTACCTTAACGAAGCGTCCGCGATCGGTTCAAAATCCTCTTTAGCTGACATTGACGTATTCTAACCGAAGCAAGTATAACTGGCTTTTCCAGTGTACGTAGTCGCTGAAGATTGAATGCTTCTTATGATCCGTTAGTGGCCGTGACATGAGGCGGGTGTATGCGTCAGTATGATGAGCGTACCCGTGACCGATGCGGTCTTCTGGTGACTCGTGGCCCGTCCTCGGTCTGTGTGGGCTGGTGCCGTGTTTGCCGCGCCGCGCTCGCCGCCGGCGCCGCTCTGACGCGCGTCCTGCTCGTTCGGCAGAGCTGGACTGGACTGGCCAGCATGTGTGCCGAGCCGCCGCCGGAAGCTGTCTCTCCTGTGCTACCCGCTTCCGTGGCCGCCCTGTCGGCCGCCGCCGGCCTGCAGCAGCTGGCCGCCCAGCACCGGCCGGCACTGCCGACACCTTCCCGGCTGCTCTCCTGGAACGACACGCTCTCCTTTTATCAGACGCTGCTGGCCGGCAAGGTAGGCGCACGCCCCGCGCCGCGCTCGGGCCGGGCAGCTGGAGGTCGCCACGGGCGAGGGCGACTCGTGCTGGAGCTTTGGGTGGCGCTCTGGCGTGTGCCGTCGGGAATCAATCTTCTGTTTGTTCAGAGTTGTGTCTGGCAGCGCGTCGATTCAGGCTTAGTCGTGTCCCGCGTGACTAGTGTGACGTTGCAGTCACGCTCCGTTAGCAATTGCTGTCCGCGCCGTGTGCCGGCTGTGTGATGACCCGATAACGTCGGCGTGTGCTGTCGCCGCGCCTCTCTTGGGTGACGTGGCGCGCGAGCGTGCGGTATGCACGGTCGTGACGGCGGGTGTCCGGTTCGGCAGGCGTCGGCCGCCGCGCAGCAGGAGCCGGCCGCCCTTCCGGCCGATGACCAGCCGCTGGACCTCAGCTGCTCGCGACAGTCGCCCCCGGCGGCGACCAACAGGTCAGTGGAGCGGCGTCGCGAACACCGCCGCACGGCACGTGCTGTGTCGACTGGAGGCAGGAGCACCGAGACAAAAAGGGACAGGGTGGCCTGTGACGTCTTGGTAAAGATGACTTGGTAGGATGCAGTCGGGACTCGCTGTATCGATTTGTGTTCCGTAATATGGTTGACTACTTTGTAATCTAGATTCGCTGTATTGATTTGTGACACGGAATAAAATTAATTGCTGCGCTGGCCTGTCTCACCGTCTGCCGGAGTGCGTGCCGCCGTCTCAGGGCATCCCTACCCTGCCCGCAGTCGGCCAGCCCGTAAGCAGGAGGCGCCACCGTCAAACAAGAAGCCGTACACGGAGGAGGAGCTGCAGGCGGCTCTGCGCGACATCCAGTCAGGTCGCCTGGGCACGCGGCGCGCCGCTGTCATCTACGGCATCCCGCGCTCCACGCTGCGCAACAAGGTGTACCGACTGGCAGCGCAGGAGAAGCGTGCAGAGCTGGCGGCCGACGCGAAGGCGGCGCCCGAGCCGGAGCCGGAGCCGGAACCGCCGGCCGCCGAGCCAGAGCCGGAGCCGGAGCCGGGGCCGCCGTGTCAACTGCTGCAGGCACGCTTGACGCAGCCGGTCGAGCCGGCCAGCCAGCCCATCCGCGCCGTCATGAGCTGGATGTGCAGCAGCGTGCTGCAGCGCGCGCTGCAGACGCGCGAACCGGACGGACCGCGCGCCGACCAGCCGCCCGTCTGGGACGACTTCGTGCGCCGCATGTCGCACGAGCGCGTGCACGAGGTGCTGGCGCAGCTGCGCGCGGCGGTGGCCGACCCGCCGGCGCCGATTCCCAGCCCGTCGGCTGAGCTGAGCGACAGCAAGAGCAGCGATGACGTGGCCTGCCAGCAGTCGCCGTCGCCGGCGCCGGCGCCGGCCGCCCGGAAGCGCAAGCTCGAGCTGACCGAAAACAACAACAACACGGTGGTGGCGGCGCCGCCGGCCAAGACCGCCAAGCCGTCGACCAAGGGCTCGCGGCCCAAACGCGGCAAGTACCGCAACTACAACCGCAGCCACCTGGCCGAGGCCGTGCGCGCCGTGCAGTCGGGCGAGATGAGCGTGCACCGGGCGGGCAACTTCTACGGCGTGCCGCACTCGACGCTCGAGTACAAGGTGAAGCAGCGCCACCTGGACAGGGCCGGCCGGCGCGAGCGCGCCGCCGAGGGCCAGCCGGAGGCGGCCGCGTCGCCGGCACCCGCCGACCGCGTGGCCACGTCCGGCGGCGTGATGCTGTACGGCGGCGCGTGCTCGTCGCCGCCGCCGCCGCCGTCGCGCGCCGGCCAGCTGCTGCCCGTGGAGGTGATGCGCCGGCTGGAGGACGCGCACCGCGGCGCCGACGCTGCCGGCGGCGGCGGCCTGCTCGACACGGCCGCGCTCGGCCGGCTCTTCGGCGATCGATTGGGCGCCAGCCTCTCCATCTCGGACATCACAAACCGCGCGCACACGGCCGGCGGCCAAGTGCTACAGACGACGGAGAGCTCCTAAGTCGACTGGAGAACGGCGGCATCCCGTCCTCGGTCGCTTGGAGGCGGGCCGTCGGCGCGGCACTGCGCCGACACGCGTCGCCGACCGCAGAGGCCGCCCGACTCGGGCCCCGGGTGCAAGCTCCCACCCCCTCCCCTTCCCCAGGTCCGCGTCCGGCGCTGATGATCTCGATGTTTTGTGAGGGCGCCCGCGCCCCAGTCTCTGTGATTTTTGCTCACTTGAGGCTCGATCTCAGCGTTCCAGCCAGATCAGGGCACCCTTGTGCGGGCCCCTCAGTGTGTTGATGGCATATCGATGTAGTGTGATGTTCGACGAGAGTCACGTGCTATTTTTTCACGGTATTCATCTCAGATGCGCGATCCAAGGACATGTTGATGGAGCGGTCCGCCATTCCCAGAGTAGACGCCATTCCAAAGACATTCCTGTGTGCAATTCATATGTGGACGATTGCCTAGTCACGGTATGTGATCGCGAATCAACTCATTACCGTATAATCAGCGAAATAGCATGTGCGTAGTGTTATTTATACTAGATGGGAGTATCAGATGTGTAACGTAGCGCATATCATTCAGACTTATCACAGAACCCGTGTACGTCGGCCCACAGCCACAAGTCACAACATTCCGCCATCATTTTCGAGTTGCACGTGCCTTTGACGCGTCCGTGTCCAAATTCCTGGCCGTTGTGGCGTCCCGTGCGTGTTGTGCCGCTGGCTGCCGGAGGCCACGCCGTCTGTGTTGGCTGTCGGGCCGGCCGCGGCGGCGCCGTTTGCTGTTCTCTGTGCCGTGTGTTCCATGTGCCAAGTGGACGGATTTCCGCGGGCGTGCGGCGACGGCCGTCGCACCGACCGGCTTTTATATCTGTATTTACACGCGGTCGGCCGGACGCCGGCGCGCGCCGACCATGTCTACACCGTGTCTTCCTGCCACGTTGTGAGTGCGGCCGGCGGCGCGGCCCCAACTCGTCGATGTGGGCAGCGTCGCTCGAGCCGGAGCGGGGCCGGCACCGGACCCGCGCGACGCGCCTCTCCTCCCGGTCCCGTCGGGCGCATGCTCGGTTCGGACCCGCTGACCGGGGAGCCGCCGCCGGTACTCGCCCGCACAGAAACCGACGTCGTATCATTATTATATCATGACACGGAACATATCATTACCCCACAAGCCATGCCGTACCCAGCCGCGAGAAGTTCTCTGTTCTCTGTTTGCACGGGTGCAGCCCGGTGCGTCGTACCGCTAGGCGCGCTTTATTTTCTGCCCTCTCCTTTCAATGCTAGTCAGATGTGCGTTTTCTACCCTTCTAACCACGTGAAAAATGTTTCGCGTCCGGTCCTGTCGCGGTGTGTTTGGAGAGCGATATTACATGGCATATTATTGTTTGTAATCTTAATAGACTGTTCCAAATAGCCACCGTGTTTCGCTGAGGCTCGACGTAGTGACGCGTGCAAAGTAACGGTCTCCATCGGATGGGAAGATCACACTGATCCGCTTGATGGTAGTTTGGATGCAGCACCAATTGGTGCATGAGTCCCGGATCGAGCTGGATGCCGCCGGCCAGCCCCTTGTAAAGGCCGTTGTTTGATCTCTGATTTACATCTGATCGTGCGGCGTCCACTGAATCAGAATTCACGCATCGGGGGGGGGGGGGGGGGGGGGAGTGAGGTTCATCGCTCTCGACCATCACCCTGTCGCACGTTGGCAGGCCATCAGGTGGACTCATGTGCAGTGCGGTGGGAATCGTCCCAGAAGGGAGCCGGACTCCCTTCTGGGGCGGTGCGAGCGGTGGAACCAGAGCCGAACTCCTGGAGCGGTGCGAGCGGTGGAACCTGAGCCGGATTCCTGGAGCGGTGCGAGCGGTGGAACTAGAGCCGGACTCCGCAGGCAGGGGAAAGTCGGGACATACCGGATTGTTGCGGAAAGTGGCCCCTGGTCTCCGCATATGAGGGCTCCACTTGATATAAGAAAAAAGCCCCTGGTTTTTTTGTGCATTAAGAGTTCAGAGGCAATTATCATGACAGCTATCGACCTTTAATACGCTAGGGGGTACTGGTTAAACGATGTTATCAAGCAAACAGTGGCTGTATTGTCCACACTCGACGTTCCGAGCAGCGGCTGTGACCAGAATGGCATGAAAACTTTACCGACAGTCTACTGCCTTTTGAGGGACTCAGGTGTCCAGCATTTTAAGCAGCTCGGTGGATACTACCCAAATATATCCGATGATACTTGCCATAGCAGTGATGGTTCTGTGGACCCTTGGAGGGACAAAACAACAACCCAGGCTGCAGACGTGATTGCGCAACATGTCTTCTGTCCTGACAAAATTACTTATTTTCATATTTTACAGCTGCCTGCAAAGCTGACGCCTCTTATCTTGTTCCGAACTGAACTGGCTCGTCGGTCATCACCATCAGGGGCTTTTCCGCAAGTGAGGCAGCGCGTTGATTTGTGGTCAGCTGATATGATATCGCGAGGCCCATTGCTTCACACGCGGCGCTTCAAATCTCGCTCGGCGGCATGCCTGCCCGCCCGCCTGGGCTTGGGATGGGATTATCAGGGATGACCGTCATCGATCGTGACGGCATCAAGATCATTCACGTCCTTCCACGTCGTTCATCAAGATGATTCACACTTCCGTAATGAGTCGGCGGTAGCGAGCGTTAATAGCTGAGAACAGCACTCATGTGTGTAGGTCCGAAATATTGCGACGGGCCTTATGGTCCTTCCAAATGCATGTCAAATTGTAAAAAATAAAATGGAATTTATGTAAAATAATATAATTTACATAAAATGTATGTCAAACAAATTAAAATAAAAATATGCACGGCCAAGGAGGCCAGGGGCAGCGAAAGACCTTCAAAGTTGTGGGAAAGGCGACAGCTATTTTTGTTCACTGCCTTTCGCCAACGTCTTAAGGGCTAACGGTGCATTTTAAGAAGGTTGGCGCGCTCAGTCCCCCTCGTAACCCTGCCGATTTCCGCGCGCCTCAAACAGCAGCCCGGCGGAGAGCCGGACGCGGCGCATGAGGCCAGCCGGCCGGAGCAGAGCGGCATCCAGACCCAGCGCGGCTAGCTGGCGACCTATTTCTCGATCTAACGATCCCGGGAAAAGCGAGATTATCCGTGCCGTAAGATATTTACGCCATAGTTACCTATCCAACCGGATGGCTTGCATGCAACCCATCCTCACTGTGTTGCCGTGTTACATGCGCCCCGTATAATGATTACGGATATCATAGATTCTTAGAAGGCATTCAAACATCTTATGCATGGAAAGTATCATGCTTATGGCACTGACGTCACAGTGGTGTATGCGTGGCGGTGAGTATATGCCTGACTTGGAATGGCCAACCCAAGCCTCTCCAAGGGCAGGTGAAGGCTTTTTCGTCGAGTGCTCAGAATGGCCCGGACATATCGGGAATTCCTGAGTCGCTCAGCGCCCGATTTCCGATAAAGTGCATTATCATGCAACTGCGCACGGGCCGGCGCGCTGCGGCCGGCCGGGTGCCGCCCGCCGCCGGGACCGCAGGCGAGCCGGCCCTAAGCTAAGTCGCACCTCACGTGCTGCGCCGCCCGCCTGCGGAGGGGCCGCCCGGCCGGGTACAGCGCGCCCACCCGCCTGGCGGCCAGAGGGCGGGTCTAGGCGGCCACGGGCGGGAAACACGGCGCTGCAGACCACTGCCAGGACGGCTCCGCACAGCGCGCCCCTGGCCGGACCCAGTTCCCGGGATCGAGCTCCGGCTGCCGGAGCTCCGGCCAGCTGACCTTTCATCCTTGGCACGGCTCTTCGTGGCACATTTGTTTCGGCCATGGACGAAGCTTCTCGTGTATTTGGAGGGGCACGAGATGCGGTCCCATTTGGGAGATTCAGGGTGTTGCCTAATGCGGTTGTGTAGAAGTAGTATTTCCATGCGTGATGCAGTGCGCCTCACCCGTCAGTTCGTAAAAGTAACAGCTCTGAATCTGGCACTGTTTATTCGGCGATGCGCAACAAAACGCGGCTTCTGGGGCTGTGCCATGCATCCCGAGGGCCGAACAGCAACGTTACCCAATGAGTCAGTCAACATAAATGCAATATCCGGTGACACGGTTGTAAAGGTGCATGCATGCATGTCAATTTGCATGCGTGTGGGGTATCGTATTGTGGTATTTCACCAATTCACGTTGCTGCCCTCTGCCCGACCCCCTCCGTGCTGCCTCTTCCCTGCCATCCTTCCGGGAACCGGCCGGCTCTGGCTTTGTGCCTCGGCGACCGTGGCTCCGGCGGCGACCATTAAGTTACATCATTCAAAAATCGGCCGGGCGCGCGCGCGTTGCACAACCTGCCCGGCCCTCGACGCCGCTGACGTCAGCGATAGCTGGCCGCCGGCCTGAGCATGGCATTCGGCACCGACTCGCTTCGGCGAAGGCGACGTCACACGACCCTGGCGGAATTTCCAGCGCGGGCGCGGACCGGTGGCGACCGGGCAGGAAACTCGGCCGCCGCCAGCACGGGCGTGACTGGCGGCCCTGTCCGAGGAAATTTTCGGCCCGCTGCGGTCTCGGTGGGCGTGTCGACATCGTGCTCTCCGCCACACACGCAAAGCGCACACGCGCCGCCTGATCGGTCCACAGGAGGTCCCAGTTGGCCGCTGTGCGCGGGTGACACCGTGGGCGGCTTAGCTGGCGGTGTGGTGCTGGATCAGGCCCGTTACCCAGACCCGTCACCCGTTCTGAGAGGCCCCACAGAACACCGGAAATGGAGGCGGCTGGAATGTTTGTGTGGTACATGCCTTGGCCTACTCGGATCGGATTTGGACCCCACGGGACGCTGCCGGACCTGGACCGACGGGTTCCATTTCTCGGAGATGAGTTCATGCAGGAGTTGAGAAGCTGCATCGTCATGCCATTTCAATTCTGCTGAGATAATGCTGTTTACGGATTCAACTTCAGTGCTGTCTTATATGTTGCAACATGTCACCATAAATATGTTGAATCCGTAGTCACTGTGCACAGAAAAAGCGCTCTTTGAGCAGCAAAGTTCCGAAAAAAAGAGATGGCATCCCATTGATCACGATCATTCAAAATGTTGCAATGCACATACCGTGCTTAATGATTGTTACGTCACGTACGGGATTTGATGAGGCTTGAATCAAGCATAAAGACGGGATGAGTTAAGCATGTATTCAACTGAGTTGTAAGCTCCAGGGTAGTCTCACGGCAAGAACACGGACGCATCATGTGGCGCAACTCAGAATGATCGGAAATCAAAGGGATGGGCGAATAAGACAGCGCCAGCTGTCTGCAACATTCAGTATTACTACATTTTGTAGCAAGCGTGGCTCGAACCAATGTGAAATAATGTAACACGTCTTCAATCGACCCTTTGTACTCTCTCCACTCTTTCAGTGCAGGGCTCAGTACAGGGGAGCGCTAACGTGGAATCACCCTGACACGGATCACAAGTCTGATGCGCACGCGTGCACACGAAGGCACGAGCTGGCTGTGGAAGGCTGTGGTCAGGCCACAGTTCCTACACCGCGTTCAGAGAATCTGACACGGCCAACAGTGACAGGCTATGTCGAGGACTGGGTGCTTCGAGGATCTGACCGAAGAGAAAAGCCCGGGCCTAGGCTGGACTGTCCCTGCACAGAAGCCGCGGTAGGCGGACGTCAGGCGACACCGCTCTTCGGAGAAAACCGCGACTCTGCGGCAGCCGTGATGGGATGACACGACCTGCACCGCAGCTGTGGCCTTCCGCTACTCGGTCCTCCTTCCACGACCCCTGCTGCAGGCGTCGCGAGACTGCGCAAGCCCCGCCCGACAACTGACTGAACTCAGTCGGGGTTACTGACCCGACACCGAGAACTTCGGCGTTACCACACCAAGCAGGAAGGCACGCTCACATAAAGGCACAAAATCACAAACATTTGTCTGGCACTGGGCAACAAGGCGTGGGGTTCCCTATCTTGCCCTCAGCACGGGCATTGTTGCCGACATTCAGTGCACGGGAGGATGAAAGTCCGAGCAGACCGCCATATATAATGCTACTGGCATCATTGGCGCAACTCTTCCAGCAACGTAATCAACAAATGAATGCTGCATCGACACATCTAACATAACCAACCCGTACCTTTTACTTCAAAGGTACAGGTAAACGCCTTACGTACCTATCAAAATATTTCGATATAGTTTAAGGGCATGTATCGTACATCACTGAAAGCTTTTTCAGAGCTTTGGCCATCAGCCAATAAAATGAAGTAAAATCAAAGAACTCGCTAAGACAACAATGATCCTCCGGTGACGGCATCAATCTCACAATCCTGTACATGCGCAAAGGCTGCCACGGTAAACCAGAATTCAGGTGCTGGATCCATTCGTATTGCATAAGGAACTGTCTCTTTCGCTATTCGCGTTTTCAGAGGGGCGAATGTTAATTGCTGCATGTAATGTCATGTCTCTCACTGTTGTTGCACGTGGTTTGAAATTTAGTTAATTCTTGCTACATAAGCGTAGGAATTAGAAGGGCCAAGGGGCAACGGTCGCTTACTTTTTTGGTTTAAAACTGTCTATGCGTTGAAGCATGAAAAGGATCAACTTTAGAATGGACGCTCCAAACCGTTGGGACGCTGATAAGCGCCGTCTTGTTAAACGACATCATGGTCCTCCACCCCTATTCCACAACCCCTGCAAGATGACTGGACGCCGAGCTCCTCATCCATAATCCCCCGATCGATGTCCTCCCGTCTGGCTCCTCGCACCCTCCTGGGCCCCAGGCTCCTGATCCCGTCACCCCAAACCAGCACGCCCTACCCCGACGGCCCGCCGCCTCCACTCGAAATGTCCCGATCAGGTCTCCACTGGCACACCAAGGTGCGCCTCCAGCTTGCCCCCGGGCGTCCAGCTCGCTTCGTCACGGTTGAAGTGGAATGTCCGCTTGACCAGCAGGCCGCGGTCGTCCAAGGCGTCCATCTCGCGCTGGTTTGAGTGCGCCAGGCTGAGCGGCTTGCTGGGGGCCACGCCCACGCGGTGGTGCCGCTGTCGTGCAGACTTCACGTACGTGTCGGAGCACAGCTGCGCCAGCCGCTCGCGCAGCACCGGCTCGGCCAGCACGCGCGCCAGCACCAGCACGGCCAGCAGGACGTCGAGCGTGGCGAGCGAGATGATCAGCCGCGGCTCCGAGAAGAAGAAGCCGGTGGCGCCGAGCGCCCAGCAGCCGGGCACGACCAGCAGCAGGGCCAGTGTGATGTAGCTCAGCTTCCACAGGACACTGCCGGCCGCCAGGGGGCGTCAGATGGACACGGATGGAAACCGAAGACAGTCAGGCGGCGACAGGGCCGGATTGGGGCATTGGGCATTGGCTCCGGATTAATATCAAACATCTGAGAATGAAATAAGAATATCCGAAATGAAATAACATCAATGTCAATAAAACATGGGAGTGATGAAGTTGGCCAGGTGGAGCTGAACTGATGACGCCAGACGGCCAGATGGAGGGGCTAGATGGTCAGAGGGCGTACCATGGAAGCGCACTGTTGGCTGAGGATGATCCGGTTGGGATGGTCTGACAAATAAAGACGGTGACATGGAGCTGGACTGGCGACTGGTGACAGTCGCAAGGGGAGGAACCGGTGAATGCAGACGACGGTGAGCACCAGTGGCTCAGATTGCGAGAGCTGGTGACTAACGACAGCCGCATGGCATCACATGGAAGTGGGACAATAGTCACATACAGTCGGGAGGGTGGGGGAGGGGGGATGTACTTGTCAGCAAAGCTGTCAGATGGCTGTTAGCGGAGCGGAGTCTGCAGAAACAGCGAGGAGCGGCGTACGGACAGCACCGACACGAGGCTCGCGGCCGGCCTCCTCACGGCTCGCCGGCTGTTCGATATCGCTGCAAGGTTTCAGAAAGAAGCCGTGCGGGGCTGCTCCCCGGCTGGTCGGCACGGGTCGCAGGTCGTGACTGGTGATCACGTGACCGCGGCTGTCCTTTCGGATCATCTCCAGTCAAAGCGCGCTCACCGTCTGCGCTCAAGCATGGCGGAAGTCTGCGACGAAAGGACGTCTTCGTGTTTCGTACCCAGAGCCTTCAGGATGAACGTCATGCCAACGAACCAGAGGATGAGTAGTTGCGCCACTTGCACCCACAGAAGCGGGTTGTTCACATCCAAATCCAGCCAGCAACTGAAGAGAAGAGGGGTGCCATTCGCTGTCTAGGAAAAACATAACTTTAGCAGTAAGTCATTTGGCTGATACAATGCGCAACATTTACAATCAGTTTGGAAGAGAGAGGGAGAGAGAGAGAGAGAAGAGAGAGAGGAGAGAGAGGAGAGTGAGAAGAGAGAGAGAGAGAGAGAGAGAGAGAGAGAGAGAGAGAGAGAGAGAGAGAGAGAGAGAGAGAGAGAGAGAGAGAGAGAGAGAGAGAGAGAGAGAGAGAGAGAGAGAGAGAGAGAGAGAGAGAGAGAGAGAGAGAGAGAGAGAGAGAGAGAGAGAGAGAGAGAGAGAGAGAGAGAGAGAGAGAGAG
>NW_023597054.1:44694843-44708191 GCF_011947565.3 Pollicipes pollicipes | reverse complement strand
AAAGGGAGAGAGAGAGAGAGAGAGAGAGAGAGAGAGGAGAGAGAGAGAGAGAGAGAGAGAGAGAGAGAGAGAGAGAGGAGAGGAGAGAGAGAGAGGAGATAGAAGAGAAGAGAGAGAGAGAGAAGAGAGAGAGAGAGAGAGAGAGAGAAGAGAAGAAGAGAGAGAGAGAGAGAGAGAGAGAGGAGAGAGAGAGATAGAGAAGAGAGAGAGAGAGAGAGAGAGAGAGAGAGAGAGAGAGAGAGAGAGAGAGAGAGAGAGAGAGAGAGAGAGAGAGAGAGAGAGAGAGAGAGAGAGAGAGAGAGAGAGAAGAGGAGAGAGAGAGAGAGAGAGAGAGAGAGAGAGAGAGAGAGAGAGAGAGAGAGAGAATGACACAAAGGAAAGAAAAGGCGAAGAGACAGTCAGGTCAGACTTTGAACAATATGCATGCACTGGGTAACTGGTCAACTCTCTTCCAGTGGGTTGCAAAGATGGCACAAATGACAATTTGGCAGCCGGCAGCACTGCGAAAGGTAACGTCGAGTTTGCAATGCCTGGTAATGTCGAGCTTGTAACAGAAACGGTGGTGCGTAACGGTGGTACAGACAGCGACCATATGCGGTCAGATGGCGTCAGGTCCACATCACTAGTAGGTAAGAGACCAGGTCAGGGACACTAGCAAGGGTGATGGTATGGTCAGCTTAACCAGAGTAGCATTTCATCGCATTACATACGACGTTGCGTATGCGCGCGCATTCAGTACAGCTCTCACACGCGACGCTAGAAACCTTCCGCTGAAAAAGTGTAATCCCTGTAACACCATTTTCTTTTAGAAGAATGCTCTGCTTCTTGTGCGTTAGGATGCGCCCTGCGCACGCAAAACGCAGATCTGAGTAAACGGTCAACCGCTTTAAGATAATGACAGGGGCTGTAAGGCCGGGCACACCGAGTTGCATCAACTGCCGGAGGAGTCACCGCTGCGACGCACCGCAGCTCACACGAGGCCGTGGGCGGGCCTCAGCTCAAAGCTGGGGGCAGCTGACGAACCGCATAGACCAACGACCGCCTGGATGCCTTATATCCAGCGGCTAGAAGACGTCGCCGGTGGAGTAAACCCATGAGGACCCATATGGAATGGGTAATGATTTGGGTCGGGAAAGATTTAGGGGAAATTAGGGGTATGGGCACGGGTATGGATAAGATATTTATGCAATCTCGGGCAGACTTCAAGAGATGCTATGCAATGCACTTGCGTTGATTTTAGCCATAATTAGCGCCACTCACCTTAATTCTGCAACCCTCAGCGCAAAAGAATGGGTGTAACCATTCCTTAAATGGTTTCATTATTATAGCTTAACTGCTCGAAAGAAACTGAAGACGAGTGGGTACCGGGTGGGTACACTGATCATGTCTTGGTAGCAGATGACCATGGGCACAGTCCCATGGGTAACGAATGGATTGAGTGAAGGGAACTGCACCCGTGAAGCATCCATGAAGGTTTTTCCAGAGACCTCCTCTGCGCCCGACGAAGCCTTCACGCCACTGCAATGTTGCCAGTTGCATGATACGACGATTTCACGCGCAGCTCCTGAGCCGTTTCCGTAACAGAGGGCCAAGTCTCCTGTGGCGAACTTGCCTCAGACGACCAACGTACTCGGACGTGCTGCCAGCAGCCAGCAGGAAACGCAGACTGATGGTGTCAGAGAATTCTGGCCAGCCCACAGACTGATATGGCAGAAATTTGTCGAATTCCACGTGACACGTGAGAGGGACAACACAATGGTGACTGTCTGGTGGTCCTTGGCCAGACGCATGCTTGGCTCGTATGTACATGGATATCGTCCCTTGTGTGGTTTGGCGATTATCAAAACGCCAGTGCTTCCCAATGAACGGATCTGCTACATGGTTGGGGATTACGTTAACAGAGCCCCCACAGTATGCGGACATCTGTGCCTACGACCACGTACTGTGACAAACGTAGCATGACGAGCACTCACGGGCAATATTCCACAACGCCCACGTCACTGACGGCCATCTCTGTACACCTGTCTACTCCCGTAGAACGGCGCCGCGCCGCGGTGGGGCTCGCTCACGCGCCACGGATCGGGCACCAGACAGACTCATTTACCGTACACGGCGCGCAACGCTGTATGCCACAGCTCTGACGAAGCTGCCACCGAATATCCAACGTATCGCGAAATCTCGCCCACCACGATGTAGTTGATTACATACGCAGAATCCGACGAAATTGTTTTATCGAGTCATCTTAATGTAATGGAAAATCATCAAAAGCTTAACATGAGCTGCAGCAGGGCTGGACCATGACATGCTCTCAGCAACAGCGTAGGGCAGCGGAAAAACTGTGATTGAACTGCCCATGACGCGCGAGCAGCTCTGTGGCGCGCCCTGTGTCACAGTCGATTTTATTGCTTTTATCACAAGTCTGATCGTTGGTCGAAGAGGAGCTACCTGAGTGGCAAAAACTGTATCCCTTAACTGCTAGATCCGCCTTCTCGTCGCGTTCCCTACGAGAAGATATCTTTGAATCTGCTGATTACGTCTGTGCGCAGCTTTCAGCAAAAGTAGAGTAAATTACCAAAATGTGCGCTCCTAAACGCTAAAACAGTTGCCTATGAGCTGTTTGATAAGGTACAGGATTGGCGCAGCGTTGCGGTAGGACACAGGCAGGTTCTGTCTCCCCACTTCTTTAACCATTGCACTGACGGCCACGGGAATCCGTCTCCACGGCATCTTTCAACACAGCTGCAGTAACTATCCGTATCAGCCTTACACAACTGTCAGGATACAAGCATTCAGCAACGCAAATTTTTCTCGTCCAACCCGACATGGTAGGCTTAAGTCATGCCAGGCCAGTGACCCATACATTGCGCAGCCGGGCATGCCGAATCAAAACATGGTTATAGGCAGCATTAGGCACATTGCATTCTAGAAAGGTCATTCTTCATTGTCTCCTGCACGCAGTGTTCTTGATTAACAACAATACAGTGCGCCCCTCTTGATCGAACAATGTCACTCTTGCCAGGCAGGGATGTAATTAGCAACGTGAATCAAAAGGACATGGCCATGTGATGAACTGATGCCTCAAGTAAGGCTCGAGTGGTGCAATGCGGTACGCTTGGTTAAAAGCGTGGAAGTGTTAACGCGTAGCCTGGCACGACGACCAAGCTGTCGACCAAAAACCTGGAAAATAGGAAGCATCATAACTGACCCAATATGCTGTCAATCTCAACTCAGAGAATAAGTTATGCTTCAAGTTCGCGCAAAACGTCATGAGCACGAGGGTGAGTACAGAAAATGAAAATTTTGAGAAGTGCGAGAAGCTGTCCAACGCGGATCAAAACCAGCTAGAGATCCGATGACGCTCCGAGGCCCAAACCTGCCCCGATTTTCAATGACGCGGTGAAATCAATGATCCAACATTATTGACCTTGGCTCAGAGTTAAAACCATGCTCCGTGTTGGCACAGGAAGTCGTCAGTGCAAGCGATAGAGATTTCCGATTCACCCACCGGTAGCGGAGATGGGCCGCCGTGTTTGCTCTCGACTCGACTGGAGTGGCCTGCGGCCGATGGCAGCGGCCGCCCCAAAAGCAAGATGGCGTCGGATGGTAGGACGGGCCGTGCCTAGTATTGCGGCACAATAAGCGTTCGCCGCAAATCTGCCTTGACCCAGACTAAGACAAGAACTCTGCCTTTTGACTTAATCCAAAAAGGTCGAGTGGGGAAGGTGAAATTTGTCAAACGTAAAAAAGTTTCCCAGCATAGATAAAAACTGGTCGCAGATTTTGCCAAACCCAAAGTGGAACGACGCAAAATTAATGTGAATTCCAGCTAGAAAAAAGATAAATCCATGAAGACGTAAAAGTGTCTCCGATGAGAAGCCGGTAGCATTTCAGACGCAGATGAGTGCAAACTCCAGATCGACCGGCGTGAGGGCGGCTGAAAGCTGACATCAGGTCTCTGCGATCAGTGCAGCTTCAGATTTAACCAACTGCAGAATGTCGTCGGTAGTTGTACCGCTAACAATCATCCTGCCCAAATCAACGCTGTAGGGCGTAGAGAAACGACCGCAATGGACAGAAAAGCAGACAGTGTGACATTTTAAAACCTGTTTTAAACACAATGCACCGTGGCTTACAAAAATGCAAATAGTTATTAAAATTCCGTATACCAAAATTCCGGTCGGTAGTGATCAAAGACTATCCCTGCCTTTTCTGAGTTTCAAAATATAGAAGTTACAGCCACCGAAAGCACAAATCAGTCAACATCCACCCATTTAGTGGTGATGTGCATGATGTTCACGATGCACATGATGATGAACATGATGTTTATACATGGTGTACATGGTGCTAGCGCATGAGGTACATGACGCTAGTATATGGTGTACGTGATGTTAGTACATGATGCACGTGATGTCTGCGCATAATGTTTTGGCATCATAAACTTGATAATAGCGCTTATGCCTGCATCACCACTCCCATTATCGCCCGCTCGTGGTCAACTCGTTCGTCCAGTGCCAAGTAGCTCATCATCCTGGTTGCGCTATCTTACAATCTTATCATCCTGGTTGCGCTATCTTAAAATCTCACCGTGCGTGGCCCAGCTTCAGCTCTGGCAAGGACAGTGTAACATGACAGGCCCTCTGGCGGCAGGCGCTGGGCTGCGACAGTCAGCCAAGTCCTTCCATTCACTTTACGAGAGCTTCAAAGCCATGCGGTTGTCTCAGCGCAGTGCGCTGGAGTATGTGCCCGGCGAGACCTTTTGGGGCGCATGACCTTTATACGTATATTGGCACATCCAAAGCGCGTCAACGCGCTAATTATCCGTGTAACCTAAGAAGGCCTCCTGATGGCATATTCCCACCGACAGGATTGCCAGTGTTAGAACGTGGAGAAAACCAACGGGCGCCGAGTGGAGACCACCAAGCAGCGACCAACGGCCAGCGATAGCTGACGGGCGACCGCTGACCACTGGCCGGCGAAGAAGGACCAGCTGGCCAATGACAGCTGGCCAGTGATCTCTAGCTGGTGATTTTGACCGGCACCCAATATAAGTGATTGCTTACGATGATTATGGACCAACGCCCTACGCCCGGTAACCACTGATCCTAATGACTGGTCTTGCCTGGTTCCCAGTCAAAGCCTGAAAACGTGAAGGAGCGATATGACGCCCATGATGTTCCGACACTTCATAGCTAATAATGACGCTAAAATATGATGCATAGCTAAAATGGGTACGCGGTGGCAATAACGACTGTCGATTACCAGAGGCTTCCGGTGAGCAGGTAGCTTATTAGACTATTGTGCTACTTAGAGGTCCCTACGCCTTGGTCAGAGACCATTACCTATGATATTTTATAGTCTCGGATCATTGATTACGAGGAAGGCCACAGGCCGCCCTCGTAAGTACGTTTTACTCGAACAGCGAAACTGTGGATAAGTTAATAATGTTAGACACTAATAAAGATAATGGTAAGATTTCTGAAAACCAAACATTACATTGCGTGGGCAATACTCATTCCCGTGGGTATCCAAGATACGTGTCTCTATTCACGCAGTCTTAGTATTTGCAGGGGCAGGCAGAAATAGTTTTCCAGGACACTAATAAAGATAATGGTAAGATTTCTGAAAACCAAACATTACATTGCGTGGGCAATACTCATTCCCGTGGGTATCCAAGATACGTGTCTCTATTCACGCAGTCTTAGTATTTGCAGGGGCAGGCAGAAATAGTTTTCCAGGACCGAGCTGGCCCCCTGCTTCGACACCGGACCAAGACCATAGGTCGAGAGCAGAAATATTGCACAGGGACCAAGGTCCTCGAAATGTATTCCAGTCCATGCAACACCTAAGTGTGCAGGGCCGACGCCAACGAGGGGGGGGGGGGCGGGGGCGGGGGACGCTTGCTCCTCGGGAGGGACAAAGCTAACATCCTAACAACCTGCTCGCAACCTAACAACCTCCCCTATCCTAAGAACCTACTAGCAGGAGAATACATATTATTTGCACAGATTTTCTGTACGGGGTCCTGTTTCACCCTATTTCCAATTTTTACCACAGTAAGGTTTCCTCACATAGGCAGGATCACATTAATACACACATTGATTCGATGTTACTAGGACTCAAAAAACGTTTGACAATATCCCCGTTTACTAACCGAGCACATCCACTGCCGGCCATACCTTGAGTTTAAAACCGGGTTAGGAGGTGACTGGATAAGCGCGTACTTGCAACACATTGATATCATACATTTTTATGGGAAAGGTGAAAGCTGGCATTGATTTGTGGTACACGTACTGCAGTGCAATATCCTTCATTCCCCAGGTTCGACCACTATTGTCGTATTCTCTCCGTCTATGACCATCACGTGGCATCATCACTTCCACTGTCGTGGTTCGCACTAGTTATATAACGCAAATGGATACGGCCCGGCAATTTTGTGTTCATTTTCTGATCATTGCGCACCTTGAAAGCATTGTGTATGTAAGCGTCATGCATGGCAGCGTCATTATAGCGGTATTTTCATTGCATCAAGCAAAGAATTACGCATCAAGTTTCTTTGTATTTTTGCGTCAATCCAAAAATCAAAACAGCTTTATAAGATTTTGATCAACATGACTTTCTAAAGATCACACGAGGTTACTGAACTCAAATGAATACTAGTTAACTTTTGCTACCAACAGGTATCTTGGTTCAAGGCGGTTGCGTGAGGAGTCTAGGGCACTTTGGACACACCAATCTGGAGTTTGACCTTGCTTTTCCTTATTTTACCCGAAAATCATCCCCTAGGAAAGTCAAATTTTGATCAGTGTCATCAGAATCAAACAGTGGTCTATTGAGGAGCATATTTACTGGATATGGAAATTGTGCTGTCTGGAGAAGTCTTTTCCATATAAAAAGTGTACCACTAGTTATGAGCGAGCTTGTTTCATCATATACATGGGTTATGACATCGGTTAAGATTATGAGGAAACAATTAAGAGGCTCATTTTATCTAGGTGCGGTAAGGGGACACCATCTACGACCATGTTGTTATCAACGTCGAAATTTTTCGGAAATGCACCATTCTACCACAAATACTGTTTTCCACCAAACGCTACTCTGAATGGTTGCAAAGCTTCCGCCGAAACAGCTGCGTTCTGCGAGAGGTTTTATCAATTACAGCCATGCTTATGCCCAAATAGTTGTTTGCACGCAGATAAGTAGAGCATTTAGACACACGATCAAAATATTTTCCCAAATGATAAGCACACTCGAGCTAATGCAAGGGATATAGCTCAGCATTTGGTAAAATACAAGAGCTTGTGGACTTGCTTCGCTAAGCGACGGAGCTCCCATTGATAATTTGTATTTGCATTATTTCGGGATGCATTTTTCAGTTGCAGATGATGCAGTTCAGCTGCAGTTAAGTTTCAGATGCACACCATTCATTGGATTCCCCGGCCGACCCGAACTCTTGCCACCTGACGGGAACCGGGTATGATGTGCTGACTGCTGGGGACGTAGGTGGGTCATGGGAAAAGCCTTCATCTGTGGGCCAGTTTTTCTTGCAGCGTCACGGGATGAGTCGCTTGCAACCTTGACGTAAATCGGTGGGTGACAATGCACACCTCCCCTGCCTTTTGTATGCGCCTTTGCGCGCTGCGAGGTGGCTGTTCCAAAACCTGAAGAACTTTTTATCTGTTTCAGTAAGCAGTTGTGAACCCATTGGGATAGCATTGATTCGAGCCTGATATGCACGTTGTTATAGCGCTTACCAATTTTGCATCACCTTGTCATCGGTCGAAGCTGATGAGGCACACAGGGTAGGAAAAATAAAAGATCCGGAAGCATCATTCGAGGTATTCTCCTCTAATAAGGACACTGCTTGGTTACTAAGACGAAATTAGCGGTTGTCCAGCTTTTAAATTCTGCTCTCCAGATTTCCACTGCCTTTGGAGCACTGCTACGCATTCCATAAGTTCAGGAAAACCGCACGTGCTACCACTGCGAGTGCCATATTTCTCTAAGTTTGCTACTGCCACTGGTCAATGCAGCTGCAATATTTCTGTACTATCCGACTTTTTAGTGACTTTAATCATACCCCACCAAGCCAATTGGAGTGCAGGAGCAGTGAGCTTCCCTGAAAAATACTGAATTTATGGAGTTCTCTTCTAGCACTCTCGGCCAACTATTCTGTACTTCATTTGTGTGCTTGCTCTGACATTTCTCATTCCCTTCTCTGACACTTTTCTCTTTCAACAGGGAGTTCCGGTAATGCATTCGATCGTAACCGTGGTTCGACGTCTTTGCCGCGGCGATTGAATGAATGAATGAACGAAATAATGAATGAACGATCGCAGACAGACGCCGGCAATATACGCCGGGCGCGCGCTACGTCGTCTTATGTAATACTCGCTGCCGGCGACTGGGTGATCAACCGGTGGCATTTTGGGTGACACGAAAATGAATATGAATATGAATATGAATATGAATATGAGTGCATATACGTAATACATGCATGTATTGCATATTGTATGCACTCATGTAAGGTATAAAATGCATATATGTAGTGAATTGCAGCCTTCAGGTGAAGTTGATTGATGACGGGACAGTGCACAAAATTGACAAATAAATAGGTGGAAAATGCAGGCAGTGAATCGACGCATACGGTGACATAAGTTTTGCCACGATCCCGGCTACAGCTTCAGCGGCAGCATGTTGTATTCGACACCGTTTTGCGAACTGTCGACATTCCCCAACCGTTACTGGCGTAGCCATGCGTCTCACAAACCCGTGATGCCCTATACGAATTGCAAACGGTGCGTTGATGGAGACTCTGAAGTTGGAGTCATGCCTTCAACATCTCTGGCAGCCAAGCTGTGACATGCAATGTGAAAAACCGTGAAAAAAATGGGCAAATCCCTCGTTGCTACTTCTGTGCATGTGGCCGAGCTTGTGTTGTGTTGTTATTCCGTGTTGTCAGCTGTGTGGCCGCGACACGTGCGGCCACACAGCTGACAACACGCGATCCACATTAATTTCCATACCAAGAAGTGTCGGCCTATTGTCATTTCGACCCCTGGTTACCGAGATGCAGCCACGGCCTCCAACGGCTGCTCGTCGTCTTTGTCGTGGCTCACATTTTCAGGCCGCCTGTGCAAAACCAGTGCGCTCAAAACGGCAGGCAGGTACCACGCCGGCAGGTACCACGCCGGCACTCCAGACCGCAGCAGTTCGCGATTTTCCCGTGGAAAAAAGGCTTGTGTATTCATGCGTGGTGTGCAAGTTTCATGATCGTTAAATAAGCATCGTATCCGTCTTCGAATTTAGCGCCGAGCTCAGATATCCACCAGATTTCTCCCGTGGTCAAACCCATGGAGATATTCACCAAACTGCAATCTTCTTTTCACTTAGTCACTTAGTTTGACCTCTGCAGGTCAATAAAGGTCAAACACTGGATACCCTGGCATTCCTTTGCATATTCAAAACATCCAACAAAAGGATGTCGCATTAATGGTTGTGATCTCTGCGTTCATCACATTCGCTGAAACCAAATTTCAAGATCATCGAAAGAGACTATACGACACAGAATGTGGTATACTGACCATTATTATTTTTCCGGAGAAATACAACAAAGTGATAATCATCATAGTGCTTGTGATAACCTCTTTCGTCACACCTAGAAAATGGGGTTTAAAGTAAAAGGGCAAGGTCTCACAAAACGCGGTGTCTTGACACCTGTTTGTTCACTAAAAAGTGCTAAAAGCGGGTATCAAAGTGATACTCATGATGTTTGCTTTAGTCACAGATAGAAAAGTTACTTTCAAGATCAAATGTTAAAGAACAAAGCACGGTACCCCGAATTTTGTGTTTACCTGAGAAAATCAGCTATTTGGGCATCATATTAATCCCTGCATATACCAGCATCTCACGAGCTTGTCCTATCGTCTCCTTTGTCCAGTATTCATTTTTTACCCACGGTCATGGGGGGGGGGGGGGCGGCTCAAGTCGGTATTAGGGAGCTCGGACCCCCCAAAAGTATATAAAATGACTCTCCTGGTTATAAGATTCTGCGTACGTACTTTTGTCTAGCGAACTTGACTTTGACCTTTTGACTTTTTGCGTACGAGCCTTGGCGTACATACTTCTGCCGATCAGTGCCAGTGTCAGCAGCAGACCTAGCTCCGCGTCTGGCCAGCAGGTGGCAGGCACTAACCGGGCGGTCCGGGATAGGTGACGCTAGGGACGACCTTGCGTTTCGGCCGGCCACGCTCGGCTCCGTCCGGTCTGCGAAGCACGGTGACCTGGTACGTGGCATGCCACGAGTCGGGCAGCCGCCAGTCGAGGCGGATCCAACTGCTGCGCGGGGTCACGAGGATGTCCTCGGCACGCAGTTCGGGTACTGACACTGTGGAGTGCAAACCAACGGGTCACGTCGGGCTAGCCGTGTCAGCACGGCGGCGCGGGGGGGACATAAGCAGATGTAAGTGCGCAGAAAACTGAGTTCCCATGGACATCAAAAGTAGTCCAGTCAGAGGACATTGATCGGCAGACAGAAGACGGTTGACCCCGGGATGGGGGACAGCGGGCACGCTGGGCTGCTGACCTGTCAGGGCGAGTCTGCACATGACGTGAAGGTTCATCTCGCAGTTGGACGTCCTCTGCACTCCTGGCAGGCCCCTTTGCACGAACAAACACTGCTGGTCGCCCTCCGGCTGTGTCCAGTTCACGGAGGCCTCCTCGGGCAGTCCTTCCCGTGATTCTCCGGGGTGCTGCGCCGGCACGTGCCAGGTCTCCAGACCAGCGTTAGCGAAGGGCTGCAGTACGGGCAGCTTGAACGAAGCCTCCGCGTCAGACGGAGGGACGTGCTCAGACGGAGCTCCCGCGGCAGGCGGTGCAGGCAAACGCTTGTCCAGCAGCTCCACGTCCGGTGGTGGGGAGGGCGGCAGCCTGGCCGCCGCATCGGCGTCTCCCAGGGCTGGGCGCCGCCTGACGAGCAGCTCCACGTCCGGAGGAGGAGTCGGCCGACCAGCCGGCGTGGACAGCAGTTCCGCCTCGGCCCCGGTGGACGGGCTGGTTACCGGGGGCTCGGCTGATCCGGAGCCGGTCCGGTAGGCAGGCCCCAGGGCGCGTGGCACCCTCAGGGCCCAGCCCGGCTGCTCCTCGACGCCGTCACTGCTGCTACGCCGCGGCCTTTGCTGACCCACCCAGAAGCTGCGGTCCAGCCAGACAGAGATGTTCTCGAACAGCTGCTCCTCCTGGCGACAGAGGCGGACCGCAGCGTCGGACGCGCTTGGCTACGCGTGTCGAGGCGGGTCCAAGGCCGGTCAGAGGGCTGTGGCTACGGCCGTGTCGAGGCGGGCTGTCTACCTCGAGGCGGCTGGGCTAAGGCGATCGAGCGGTGTGGCTACGGCGGGTCGGACGGGCGTTGCTAACGCCGATCGAGACGGGCTGTGGCTAACGGCCGTGTCGAGGCGGGCTGTGGCTAACGGCCGGGTCGAGACGGGCTCTGGCTAACGGCCGTGTCGAGGCGGGCTGTGGCTAAAGGCCGTGTCGAGGCGGGCTGTGGCTAGCGGCCGGGTCGAGACGGGCTGTGGCTAACGGCCGGGTCGAGACGGGCTGTGACTAACGGCCGGGTCGAGACGGGCTGCGGGCGCCCAGTGGGACCGCGCGAGATCAACAGGGCAGGCAATGTGCAGAGGCAGGCGACCAGGCCACATCTGTTTCGAAGATGTGCTTTACTGATTGATCGCGTGCTTTAAAGCTGCCTGAGGCCTTGCCTCGAGCCCGTTCACGTCTGGTTGTCTGCATTACTAGTTTTTGAAACCAGGTCGGAGAGGTTTAAAACACTGTCACCTTGAGATTTAGTCACTTATATGTCACCTTTGTGCCATCCACAGTCATGTGTATGGGTTTCACCGGCGGCGGTCAGCCAGAAGTTCGGGGTCAATGGTTACCATGGTTGGAAGATGACCTCACAGCAGTGGTTCCCAACTCCAAAATGACGTGTTATAATGCGGCCTTCATGCAATGTATTGGTGCTCTTTGAACATTTAGAAAATGTTTCAAAGCATGTGGATGACTTGTATGTCACCTTATCAGTGATGACGGGTGCGATATAAGGCTGGCTCCTGGGGATGGTGCTCTTGCGAGTCTGACACTGAGCATTGCCTTGAAAGTAGCTCGACATCTGTGCGGAGGGCCAGAAGCAGAGCCCCTTCAGCTGGTACTCGTCCTCCAGGCATGTTGGAACTGCAGAAACAAACAGGTCATATGCAACGGGGTCATCTCTACACAAGTGTAGTGTGTGATCACCACACACAAATTGGCGCACGGTATGTACGTACTGGGTGGCAGGCTCCGTGACCGAGCCAAACTTCTGCAGATAGAGGCACAGGTAACGCACATGCGAGGGGTGACACATCGGGCTCTAGATCCAGGAAAGCAAGGCAGAATTCCGCACACTGTGAAAGACCTCCACTGGGCCTATCGCAACAGCTGTTGTAAGACGTTGCAATTTTAGTGATCACTGCGGCTACAAACACCAATAGATAATCAAAGTGCTAAGATATAAGCTAAAACAAAGCCATCTTTCCTTCAATGGATTGAACTCAGCGCTGTCCGTTTCATCGCGAAAAGGCATCCTGCCGTCGCGAGCTGTCACTGCCACGTACACGCGTTGAACGCGATAAAGTCAGTGGTGATGTTGGAGCCGACGTCGAACAACGCCATTTGATAGGCGGCGCCCATTTCCAAGCCCGCCCAGCGGATGTCCAGATGACTCTGGCGTCGCGTCTCGTCCGATGGCAGCCTCTCCACTGTCGGGCGTTCCGTGGCTTGATCTGTCGGAAGAGAAGAGGAGGGGGTTTAGATCGCGACCTCCTTTGGAAGAGGTCGCAGCCTCGCCGGCTGGCTCTGGACACCACTGGCAGGTCACGACGTTCGTGGACCGAGGAGCGAGCGGGTCAGGAAGTGCGATGTTTTGCGTTGGTGTGTTGCTGGGCCCACGAGGCTTCTCGAAAGAAACACGGTGCGCAAACAAGCTCGAGCTCACCCGAGAAAACAAAAGACTTGCGAATGTACGCACTCGACTATCAATCGTTCATCGGTGAATGCTAATATGAATTTCAAAACCCAGTTCGACCACTTTTATATTGCTTTCGGCAGCTGGCTGGAGTTTTGAGACTGACATAGAGCAGGCGTCGGGCCACGCGCCCGGTGTGCCGGTTATGGTCAGCCAGGACTGACCCAGGGCCAGTGTCAGAGACTGTACACTGGGCGACGGCAGCTCCGTCGCCGGCAGTTTCCGCATGACCACGTCCACTTGTCGCTCGGGTGAGTTCTCCACGATCTTGCGCAGCCACGAGGCGGT
>NW_023597054.1:44625120-44693843 GCF_011947565.3 Pollicipes pollicipes | reverse complement strand
TGAGAGAGAGAGAGAGCCACGTATAGACGCACCCACTTCCTATTCGTTCTGCGCAAGACCAAAACGTCGAGCCACATCAGAATTTCCGCAGAAAATGAGGCACTTGAAGGCACACTACGCACAGCAGGGACATTCGATGTATAGATGTACAGCCCCACCACCTGACGCTGTTGATATGCCTAGGTGGCTGTATTATCGGCACCGGCGCTGACCTGACTGGCACGTGTTGAGCCCGATCCAGGCCTCGTCGTGGCTCATCGCCTGCAGCAGCTGCTCCAGGTGGCCGTGTATCTCCGTGCTGTTAACCGAGGCAAGGTGGCCGCCGCGGCGCGCACACGCCAGCTCGGCCTCCTGCCAGGCGACCGGCGGGCCTGGCATGTCGTGCAGCAGCCAGCCAGACCGGCTCGGCAGCAGCGAGGCGGGTGGCCCTGTGGACCAGGTCAGGTCAGGTCAGGTCAGGTTTAAGTCATCAGCCAGCCGGACCGGCCCGTTGCCAGGGAGGCGGTGCTGTGGGACAGGTCAGGCCCGGTCAGGTCAGGCTAAGTCACCAGCCGGGCGGGCTGGCTCGGTGCTGGATAGGTAGGCCACGCCGTGGGTCAGATCAGGTCAGGTGGTGCCAAGTCAGGTCACGAGTCAGGTAGGAACAGGGCAGGGTGTGTCAGGTCAGGGCAGCGCAAGTCAAGACAAAGCAAGCTAAGTCAGACACGGTTTGGTGTGGCACGGTATAACAGGTGGTGTGAGAGTCAGCGAAGAGCAGCAGAGGGAGGAGCAGGATAGGGCAAAGCCGGACAGGGAAGGAAAGGGTAAGGCAATACTTGTCAGGGCGGGGTGCCACGGAGGCAGGGTAGGACGAGGCACGCATCTTGTCGGACCGCCGCGAGAGGCCATTGTTAACACAAATGGAAACTGGAGATTTGCTTTCAAAACTTTATGTGTGGCAATTCTGTGCGAGGAGCTGCGGGTTTGGTTGCGATGTGATACAGTTGGCTAGGCACAGTCTTATGAGGAGTGGATGGTACTCGTGAATGTAACGTGAATGTAGAGTGACTAAACAGATCTTGCGATGCATATTTACAATACGATGCATTGGAATCAGTCAACGTTTTGCAATAAGCAGATCGTATCAAGCACTTCGGCGCGGGGATAAACGCAACATTCAGTAGCAAGCACCAAAAGAGTACCAAATGAGTGATGGTAAAGGGCGTCAAATGATATCCTAACGCAGAATCACCAGCGATGACTGGACCTGGCGAACACATTCGGTGACTTCGCTTCGTTGTTAGATGATGCCAAGCTACTCTCCACGTTCGGCAGGAGCTGCGCTTGTCTGGTCGCAACGGTAGCCGATACTCACCAGTGAAAACCACGTCTCTGCCGCAGACGAAACGCTTCCCCGAGACCGTGAGCATACACTCCACAGTCACGTCGTACTGGCTCCCCATGTGCAGGCCTTCGTTCCATGTCACGGACGTGTTATTGACGAGCTGGCTCAGCAGGGGCTTGCCGTTCCTCGACACCTGCACCGAGTACCAGTTTATCTTGGTCTCCGACAGCGGCGCCAGCGCCCTCGCCGCGGCCTCCTGCCAGGTGACGCTCAGTACGCCCTGCCACTGGGGTGAGGCCGTGACCGCCACGTCCGCCACCACCGCTGCCGGACACCAGAGCAGCGCTGTCAGCGGTGCACACGGCCCTGTCGCACAGCTCTGTCGCACGACTCTGTCGGACGGCTCCGTCGCACGACTCTGTCGCACGACTGTCGGGCGGCTCTGTCACACAACTCTGTCGGACGGCTCTGTCAAGGCTTTGTCGCACGGCTCTACTGCACAACTCTGTCGGACGGCTCTATCGTCCCACGGCTTTGCCACACAGCTCTGCCACACGACTCTGTCACGGATTTGTCGCACGGCTCTGTGCACAACCCTGTCACACGACTCTGTCACGGCTTTGTCGCACGGCTCTGTGCACAACCCCGTCGGACGGCCCTATCAAGGCTTTGTCGCACGGCTCTGTCATACGACTATATTGTCCCACGACTTTGTCGCGCCGGTGTCGCCGGCGCCATCCGCCGCGCGCAAGTCTGCGAGCTGACGACGTGCGACCCTGGCCGTGCAGACCCTGGCCGTGCGACCCTGGCCGTGTGACCCTGGCCGTGCGACTCTGGCCGTGCGACGCAGCAACTTTAATTGTGAGTGAGGGCTCTCGCATACGGATTACAAGATACGGCAGCTATGTCTTTGGGTAAATGTTGCGGAACGTAAATGTTTTGATGGAAGAACTGGTCGCTCATCCAAATGCCGCAACGAACGTCATATTCTGCAGCATCCAATAAGTTGAACAGTTATATTCGTCTGTGAATATGCCATGAAACGTGAATGTGAATATCTCTTTCATGTCAACAAAAATGATGCGATACCCCGGAACACATTTTCACAACGCACCACTCTCGTAAGCACCCCGCTTCATCTGGTTGAACGTGAACGTGTCATGAAATCATGAATTCAAACTCTTAGGCGTGACGATGACATCCAGAAGTGTAGTTTACCATTCAGTTGGGTGCTCTACTACGTCCCCGCCTTCACAATTTGGAGAAAACTTAGGGTCACTTCCGGTGGGAATTTTGTGCAATTGTAGCCATATTTCGCTGTTTAGTCTCCCCCCCCCCCACGACTTAGTGTACGAAACTATACCCCTGATGATGTCCCATCTTAAAGGGAGCTTGCATGTTGCCGAAACTGTTCGGAGGGCGCTAATTCGTTAGTCAGAACAGCTCGTCAAAACAGCTCAGGCAGCAGGGTCCCGCATCCGACCTGCTGCGCATGTCCATGCCGAGTCTGCCGTTTCGTTTGATCTACCGTATGTCTGGTTGACTTCTACCGGCCGACTTCTACCGACTGAGGCGACCGGGCGGCTAATCGTTGGGTCTTATCTATAATGCGTGGAGCGTTATCGGGTCCCTAGAGTCGTGGACGAACGGCCGGCACAGCTGATATGTCACCGGTGCAGCTACACCGCACGGCGCACCCCCGCCCCCCCCCCTCGTCCGCACAACCGTGTCTCAAAGCCTGTCTGCACTCTCTCTCTCTCTCTCTCTCCCCCCCTCTCTCTCTCTCTCTCTCTCCTTCTCTCTCCTCCCTCTTCTCTCTCTCTCTCTCTCTCTCTCTCTCGCTCTCTCTCTCTCTTCTCTCTCTCCTCTCTCCCCTCTCTCTCCTCTCTCTCTCTCTCTTCTCTCTCTCTCTCTCTCTCTTCTCTCTCTCTCTCTCTCTCTCTCTCTCTCTCTCTCTCTCTCTCTCTCTCTCTCTCTCTCGCTCTCCTCTCTCTCTCTCTCTCTCTTCTCTCTCCTCTCTCTATCTCCTCTCTCTCTCTTCTCCTCTCTCTCTCTCTCTCTCTCTCCCTCTCTCCTCTTTCTCTCCTCTCTCTGCTCTCTCTCCTCTCTCTCTCTTCTCTCTCACTCCTCCTCTCTCCTCTCTCTCTCTCTCTCTCTCTCTCTCCCTCTCTCCTCTCTCTCTCATCCTCTCTCTCTCGCTCTCTCTCCTCTCTCTCTCTCTCTCTCTCTCTCTCTCTTGGCCTTGACCTCCGGCCCACACGCCGGCATCACTGCCAATAAAGCATCAGTGTCTGTCAGCCAAGCACCGTCAGCAAGACAGAGCAGTCAGACTGTGACGTGAAAATGAGCTTCTTCGTCGGCCACAGGCCCCGCGAGCGACTGCTCTCGCCAGTTACCAAAATCCACAGTCATCGACACTGCAAGCGAACCCGCCCTGTTGATGGCATTTCAAACGGCGGGTGTAAGCACATCCAGCAGTTGTGACCTGTTACTTCGACAGCATTGAGCCCACCGCCTGCTCCCATCTGGCGTTGCTAAAGAAAAAAACAGAAGTCACAAGATAGAAGCTGGAGGGCTGGTTTAATGGTGTCATTTTCGGTTAATCCTTAGCACGCGCCCGGGTGGCCGGTTGGATACCCTCCGCTCGGGTGGCAGGTCAATATGACCTCTCTGAGATCTCAGAACATAAGAAAGCTGGAGACACCAAATTCAAAGGGTGCATTGGCCTGCACGTGAACTCACTTTGGTCAAAGTTTTAGGTTCCCAGGTGATGACATTCAGCCCAAATGAGGTCAAACAAGGTCAAGCTAATGGTTGGTGTACAAAGCGCCCCAGAACCTAACATCTGTTCTAAGCGTCACATGCTTATTTAAGGGCATTGACTTTTTTGAGCTTTTGAAGGTCACGATGACCAAAATTATACAAGACTGCTTAGAGTTTCGAATAAGCGACAAAGGTTGTGTTAGGCAGTATTCTCCTAACAAAAAATGTTGATCTGGATCATTTTAGGTCATTGGCCTATTCGGACCTTTTAGAAGCCCATGGAAGACGTATGATGCGATTCCTGCTATCAATAAATTCAAAATGAACACTAGAAACTGCCCCATACAGCAAGTCCCAGAATAATAAAACAGGTTGGTTTTGACTTTGGTTTGCCCTTCACGCCTGACCCTAAGTTAATGGAACTTGTTCATTCAATTTTTGTTGCCTAATACAGTATCTCAGAGATGTATGGCTTCGGCTTACACTCCGTTATTGTATCAGACTGAAAGATTCCCTGGAAATTGACTTCGTTGAATCCATGGCCTGACTTTGACCTGCCGTAGGTTATGGACATCTAATTTTGGATACCAAAAGACCCGATATTTAATTGCCTACAGCTGCGCAAAATTTAGCGCGGCTGCGCCGCGCCGTTCGGAAACCATTCCGGAAGACCCTCGGGTCCAATTGATCCCCACCCGAGCGCGCCTTACGGCTGAAATGTCAGACCAGGTCATGCTGGATCTTGTGCCGTCTTTACACGATCCATGGCCTTCTTCTGTTTGCTCGCAAATACAAAGTTTGCTGAGGCCACAGCACGCCACCATTTCCACACGAGCAATATACAAAGCTCACACAATGTCAGATCCATAAAATAATCACAAATAACACGATCTGGCAACATGCAGAGGTGCCTCTATAACATTGCCAAATACGAATGGTCTTTTGGAATTTTCCGTACTAATTTGCCTATCATTTGATCAGATGTTGTCTTGGCTTAGCAAGACCTTGATTTTTAAAGGGCCGCTACTCTGCTGAGGTACATGGGCGTTTTATGGAAGCTTCGCACGGTACGTGCTACGTAAAATTGACAATTGCAAAGCACACCGCCGAATACATCCTGACGTAGCGTGGTAAGCGACACTTTGATGCATTTTCGCTGATCGTGTCCTTGAGAGCGCCCCGTGGCTCACTAACCTGACAAAGCATCTCAGGCAACACAGGGCGCAAGCGACCCGAGGCAAAACTGGCGGAGGTGGTCGCCATGTTGCATCAGTGTTGGCCCAGGCGAAGTCGCGAGCTCCGGCGATGCGGCGGGGTCGCTGCGTAATCGGGCTTCGATTGGTGCCGCTGTCGCCCCGCGTGACGCCGAAACAGCCGACAAACAGGCTGCACGGCCAAGTTCGACGGGCAGCGGCGATCCATACGGCCGGCGTACCCATGACCATGGCTGTCACACTACCTCGGACGTGCACAGGGGGCAGCTGATAGGGCGCCGCAGCGCTGTCAGTGTTTGTAAGGCCGCGCATCGGGTAATACATCAGTGTTTGCAAGGCCGCGCACCAGGTAATACGTCAGCGTTTGTAAGGCCGCTGACCGGGTAATACGTCAGAGGAGGGGCAGGGACAGCAGGCTGCGAGCACCGCAACACTTGCATTGTGTGGGCCACGCGGTCGCCCGTGTTGGCTCTATGCCGAGGCTAATGACAGTGGATGAGCACGTTGAACGAATGAGACCTTTGCAGACCATTCAACGTGGCATACCAGACACGTGAAATCGATTATACGCTTGACGCACGGGTATCTCTAAATAAATAAGTCACGTTGATTAGTCACAAAGTATTTATCTTTAGGCCTGAGGGGCATAGACATCCGAAAAGAGCCTAAGGCTGTATTCTCAGGGTACCAAGAATTTTCTATCCTACGTGACGTCACGTATAATATTTGTTGAACGTGTTCGCAGCACGCCACGTTTCCTGTTCACATGTTTGTGATTTTCGTCACGATAAATGCGCATCCAAAATATTTCATTTACATTTCCAACATTTCATCTCATGAGCATTTCCATCCTTGCCTGCTTCAAGTAACGGACAGGTATTGTGGATGTCCGGAAAATGTTTTACGTAACGTCACGTAAAATCTTTATCGTCCCGATCGCTGCAAAAAAACGAATGCAACTTGTGCTCAGATACCGCAGGTGGTAGAGCGAGCCTAAGTAACCGAAAGTGCCGGGGCTTATTTTCCTAACGATTGCAGCCCACCGAGCTTATCGACAATCGGCTTTGTTTCGTCATTAACTGACTTTTCGTGATTTTTCGTCGGTGAAGTTAGTCCGATGGGAGCATATCATAATGTGCCTCAAAAGTGGAAATGACAAGAAAGTAACAATTTGATGAAAGGATTCAGACGCGGTATTGATATCACGGATGGAATACTTGTTCGGACTATCATCCTCGTCTGGTGTGTTAGTTACACAACGTTTCGGCCAGTTCACTTTCCGACCGTTGTCAGGTCTTCTGAAATCCTGAGAAGGACTGGGTGTTGGTTGACATCAGTAATGTATGCCTCACAAACCGAATTATCTCCATGGAATTGCAGGGATTCGACCAAAATCTTCTTGATTGCAGGCCCATAGCCGTACGAGCGGACGTACCAGAATCTTCTTGATTGCAAGTCCATTTCTTTACCAATGGAGCTAGTACCTACCCTTTTAGCTAACCCAGTTAGCTCAGTTGGTAAAACACCAGGCTCGCAATGAAGATGACTGGTTCTAATCCCAGCAATTCCAAGGAGAGAATTCGAAATGGGACGCATACATGGCTGATAGCTAAGCATCATCCAGTCCTTCCCATGACTCCATAACATCTGACGATGACTAGAGAGTTCACTGGCTGAGACGTTGTGCACATTCTAACTCGTCAGACGAGGACGATAGCCAGAACAATTGTTCTGTTCGTGACGAATACGTACGTGATAAAACAAAACGCTTCTGTGTTCACTTTTATCGGCAAGTTTGATAGACACGACACGGCAAACCGTGGGCTGCGCTCCTGCTGATACTATGTTTCGTGTGGGTGCCAAACCAGGTGCTGGTCTAAAAAGACTGGGTGTTTTCACGCTAGCATGATTTATAACGCTAGCGTGAACACGGTCGTTATATATTCTTTGCTTGGTGGCAAGACGGCGCGTAATGAGGGCGTGCCAATTCCGAATAGATGACGTTCTGCATCGCAGAGAAATGTGCTGGGGTAGGGCACTGACCTGCCACAGACTCCGACCCCCCGGCAGCACCATCCGAGGTCTGGTCAGTCAGAGAAGCGGTGAGCCGCTCAGCACGAGACAGAGGTACTGAAAGAGCAGCTCGGGTGAGGTCGGAGCGGTCAGCCGCTCAGCACGACACAGAGGTACTGAAAGAGCAGCTCGGGTGAGACCGTCCACACGTCAGTCACCAGCTATACGCCCTCATCCGTGCCGGGAGCTATTCTGCCAGTGGCATCCCATTCCCGAACGGCGCTCCTTTACGAACCGCCCGTGGGGTGGTTTAAAGAGAGTACCAGCATAGGTTTTGGCCCGAGACTGGACATTTCATGAGTTGTTACCATCTCGCATGCCGTAATAAACGGTGTGGGGGGCTGTGGGGGGGGGGGGGGGGGGGTAGTACGTCCGTGCCACACCGCACTGTGTGGAAGCATCGACCATTGCCGCGGGGAATGAAAAGCAGTCTGTGACAGTCACGAGGCCCCCACAGCCGACCGCGGCCGTAACCCTCCACAGGTTCCGGCCGTGAACCGGACAATCGTTACACAGTCGGCAGACCGTCGGCTGACCTCTGGCGGCACCGCGGCACGGCACAGGACCTGACCTCGAGCGGAAGCTCGCGGGGCGGGCGACTGAGGCGCCGGCCGTGCCTCAGGTGCGGCGGCCACCACCGCCACAGGCGCTGGACCGAGCTGCCCTCCGGCGGGGACGTACCGAGCTTGACCTCGCGGTGGACGGTCGGGGTCGACAGCAGCTCGGGCACGACCGGCGAGATGTAGACGTCGTAGTCCTGGCTGGGGCTCAGGTCCGACACCTCACGACTCGTCTCGGACGAGCTGATGATCTGGACAGGGCGGCAGTTCAGGGCAGCAGGTCAGAGTGGCAGGTCAGGGCGGCAGTCAGGGCAGCAGGTCAGAGCAGCAGGTCAGGGCGACAGTCAGCGCGGCAGGTCAGGGCAGCAGGTCAGAGTGGCAGGTCCGGGCAGCAGGTCAGAGTAGCAGGTCAGGGCGGCAGGTCAGGGTAGCAGGTCAGAGGGGCAGGTCAGGGCGGCAGTCAGGGTAGCAGATCAGAGTGACAGGTCTGGGCGGCAGGGCAGGGCGGCCGGTCGGGGCGAGTTATACACTTGGGTGCGGCCGTCTTCGTTGCCAGCCAACTGGCGACCACGCTTTTCTCTCCTAGTGCCGTCAACTTGGTGTCATATGACACGGGTCACCGGAGTAGGGTCGCCGAAACTCCGCGGCTCATAACGCGACGTGAAGTCCAGCCCCGTCACCATGTACTGACCGCACTCCACCTTCTCCACGCCCGTTTGGCCCGCTTTAGTGTCAGTGCTGACCTGGTTGGTGACGCTGGTGCCGTCGCCGGTAGTGACGGAGAACACCATCTGGGTGGTGCGCCAGCCCTGCGATCCCATCGTCCACCAGGTGCGCAGCGAGCTGTTGGTCGTCACCCAGGCGGCTGACAGCACGTCCGGCAGCAGGAAATCTGCCGGGCCGAGCACGTGTCTCAGTCGCCGCTGCGCTCCCCGCGGCGGGTTCGGAAGCATGAGAGGGGTTCGTCGCGGCCGAGCACGTGTCTCAGCCGCCGCTGCGCTCCCCGCGGCGGGTTCGGAAACATGAGAGGGGTTCGTCGCGGCCGAGCACGTGTCTCAGCCGCCGCTGCGCTCCCCGCGGCGGGTTCGGAAGCATGAGAGGGGCTCGTTGTTCATTTGCTGCAAACGCAGGCGTGTTGCCCGCAAAGCTGAGAGACCTCGGCGGCTTCCGTTTAAGGATAGGTGAGTCAGTGATCACACAACTTGTAGTGCTGTGTCGCATCCAAAATAAAACAAGATCAATGGCCAAGTCATGCATTGAAACGAAATACACTGTTTCAGTGGCGTTCATGCAGACCAATAAGTGCAAATTTTGAATACCAGCAGGTGGCAGGGTGCCATGGCAGATTACCTAGATTTGCGTCGCGAGCGTAAATTTGTCTTCGCTGCTCTGATCGCACACCGAAGTTGAAGAGACTGTCTTTGAGAGAGTCACTCCATATCATACGCACAGGCGCTGTTCAAACATGATGGGATTCGGTTCTTACACCAGCCCGATCTCCATGACCCAATGCCCCGGCGGCGGTGCGATGCGACGCGCACGTAATGCCCGGTGCACTCAGTAAAGTGGCAGCGCTGGTAGGTTCCATGCCAAGCTGGCAGGGCTTATTTCGGCGCAATTTACGACGGTCATGGTCATTTCAGGCTGCACTGTATCGCAGTTGCCAGGTAACGAGTCAACAGCCAGCGGGTTCATGGGTCCCACGTAATCGACGGAGGACGGCTAACATAGGATGCAGTGGCGGCGCTCCTCCTTTTCACCCGTTCGACCACCCTCACATATGAACCAAGAGTAGGAGCGTCTTGCCAGGCCAACCCCCCCCCCCCCCCATCTCTCCCTCGCCATATCTGCCCCCCGCCCCCCCCGATATGCAGACCGGAGGCTGCAACAGAGTGCGTACGTGAGAATGAAGCTGGCCCGTAGTCATTGATAGTGCCGTAGTCCTCGATACTGCCGCAGTACCTCGATGGTGCCGCAGTCCTCGATAGTGCCGCAGTCCTCGATGGTGCCGTCGTCCTCGATACTGTCGCAATCCTCGATAGTGCCGCAGTCCTCGATAGTGCCGCAGTCCTTGAGAGTGTAATTCTCAGTGCTGGTCTCACAAGTTGGCATGTTTTTTAGATGTTGGCTCTTACCACACTCCAAGCATTTGTTTTAAGCTCGAGTGCTCTCATTAAGTGTTTCTCGTGGCATTCGGCATTTTTTCAGCGGCATTCGGCATTTTTTTGGCGATGATCTTTGAAATGGATATTGCAAGTCACCAAATATTTCTGTTCAAAAACCGTGGTCAGATTTTCTCTCTCCCGCCATGCCAAATCCTGGACCCGAAGTTAAATAACACGACCAATTTCACGACCACATATACATATTCTTAAATATTGGGAATGTCACGCATGGCAATACTAGGGTAAGGTTGTAATTAAATCTTTACGTTATTGTCGTTTGGCAATTATGTAAATCAAAGGCTTAACAAAGTATTCCATGCCTTTTAAAACCACCTGTGGTTTACGAGTCACGGATTGGTATGCACCTGGAATTGGAATTCACGCCTAACCTTAATGCCTTTTATTAACTGCTTTCGTACACGCATCATCCAGTGCCAAGTCCATATTTCATTAAAGACACCCCATGAATTTCAAACATAAATTTCATAGCAGAACGAATTTCGCTGATTGTGTTTTGTGAAACCCAACTGAAAAATAATATTTTTCCCGTGAAAACTGATTGCCCCAACAGACGCAACAAGGCGTCGGATGCTCAGTGCCGGACGTAAAACGAACAACTGCATAAGTTGGCTGCGGGCGTTTCGGCACATAGGTCATTCCTTGTGTTTTGCGCATTAGTCCGGAGTGCAAGCATACGACGACTTATGTTCAGAGACATTTTGGGACCGATGTCACCGGAGCAGCCCGTTGGCCGGTCTCAGATGTACCCAGGCATCTGTAGGTAACACCTACAAGCAGGCAGATGTGAACAGGTAAGGCCTGTCGCCGATGAGTGTGCCCGACGATTGGACGGACTCCAGAGGATCGCGGTGCACGTCCCGGTGCTCAGGCGAAAATTGGCGAGGTGCATCTTAAAAACATAGCTACAGAAACGAAGACGCCAACGGAGTAACTATTTTCTGAAGCGTTTACGGTAACAGTCTGGATTTGCATAATCCAGGAGTTTTGCCTGATTCATTGGCATTTCAGAAGAGTGCGTATGTCGTAACTACGAAGGAACCCAAGAACACCACCGTAAATAGTTTCATAGCGGCTGTCGCTTAATGATGGGGTAGCTTCTTATCCTGACTAAGCCATGCATCCCTATTGAAAACGGTGGATGATCTTGAATGTGCTAACGATCGGGATGGATAGCTAGATGAGCGTCACCTGCATACTACTCGGTCGGTGCATACTCGGTCCCCCACGGTCCGTCGTTCGGGAGCCGCCCGGGGCGGTTCGGGCCACTAAACGCCGCCGCGTCAACGCTGGGCCGTGGGACACAGTTCCGAAATGGGCTGCTTGCCCACTGACGCAGGCGGCGGCGCGCTTGGCGCGGGCCGCGGCGTGGCCTCAATGTCAAAAACAATGTGGAAGCAAAGGGAGACCAGCGGGGGGCGGGGGGCGGGGGCAATGGTCTCAGATGCGCTGTTTGATGGCATGCGAGGGTAAAGCTAATGAAAAACAAGTGGGCGTTGTGGTCATAGGTTGAATTTTTAGTTGATGTGAAGCGATACAATACCGGAATTTGGACACGGCTGCACCATTTATCTAATGGAAAACACCAGCATGATTTTTGGGAGCATGTAGAATTAGATCAAATAACACTTGGCCATGCATGGTGAGAGGTGGATGGCGGATACAAAGTCACGAAAGTGCGACTCGTTTTGCATTTCTATTCCACTGCGCCGGCACCAGCTGTAAACTGCTGCGAGAGTGACTCCCACGTCGTCACCGTCCACCACGGAGCGGAATGGTATACCCGGAGTGCTCGGATGGAGCCCCACCGGTGGCGGTCCATGCTCACCCGCGTCCACGCTGCAGCGGCTGACGCCTGGCGGGCAGTCGACTCGCGCCACCAGCTGGTAGCTGCCGCACTCGAGCGGCACCCCCCGCACGTGGCACCGCACGGTCAGCGAGTAGCTGCCGCCCCAGAGCGGGTGCAGGATGAGCCAGCGCCGGTCCATCGTCTGCCAGTGCTGGGACGTCTCGCCCGAGCCGTTGTTGTGCCGCACCTCCAGCGAGTACAGGTCCACCGGCAGGCTGCGGAGCAGGGCGGGCGCAGATGAGCAGGTGAGCGCAAGCTGGCTCATATAAGGGACAGATTGGAAGAAGACGTGACATGGCGCACACGCCTCCGCAAGAGGAGGAAACAGGACGAGTGTACAGACTCGAGCAGAACAGGAGGGATGCACATTGTACAGAGAGACTGGAGCGGAACAGCATGGATGTACAGAGGGGCTCGAGCAAAACAGCATGGATATACAGAGGGGCTATAGCAGAACAGGACGGGTGTACAGAGGGGTTCGAGCAGAACAGGACGGATGTACAGAGGGGTTCGAGCAGAACAGGCCGGATGCACAGAGGGGCTCGAGTAGGCGACGTCAGGTTTACCGACCGCTATAGTTGCTTGAAAATTACAATAGCGCTGCAATGGCTCTCTATGCCATTGGGTACCCAACGTTTTATATTCAATCTACACGTCCATTTGATTCAGTGCGATGAAAGGTGGGCGACTAAGTGGTGCAAGGCGCTCGCAGTACATCTATAATGTATGCAGCACCTGGCGGAAACAAGGCCGATGTGCCAGATGTAGCCGATATCTGTAAACCGTCTGCTACCAGCCGTTGGAGGGCACGCGGCGTCGATTCGCACGGGTTTGAGCACGGTCTCAGTGCGCAGCGGCAGCTGTGACCAAGAGGTCAGAGGTCAAGGTCACCTGAAGATCATCGGGTCCTGCCGGCGGAACAGGCTGACCAGCGGCTGGGTCCAGCGCAGGTCGACCCAGCCGGCCGGATGAGCCTCGTGGCTGATGTTGACCTGAGGGGACCAGCCTGCGGGCACGATAACGGAGGTCACTAACGGGCTATGGGGCCACGCAGCCGCAGAAGGCAGACGCCTGGGGTGCAGCGGCATCGGTGAGGATATGCTCATTCGATATGCCCTTAAAGCGACAGGAGGCGTGCAGGGTCGACGGATCAAGGGGTCAAAACCACAGTGTACCATGGGAATCGGCGATTGACAGCGGTCAATGTTCTGGTCAACTCTCAGTTATGATTGGAAATCAGAACAAGGCGGCTTCAGTGCGTTTCGCAATTTTCTTTCTTGAAATATGTTGATATGCAATGGTTTGTGCGTTCAGATAAGATTACATCGGCATTTTGTGACTTATTTTGAGTACATTTCTTCCAAAAAAAATTGGTCACGACATGCCAGTCAAACGTTTGTGTGAGAGCAACACTTAGCAACTTCTTGTGAATACCACATGCGGACGATTGACGATTACCTGACACGCAGCCTATCACCTCCAAGCGGAAACAGTTGACGTCCTCGGGCCAGGTCCATGTTTCAAAACTGAAGCGGACAAATCTGGCCAGCTGCACCACTCCGAAGCCGTGGGTAACAACGTCGTCTGTCGATTTGGTGCCACCAACCGACTGAAAAAGAAGTTTGTGAGGCTTAAGTCTTGACTGTAACAAGAATTTCTCATTGCCAACTTATAACTAAATACGACTACAGCCAATGAAAAAATACATCAGTGTGCACAGCGTACGTACATGCATAACCTTCCTCCGGGTAGAGCAGCACAAGGAACCAGGAGTCGCCGTCCATAGCTGTACTGAACTGTCACCCAGGTGGTTTTGTTTTTTGTGTTGACGACGGTAGGCGGCCCCTGGGTCTGCACACCTGCGGGAAAGAGAGTGGAGCGTGGAGTGCACCGGTGCTCGGTGCTCGAGACTGGAGCCAGCACGAGGAGGACTCGGTCGGGGATCCTCGCACAAGCGGATCCGATATACATGGCGACGCGGACTTGTAAACAATGCAATTTGTGCGGTAGGGGCGGTGACATGAGGCTACATGTGAAAGCACGCAAGCCCTGACGTAATGACATCTGAGTATCATCACGCTTGAGCTGCTCCCGTAGCTCAAGCGTGATGGTATAGTGGATGTTCTGGCCCATTCTTATCCGTTGCGTTGCAAGTCCGCATTCGTTGTTTCCGTCAGCACAGAAGCTGCCGTATTAGAAGGCACGATACTGTTCAAGTTGGCGCGGAATATTGTCGACACCTGCTTGTCCCCCCGCCCTCCGCAGCGCTCAGTTCGGATCTGATCACGTCACGAAGCCAGACCTACACCGTGGCTGAGCGTGAAGTCGGCTCACGTATTGACCGCTTGGTCGCCGTTTCCATGGCCGATACAACGACCGCCCACTGACGCTGAATGGCCAGCTGGGCCTCAGCGGAAGCAATTGTCCAGTCAGGCACCAATACATGGTGGCTTTCAAAGCTGCATACCGACTACCCACCCCCTCCTCCCACACTATAAGTCAGAAATTGACACGCTACCACTTCGGGGAAAATAGCAGTAGAAGTCCGTTATTGGGTTACATCGAACTGCCGTCTTCCGTATTCCGAAAGTAGTCGAACTGATCGTCTAAGACGGACACGGTGTTTTTTACAGCCCTAAAAGACAGCAAAAGGTGATGCCAGATCATATCCATATCTCTCCAAAACAAGATTTTTTTGTCAACAGTTGTGGCATTTTCTTCATTTTGTTATTCATTCCGTCAGCAAACCGCAAGTAACGTAAAACCGCATGGCTTATCAGCCAACAAGTTTATCAAAACCCCAAAACAAAAGCCTGTTGACGTAGCGGCGGAACTCGGGTCAGCACTAGCCGTGGCACAAAACACATCCGATTAGTATCCATGAACCAGGAGACCCTTGCGTAATATGTTCTTTTCCGAACGCGTCATTGACAATGCCGAAACATGTATGCACCAACGCTGCTGCGTTGGCTGATTCAGCGCCACTTCAGGGACTTTCGGTGGTCGTGAACTACGCAAGCAGTGAAAGAGATCCCAAAATGTTCATACCAATGTGTAGAACTGAGGCCGCAACGGAACCCAAAACACTTTCCGGTAAAAGTTTCAGAGATACCTGCTTTCCTATCTCTGACATTGTCAAATGCGTGTTGGTGCCAGGTGCCGCCATCTCCTGCAGTATACACCAATGAACACAGACTATGCAAACAGCACTTGAATTTCGTCAATAGCTGTAAGCCGCTTCCATGCAAAATTGGTAAATATGTTGCAACGAACAAGAATGCGACGCTCTAAGGAATGCAATAGTTATTTACACCTGCAGCTTGCATGTTGCTATCACTTGTGGCTTCGACTAATTACTTTGGATAATGACTGTTTATGACTGACATAAATCTTACCTTCCAATTTCCTCATAATTCCCACAATTTTTCGAACGTTGATAACTTGCTTAAAAACTCAGGAAGGCACAGAAAAACAGATGTCTTAGCGAGCAGTTCCAGAGAGCAAAGGCACGTCAACACATGAACGTCGCCCAAACACCGTGGCCATGGTTAACTTATATTTCCCAACGAGTCACTTAATGATTAGCAATGCCTTCCCTCACCGCAGAGTCACCGCGTGCGGCCCGTTGCCGACGTTCCGTCGCAGGCCCCGCTACTCCGCCTTGGTCCTGGCCGTGCCGACGGCGCTGACCACACCCCGTAGCAACCATAAGAGGATCGAGGCGAGGAAGAGGGCGCGCGCGGCGGCAGCGGCGGCGGCCGGCAGCCAGCCGAGGTGAGGCAGACTCAGCAGACAGAGGCCGCAGCGCAGCAGCTCGGCCACCGGCGCCAGCCGCGCGCCGTCCAGCAGCCAGCCCAGACACGTGATCATGAACATCAGCGCCGCGCTGTAGAGCAGACAGATCGGCACCGGGTACACCAAGTGGTTCTGGGCGAAGTTGGCTGACGGCACCATGACCAGCATGAAGTGGACGAAGACGTAGGCGCGCAGCCAGCCGGGCACGGTCGTATCGAAACGGGGCCGCTTCGGGTCCGGCTCCGGGAAGGTGGAGGCGTCGCCCAGGCGGCCCGTGCCCGGCACCCAGCCTGGCCCGTACAACAGCCGCTTCATCTTGTTCTTCCAGCCGACCTGCTGGCGGACGTCCGATGCGATCCAGCGGAAGTGCGCCAGCTGGATCGTCCACACGTCGTAGGACTCGATGTTGTGCACCAGGCCGTAGGTGGGCGTCTCCTCCTCCCAGCAGAACGTGCCGAACAGCCGGTCCCAGATGATCAGCACGCCGGCATAGTTCTTGTCCAGGTACTTGACGTTGGAGCCGTGGTGGACGCGGTGGTGGGACGGCGTGTTGAGCACGTGCTCCAGTGGGCCGATGCTCTTCACCATCTCCGTGTGGATCCAGAACTGGTAGAGCAGGTTGAACTGCGCATGCGTGAAGAACATGGACGGCGCCACGCCGAGGAGAGCCAGTGGCAGGTACACCCCCCAGCTGAAGTACTGCTGCACGAACGACTGGCGGAATGCCGTCGACAGGTTGTAGTGCTCGGAGCTGTGGTGCACCTGGTGCGACGCCCACACGATGTTGACCTCGTGCGCAGCGCGATGGAACCAGTAGTAGCCAAAGTCAACGCCGAGCATGGTCAGCCAGAAGCTGATCGGCGAGTCCCAGGGCACGTCGAAGCAGCGCCAGTGGCGCCACACGTACACGTACGCCCAGCCCTCGCAGCCGCGCAACGTGTAGCGCATGGTCTCCTGCATCATGCCCTGCGACATGGAGCCGGTGACGTCGGCGATGTCTGGCTTCCGGTGGCCCTGCAGGCGGTACAGCACCGCCTCCAGCACGATCAGCACCACAAGGTACGGGATGCCCTGCTCGATGTAATTAGGTGACGGCTTCAGCGGCGGCAAGTAGCTGGCGGAGGGCCGCCGGATGTAGAACAGACCCAGCAGCTCCTCGGTGACTGTGCGGATTGCCTCCATCTCGGAGGGGAAGGGTAAGCGCCGAGGATGCCTTCCTGTGGCGCCGACGCCGGCAGAGCCAGAGCACCTCGTGGACGTACGTCCCGGGCGCCGTCCGTCACCACCCGGCGCACCGAGCGAAGTGGCGCGCGCTGCGTGCTTCTGCAGACGTGCACACAGCGCAAGGTCACGAGATAGCCGCCGTTGAGCCGGATTCTGAGCCGATTCTAGCGGTAGGGGCGGTCGTCGCGAAGTGAAGACTCAGGCTTAAGAAAAAAGCTTGCGATAGACCGCACTTGCCATGCCACCTCGGTGCTACTGTTCAGAGCAGGATCACACGTGTGTTTTCGAGCACCGATGCTGCGTAAAACGCTAAAATTCAGCGGCAGTCCAATCCGGTGTTCACGTTATCTATATCGCAGTGTGGACACAAACCTGACGCCTGTAAGCCTGATGTATAAAAATTATGGTACTATAGGCGTCGAGATAGCGTGCAGGAGGGCAAGCTCTGTCGGTCACCATGGGTCATCAAGATCTAGCATTGACTCTATGATGATATGTAGCAAGAATTGTCTAAATGTCAGGTCGGGCCCCCGTGTTGTGGAACCTTTTCAGCGTCCTAAAATTTGTTCCATGTATAAACATGCAGACTGAGTCTTAGAAATGTTGGTTTTTGGCGAGCCGCTGCCATAAATGGTTAAATCATGTCTCTTTTGCATTTCATTTGTATTAGCATGCACCCTTGAACACAGATTTGCAAACAAAAATTTGTACGCTGCCTGCAGGCCTGGGCGAAAAACATGCGCCCGAGTCCAAGCTCGGCTGCCTTAAGTCCGGGCTCGAGCCCTGAGCTTACTCTTGACAGATTGCATGGGTCGAAGTCCAAGTACAATTGTTTTTACGGCACAGGAGTGCTTATCGGACTCGCAGACCGCGGAGATTTTGGTCCAGTCCGAATCCCGTTTTGTGTCCAGATCCGGGAGCCTTCTGTGCACGCCCGATCGGTGTCATACGGAATCGTAGTGGACCGACAACTTCCATGTCACATTGTCGGGGCAAATGTTTTCAAGGATCCAAAAAGTACCAGGGTGCAATTTTCCATTTGCACAAATATGAAACTGTTTCGTAAACTGCGTTACCAGACAAACGTTACAAAAAGCAATGATCGGGGAAATTTTGGCAGTGTATTGCAAAAATTTAAATCGGTTCCCCGCTTGGATCTCTTCGGCCTCAAAGGCACTCGCTAATTTTCTTAATCAAAGATTAGATTGAAAGTGGGCACTGCGAGTCATGACAACTTTCCTGACCTGACCAATTTGGTAAAGACGCTACAGTGAAGAAATATGACATTCTGGGTGCAATTTCGGAAAACGAATGTCGCAGTGTGAATTGGACACAACTGATCTCACTCATGTCATGTTTACCTTTTAGTTGGCAGTCACTGTAACCATACCCAACTGAACTTGGCCGAAAGGAGCCAAAGCAAATCTAACCCGTCGAACCGAACACAACTTGATAAGTATGAGAATAGCTAGCCATAAGTAATACCCTGTGCAATGAACTGAAGCCGTCCCCTCACACCATTTGCCATGCAATTTAAACGTATTTCTCAGCCATGGCTGAAATTCAAATGGAAGCTATTATTCTTAAAAATGAAGAAGTCAGATTTCTCAAAAATGAAAAGGTCATGCTTATTGCCATAGTACAGGAAGTCATGCTTCTTGAAATGTGGGTTTTTGCAATCGTTTCGCCCAAGGGTGACTCCGAACCCCGAAGATCGGGATTGAGAATGAGATTGAGTTCGAGTCCGAGCTCTTTGTTTTTCAAACATTTGCGTCTGTGTGCGAGTCTACCTCGTCTGCAAAATGCATCGAGCCCCGAAAAGACATAAGTCCAGAAAGGAGTCTGAATGCAGCCAGTCTGTGGTCAAGCCGTACCTGCCCGTAGCTACATTCATACACTGACATGCATGAACTTGTCTTTTGTCTCGGCTTTTCCTGGGGGCAGTGTTCATTTTGCGTAGGCGTGTCTTCCGTCTATATATGACTCATGGGACATGAAATTAATATGCCTACTTAGTGATGTATAGCATTCGGTGCGTTGTCAATTTCATCGGTGCCCTTTCCCTGACTGCCGGGCGAAAACATGCCCGGTCGGATCGCTAATGCACCGCGCCGTCTCGCTTGAAATGGCAGTGGCCGACAATCGATGTTCCGCTTGCTGCCAGCTTTGCAACAGCAGGGGATTGTTGCAGCTACTGCTGTGCTAATGGCGGTATATTCTAGGCTTACGTCGCGCCTTTAATGTATGCCGTAACAGCTAGGCATGTTTTAGCATGCATAATGACTCGGACGGGCGAACTTCAGTGCATGCTTGCCTTTGCTTAACCGCGGCGAGCCCACGGATGCCTTTTGATATGCCAGTACGAAAACACAAATTATAGCAACAGTGTTTTGCTGCCACTAGGTCATTTTACTGAACCGCGCAGTTTCGTAAGACGAACGTGTTTGTCACGTAGTTCACTGGTAATCTCGTGATACTCATTAGTGGTCATCAGTCCGAGAAAGCGCACTCGCCATTTCTTGTTCGCATGCTGTTTATGTATATATATATATATATATATATATATATATATATATATATATATATATGTGTGTGTGTGTGTGTGTGTGTGTGTGTGTGTGTGTGTGTGTGTGTGTGTGTGTGTGTGTGTGTGTGTGTGTGTGTGTGTGCGTGTGTGTGTGTGTGTGTGTGTGTGTGTGTGTGTGTGTGTGTGTGGTGTGTGTGTGTGTGTGTGTGTGTGTGTGTGTGTGTGTGTGTGTGTGTGTGTGTGTGTGTGTGTGTGTGTGTGTGTGTGTGTGTGTGTGTGTGTGTGTGTCTGTGTGTGTATGTGTGCGTGTACCCTGCAAAACGTACACGGTAACGTACGCGTACACGGCATTTGCGATGCGCAGATGCGATGCGATCTGCCGCTGGCTGATGCTACGTATTTGGTTCTACACTTTTCGGCAATTGCGACACTGCGGTGTCAAGCCATTTAGGCATGAAACGTAATCGTGAGGCACTGGAAATGCTCTTTCTTTGTTGTGTAGTAGCTTACCTTCGGCGTGCACATGAAGTTGTGAAAATAGTGACCAGTAAAGCACTGAAAGCATCCTTGTTTAGGTTTGAAAAGGTACTGACGGATCGTGACATTGTGTTACGTTGCACGCCAAATCATGCCTTGTCTGAAATATGCCGCCAGCGCAGCTTTCAGCCAGTCGGTCCCGTCCTGCGTGCCATGTGGCCTCCTCGTCTTTGAATGCAGTACACAGTTTACGTTTCTCCATGAAAGCCTTCCCCACGTCGCAGGTTCTTAATTTTGATGTATTTCGTTTCACACAATAATAGCTGGCGGATACTCATTTACTGTTGCCTATTTCGACTTCACGCTTTTTGCACGTATTGTCCGTTTGTAGGATTACCACCCAGCCATTTTAACTTGTTTGACATTGCAGCTCTGCTTTTCAAGACGTGACTTTTGCTAGCAATGCATTGTCACTCTTCCAGTTTGTCATTCAACGCCCGAGTGAGTGCAAAGCAAGGGAACGTTTTTATATTTGGCTACTTGAACGAATGCCTTTTTTGTTCGTTATATCTAAAACTTGTTTGTTTTTCTTTCCACATCATTTGATATTTTCACCACAGTGGATCCAACCTGTTACCTAAGCAGCGCGCGGCGGCCTGAGAATCCAATATGAATTGTCCCGGGAAAATCCCTAGTCCATGGCGGCCCTGAGATATTTCTAGCGCCGGTAAAGCATTCCAATGCTATGGATCTCTCTCTCTCTCCTTCCATAGCCACGGGCACGCAATCAGCGGGAGCCACTGGCGGCAAAAGAGTGCGCCTGCCGGGGCCGGGAAGCCCGGCAACTGCGCGCCTGCCCGAGCTGGGAAGCTCGGCAGTTGCGCGCCTGCCCGGGCCGGGAAGCTCAGTAGCTGCGTGCTTGTCAGGGTAGGGAAGCTCCGCAGCTGCGCGCCTGCCCGAACTGGGAGGCTCCGAAGATGGGCGCCTGCCCAAGCTCGGCAGCTGCGCGCCTGCCCGAGCCGGGAAGCTCGGCAGTTGCGTGCCTGCCCGGATCGGTAGGCTCCGCAGCTGCGCGCCTGCCCAGGTCGGGAAGCTCCGTAGCTGCACGCGTACCCGGGCCGGGAAGCTCGGCAGTTGCGTGCCTGCCCGGGTCGGGAAGCTCGACGGCTGCGCGCCTGCCCGGGTCGCGAAGCCCGGCAGTTGTGCGCCTACCAGGGCCGGGAAGCCCGGCAGCTGCCCATCGCCACGGTACCTGTCACGAAGCGAGGCTGCCCGAGGTCGACCACCAGCGTGGCGACCCTCTCGGAGAAGGTGGTGCGGTTCACACACCAGGCCGTCTGGCTGTTGAGCCGCGCCCCGGACGCCAGGCTGTACTCGGGCGCTCCCCCATAGCTGACGTTCGGCCAGGCCCTGCAGCAGCGGCACCAGACGCTGCCTCACGTGTCGGCCGCAGCGGCCGGCGGCAGGGCGCCGTGCCCACACGCTGTTGGCGCTGGACGGTATGACCGCTGGCCGTGTGGGCATGTTCGTAGTCCATCGCTAGGGAGTACTGCTGATTGTACGGACACTGAACTCCGCGAAACCATTCAGGTGGCAATGTTCTAATAGCTGCGAGGGCCTTTAATTTGATCTTCGTTGATCCAAGACCAGTCGGTACTCACATAATTGAGCCCACCCCCACTAGCGCCCGCATTTATGGACTACCCTATGCGTAAGATGGGCGGCAATGCCATGACGAGATGATAGCATGCAATCTTGAGCCAAGCGCGACGGCCGTTTCATAACCGCTGCTGGCGGGGAGGTGCACAGAGCACACTTACGTGATGTTCTGGTCGGGGATTGTGCCATCCTGCATGCCCAGAGCGGCGGTGCAGCTCGACACGTCATCGCTCTCAGCTGGAACGGACGAGATGAAAAAGTTGATCAGCGGAGCACCTCCCTAATCCGAGTCAGTCATGCTGTGTCGGCAGCGGTACACCACCACCCGGCGATTCCAGAAAAAGGTCTCGCCACCAGTGCAGCCCCCCCCCCCCCCCACTCCTTCGTCCGCCTAGCCAGCGGAGACTGACGCAGTCGCCTGAGCTCTCGATCTGCAGCATAAACAGCGCCGCCCAGCATGTGATGCCTGTTACCTGTCACGGCAACCGCCAGCAGCAGCAGCAGTAGCGCGGCCGGCGATCCGCCGCCATCCATGCGGCGGCGTCGGCGGCGGCGGCGCGCCGGGTCACCACAACACGCTACAGTCTCGCCAGAGCTCGTCACCGTCGGCCCGCGGTCCCACCGGCTCGGCGCGGCACTGCGCCGGCCGGCTAACGTCGGCGGCGGCGGCGGCGGCGGCGGCGGCGCGTCCCGGCAACGGCGGCAGCATTGATTGGTTGTTCCTGCACGCTGTACGACCACGCGTAAGCATGAGGTACCTGACATGTGTAGTCGGGACCGGTAGGGGTTTAGCACGCACTGCTCGTGGTTAGTTGACGCAACTACATACCGTGCTTATGATGGGGTCACAATATCTAGGGCAGCAATTAAAGCGGAGCATTTTAGTATTTTGGATCTTACCGTGTGGTAGTAACGAATTACCACCAATAAGTCGCTCTGACTGGATAACACAGTGTAAACCATTTTATGGTCTCTTCAACATCCAGAGGTGATGGAGTTTCTGCGGAAATAAAACAATCCTGTTCTGTGTAACATTTCGCCAAGGCAGTCGACGTGTGTTGGAATCAAATTAATAAAACAAGGCTCCTTATTCAAGACAAGGAAAAACGAACTTTTCTGAACTGTAAACCGGTCTACTTATATCACTTAGATATGCTTTTCCTCCACAACACCGAAAATTTTTTTATCTTTGAGAAAACTGCAAAACACCCTTTTTGAAATGAAAGCTTCGGCGTCTAATTGGGGGTTCTGAAGTCCGTATTTCCTACGGGTCAAGTGCGTAATTCAATTCCTCTGTTTTCTGTTAGTCTGACTCTGTCAAGGAGTTGACATCCCAATCCAGCCACAGAATGTGTTCCGTTCCTCGGTAACGGTCTGGTGACCTGAAATAACAACAGCCAAGGCGGCACCATGGTCAGCAGGTTCGGGCGGTTCCACGTGCCGTTCTACGGGCCGAGCTGGCGGGCGGCCGCGTCACGTGACTTGAATGACCCGGGGCGGCGGGGTCAAGCAAGGTCGGCAGGCCCAGCTCGGCAGCTCAGCTCCAGCTCCGGTGCCAGCTCGGCACGTGAATTGATCTGGGGTTCCCTTGTATCATTGTCAGTTCTTCGGGCAACGTTGCACGCCTCGTCTTGCGTTTCGCGGTGCCGAAGAGACGCCACGCATGCGTTGAATCTGGTGCGCTGGCCAATACCTTTTCACAATCTCTCACTGAATCTGGTGCGCTTGCCAGTATGCTCCTTTACCTCGTGGTCGTTTTCATCCTGGCACGTGAGCTCGACGTTAATGATCAGTGTCGGCATGATATGGTGCTGCAAATATTAGCGAGCGCCGCTAAGTGAAGCTCCCTCGAGTCCATATCGACAGGCAGTCCTATCGCAGTGCCCGATAGATTACCATTCACCTCACTACCAACAGGACGGTGTCGCGCGACTTGGGCAGACAACGTAGCAGATATTAGGGCTGTCTGTTATTATTGGGTGTAGGATGTTTCATCTGAAGCGTCAGTTTTTAAACGGCTGTAATTCGCATATGGAACATTTATTAGTGCGTTTCTCGGCATGATAAACATTTGAACATCTTTATTTGGTATTGTTAATATTCAGCTCCCCAACAAAACACCTCCACGATGGCCCCCGAATCCGAGCACACTGTATCGCGCTGCCCTGCAGGGCGACAAGAGCAAAGATCGAAGGATGAACAAGATACACAGCGCAAAGGTCAAAGGATGAACAAGATTCACCTTCAGAAGCCAGAGAGGTTCAATAAACCAATATTGCAGCTAACTGAGGTGGTTGCAAGCCTGTGTGATGAAAACTATTATTGCGCGAGGAAGCGAAACTACATGAAGGACTAGACTTTGCCATTTCAAGAGTACGAATAAACCACCTAGATGTCGTGACTCGCATAGAAGAGATCGTGACGCGGATGGGAAGAGATCAGGGAGATGAGATGCGCTAGCAGGTCAAACAAGCTTTGGAAAAGGCCAAACCACCAAAGCCAAATATGACCAACGCAGATCAAGCAGCGAACAAGAACCTGGTGAGTAACGAGAGCGTCATCATAACCCCAGCTGATAAAGGACGTGTCACAGTGCCAGGCAGCGAACAAGAGCCTAGTGAGTAACGAGAGCGTCATCATAAGCCCAGCTGACCAAGGCCGTGTCACAGTGCTCATGAATAAAGTGGAGCATGTCCGCAAGCTGAACAACCTGGTGAGTGAAGGGACATACGGGAAACTCAGGACAGGTTCAGTGCCAACACCTGATAATAAGGTAAAGAAACTTCACAAAAATTAAACTGGCCTTCTTAAAAAAACACTTATAATAGCTCCTTAGGAAGAACATGGACGTAGGGAACCTGACAGGCACGCAACACACACATCTCAAAGTCTTTCAGCAAACTCCCACATATGCGCCAAATACCAAAAATACACAAGACTTTATCCTAATGGCATGGCCAAAGGTCTAGTACTGTAAAATATGGAGCCGTTTTTCCCGAAATCGATTAAATTACTTTGGCTGTATTTCATGGGTGCCAACCGACAAAGAGCAATAGTAAATTAATTTTGTGTCCCCCGAGGCAAATTAGCTTATTTTTGTCTGATCAAGACATGTTCAGTGATGATGCATGTTCAAAGAGCTGTGTCTTACCTGCAACTAACACCTTAGAGTCAACACGCTGTTCAAGATGGCAAAACGTGCAGAAGCATTTCCACGCAGACTGCTTCACAACAGTCAGCAGAGCAGAGACATTTTGTCAGCTAGTTGCCGAGGATTCCGTATCCAGTGACACCTATAGATGGCGGTGGCCTCGATTCCTATTGATCGAGTGCTCGCCCGTTGAGCAGTTTTATCACCAAAACTGAAGCCCATTCCATCTCATTATTTTGCTTTAACACAAAGTTGCATTATCTGTAACTATCCCCGAAGTTTTATCCCTGTTACGCTTTTGTGCTTCCTCATGACGTCAATGTGACGCGACATTGCAGCTGGCACAGAAATGAGAATGCGCAACCGTTTGTCGCACCAATGAGGTGACTTCGACTGTATGTGATGGCTCCAGACGCATGGATAACAAAAAACATCAATTTTTTTAAAGGCGACTTTCTGTGACCACCGAAGAAACGTGTTCGGTTGACCAAATAACACAAGTACGACGCAGTGCTTCACGCGTGGCGTGCGAGACGCTGCGAAGGTGCTGAAAATGACAGATTTGTGATTTTATGACATCCACATACCAGGTAAAAAACACCACTATCGTATCCAGTCAGCAGGAATGTGCGCAACAGATAAAAATGATATCACTACGCAAACCACCAAACACAAATATTGTTGGCCAGCTGGCGGGTGGAGTGGTCGTGTTTTGCGGCGCTCCCTAGATATCGGCGATCTGAGTGCATTACGTCGTTAAGGTCTTCAGCTGAGCGACCAACGTGGTTTGTAGGCGGCTAGCTGACTTTCGAAGTTGTTGCTCAAAGAGATACTGTAGGCTTCCACGATAGACCTTAGCGTCGGTGAGTGTTTGGAAAGGCGCGCCCGGCACCGTCATGGCCGCCGGGGCCAGCCTGAAGACAGTGGGAGGACGCAAAGCTCTGACAGGCCTGGGGCATGGCAAATACCGCCGGCCGGTGGCCGCAGGGATTGTGCGTCCGTCTCTGCGTGCCCTGCTCCGCTGGTGTGGTGCTAATAAGCTGTCGCAGGTCGCAGGAGTCCCGTAGGGGGGGCTTGGATTTTACCCCGCTGTTTGCTGTATTTCTGGCATCTAATGGCCTATGCGATGACAAGAGACAAGCATCAGATGCTGTCGCCACCGCTGTCTCTGGACCAGAGTTCGGACCGCGTGGTCTGCTCCCGTCTGTTCTGCAGTATCAACGCAAGCCCATCACACCTACCTGGTGCTGCTGGCTTCTGGCAAGTTTCCTTCTCTCTGGATATATGGAAGTGAACCCAGCGCCGGCGCACAGACTCAGAACACTGTGAGTGTTTTGCCAGAGCGTCTGCAGCTTGAAGAACAGGTTATGCCCTCTGCGCTCTCACTGTGGCCAGCTAGCTGGCTTCGATGTTGTCAGTCTGACCGAGGCATGGCTGGAATCACATGTGCTGGACTCTGAGCTGCAACTCAGAGTCCAGCACGTGTCTGGACCATGCACATGTCTCGGACCATGTCTGGTTCCGTGCGGACAGGAACGGCAGAGGATGAGGCGTTGCTTGCACAGTGAAGACGGGCCTGTCACCTGTTCATTGGCTAGACCTGAAGCCCGACTGCGAGGTGCTGACGATCCTGTTGGGGACCATCTACCCTATCATCATGGCTGTCTACTACCGTCCGCCATATACTGACCGTGATGTGAATTTAATCGCTGCCCTCTTCCAGAGCATTCGCTCCGCCAGTCTACCGTTTCTCATTGTCGGCGACTTTAACTTGCCTGAGATTTGGTGGCAGGGTAATGGCGACGATGCTATGCTACTCAGGCGCACCGTCAGAGCCGTCAAGGTCCCAGACTCTATCGCTGAGTCTGAAGCGATGCAATCTGTAACGTCACCAACGCGCGTGAAGAATATCCTGGACCTCGCCATCTCCTATGGCGGAGCTGCTACAACTGAGGTCGGCGACGGTGTTTTCAACTCTGACCACCGCATGGTGACGACTCAGTTTTCTGTCAACTGTGGACCGCCCCTTCCCCCCGCCCTTCCCGATATAAGGCTTACAACTACAAAGAAGCAGACTTTGGCGGCCTGCGCACTGCTCTCGGGCTTATTCCTTGACGTATTTTAAATGATTCGAGTGTTGATGATACTGTTCATCTGTTAAAAAATCTTGCATTCCCCGCCACTGCAGACTTCATACCCGTTGTTGAGCTCCGACAGCATGACATGTCCGACATGTTCCTCCATGGTTTGACCGGTCCGTTTGAGACTTGCTGCGTAACAAGGAGATGGCTCACAGACGTAAGAAAGCGCTTTGACGGCCGAAAATATTGCCAGACACCGTACTGCTAGAGCCGACTTCAAAACAGCAGCTGATGCTAAATATCACGAGTATTTGTTGGGTCTAGTGAGAATTTATAAGGATAACCCGAAACGTTATTGGTCCTTTGTTCAGTACTTGAAGTCATCAGCGCACACATCTCCCGCTCTTGAGTGCGATGACAATGTGAACAAAGGTGATGAGGAGCGTGCCAACTGTCTGAATATGTGTTTATCTCGTAAGTTCTGTGACCCTGACGACCGTATATTGTCTGACCCACCTATGCTCTGTGCGCCTGGATCAGGCAGCTTTACCGTACCACATGGCCGTGTAGCACACTTGTACGCGATCTCAGTGCACATAAGGCCTGTGGTCCCGACGGGCTCAGTGCCCGGATTCTCAAGAAATGTGCCGAAGAGCTAGGTATTCCGTCAGAAATAATGTGCAACCTTTCTCTAAACTCTCGCGTCTTCCGCGCCATGTGGAAGCAAACGAATGTGATACCGGTGCATAAGAAGGGGTTCAAAAAGCTGCCTGAAGATTGCAGGCCTGTGACGTTGCTTTCTATCTGCTCAAAAATATTGGAGAAAATTGTGAGCGATAGCCGATTACAGGTTTGTCTGCCCGCCATTCCCTCATCCCAGCACGGATTCGTTCCAAAGCGCTCTTGTATCACAAACATTTCATGTTTTCTTGAACACTGCTGGTTATCTATCTCAAAAGGTAAACAAACAGATGCAATTTACACCGATTACTCTTCAGCATTCGCCAGCGTGAATCATCTTCTTCTGCAACACAAGCTTCACTATTCTTTTTGCATCACTGACCGTGCATACAGCTGGCTGGAGTCGTACTTAAGCAATCGTTCGCAACGCGTAGTGCTGGACGGCAAACAGTGCGCTGGACGGCAAACAGACTGGATTCCAGTGCGATCTGGTGTCCCGGAAGGCAGCATCCTAGGACCGTTGCTATTCGCCTGCTTTCTGGCTGATGCTCCTGACCAAATCGCGTTATGTGAGTGGGCGTCTTATGTACGCTGATGATGTAAAACTTTATCACCAAATCGACAACGTTACAGATTGTCTTACACTTGAGGCGGATTTGGATCGCCTCTGTGAATGGTCCAAAAAATGGGGACTGAAACTAAACCCAGCTAAGTCCGATACCACCTCATTCACCCTCCGCACGTCATCTATCCACTACTCATATGCACTTGACGGTCACCGCTTGGATAGCTGCCAGCAGATTCGCGACCTTGGCGTCTTGCTGGACACCGAACTCCCCTTTGCCAAACACATAGATTCAGCTGTCCCAAAAGCAAATGGATGCTGGGCCATCTCATGCGAAGCGTGCAAATGCCGTCGTGCCCTCGTCAGGCGCGGTTCAATCACAAGGGTTTGATTGCGCCTTCAGCGCTCATGTGAGACCATTGATAGAGTACGGTAGCGTTATTTGAAGCGGTGCTGCCGTTTCCAATCTCGCCCGGCTTGAAAGACCACAACACCGCTTTCTCACATGATTGTGTTCAAGTACCCAGTCTCAGTGTCATCCACCGGATTATGAGCATCTTCTCGCTTTCTTCAAAACGTCGTCTATCAAGACACGCTTCACTCAGTCTGACATCTTATTTCTATACAACGTATTTCATCACAGGTTTGACTGTGCTCACCTGACATCACTGTTCAGTCTGGCTACACCCGTCCGGCTTTCTCGGCATATCGGCCTTTTCCACTAGCCATTTGCAAGGGTCAACACTGTTAAGAATGGATTTGTCGCACGACTACCCGCTGTCTGCAATCAATTTTTTGCAGCATTTTCCTTTAACTTACTTTTTTCATCCAAACAAAATCATTCCGATATGATTTATTTAGGCTTGCCAGTACACGTGGAACATTTTCTTGATGACTTGATGCGCGACTGTGTGTAATGTGCATGTGTGTGTGCGTGTGTGGGTGTTTGGTTAGGATTTTTGTTTGCGTGCATGTCGTACATTTATTGTTCTTAAAACCGGACTGCTTCCATAATTGGGCTTTTGCTTGTGGAATGCTTATGCCCTAAATAAACCAATAAACAAGCAACAGCTGGTTCCTGGAATTCCCCCTCCCCGCCTACCGGAGGTGCCCAAAAGCCTGTACTACCAGGAGTGCACCAAAACAGCCTCTTCGTCCGTTCACCATCCAGCACGACAGTCATACAGAATACAGAGTTTAGCGGCCCCCGCGGGCGGAAAGCTCACTAAATGACAGATAAATGAAATCATTGAGTCGCTGGGGTAAACTTCCGATTCACTGGGCCGAGGGCCAGACTAAGTGTTTCAAAAACATGTGTGCATTTGGGCACCCGCGATCAGTTTTAGAAAGCCGCTCCCGTGCTTGAAGATTGCTTTGAAAGGGGTAGCCGCGGGTCGATAAACAAAACGACATACTTTGAGACCACAGGTCGCATGCCATGGATTCCGCGCTCACATAAATGGTTTGGAAACGTTGCCTACACAAGATTTTATGCACTGCTCGGTCGCGACTGCCATCAACCGCGCTGTTGCGGTCTTGACAATAATTGCATAAATCGCACACTTTGTCGAAATTGAGCTTGCCACTTGAAGGCTAATAGATTGCCCTCAGTTATTTACCGCCGACTTGAAATGAGCTATTGCGGTACTGTGTTACGCATTGCATTATCCACCAATAAAAAACAGCAGCCCGAGACCGACAGCGTCGTGCCGCTGTCTGGACTTAATGTCTGAGTGTGTTCTAAGAGTGGGCGGGAAGGCAGCGCTGACATACCAGCACGATCCCTCACCCTACATGCCATTGGGGGACTCTGAGCTCATACAGTGTCAGAATGTCCACAGCAGCCACACGCAATCGCTGACCTCAAGGTCATTGGTCAAAGACCTCGCTCAGACCTACAGACCGACAGTGTCTGATGCGGATGAGCAGGCTTCCTTCGGTGCCGCACTTAACGAACAAACTGGTGCGCATCAGGTGACGGATCTCGGCCCCATCCGCTAAGCTGGGCTGGCCTTCAGCTTCAGCTTGTGATGTCAGCAGGTTCTCGGCTTCAGAAATGACCGTTGTCATCAGCAGTAATGTTGGCCGAGCTTATATGTGATGCAATAAACGACCTACAGGCTCTATGACCACTGAATAATTATTTTGGCTATAATAATATAATTTGTGCATTCCTTAAGATGTTTAAACGAATGGTTAATAAGAATCGTTTAGTTAGCGTTACTACCGTACCGGTCGCATATATCAGAACATCCGTCTGACCTCACGGTAAGTTACATACGGTGTGTCTTTGTGGTACGTCGCCAGATAGGCTTGATTCTCACCAGAAAAGCCGTATCTACTGCACTGATTTTCAAGCGATTGCTTGAAGATTGACAGATATGAGCCTTGCCAGGCCGGGCAAACTCAGTCAATGGAATCCATGACAATGCAGCAATTTACAGTAATGGAAACTGCATCAAAGTATTGCGACAAGCTGCATCATTTTGAGTGGATACTGGCTTTCATAAACATGTCTGTATGCCCGTGTATAGCTCCGTGTAGTGTATGGCCGCAAGTTTAGTTATGGTCCCATCCCTCTCTCTCTCAGTTTAGGTCGCCAGCTTCTTTCTTCTGAGATCTGTTCCGGAAAAGGCGGCTCTGGCCTCCGACCGACCGATTACCGGAGCACCCGTGGTTCGGACCGCTTCGGCACCTGCTAGTGAGTTGAAGCTGGCAACTTCACCTCCACCGTTTGGTTGGTTTCACCTATGACTCCGCTCTGGCTGATAAGGTCCAGCATCAACACTAAAAATGGCCCTAAACGAGTGGATCCCTTTGTGGATTTGCGCACGAGTGTGTGACCATCTGCATCACAAACCCACATTATTGCCGACAAGATTGTTGGTGTTTTCCGTCAGTATTTGTTAGTGTCGTGCCGCTGCAACGCTGGGTTGTCGAGACCTGAACCTGGCTGAAGCCCGCTTGCAGCCGGATTCTGCAATTTGTTCGCATTTGGAAAATTTTAAGTTTTGATCAAGTGGAAACAGGAAATTTCGTTGATACTTTTATACTGCATGAAATTCCCGCCTGCCCGAACGGTATCTTTGGAAATGCTCAACCCTCACCCACTTATTCACCGCTTTTCATAACGCGGACTGATGTGGGAAGGGGCCGAATGACCCGGCGTTTCCGAACTCATGAAGATAGAGCTTAGCAAGAGGTAGCAGTGGATTCGTCTCAACAAAATCTCACGGCTAGTACTAGTTTATATGTTTTTTTCTAAAAATTTACTTTGCCATGCCAGGTCAAAAGCGAATTTTTTTTTTTCAAATTGCTCCTTTTTAGCTTTACGACACCATATATGCGAGACCGTGCCTTATGGCGACCCAAAATCTAAGCAGGAGTGCTCCTTGTTCAATTCTGAGTACACTGGTGTATATTTGTATGGATTTTGTTATTCGTGTTCTGAAAATGCATTAATGATATATGGCTACATTCATATAATAATGTCGGCCCACCGCGCGCATCTCATATTATCGGTTGCCGCCCGCGCCGGACGTAGATTACCATGTAACGTTCCTCAAAAACCGCCGCTACTCCAAAACCAGAAATGATAGGACCATGTTTGGGAGGCGAAAACACGCGTACTGGGTTTACCATGGGCTACTGAAAATTTTGACGCGACTGTACGACATGCTGCAGAGTTATCTTCAAAACACTTCAAAGGAACTTCACATTTGGCAGACAATATTGGAAAAATAAAAAAAAAATTGCTTCACATCACTTCACAAGCTTCACATTTGAGGATATTGAAGCAAGCACCAGGTATGATGGAACAAGTTCTCTTATAACTATTAGCATTCTTTAAAGGAAAAAAGACTGCTCTTGGCAGAACAGTCTAACTGTTTAGCAAATATTCTCCTCGACACGTCAGTGTCTGATTGCGTCATCGCATCTTGCACAATACTGATTGAAAGCCAAGTGATGGCCGTTATGCCCAGAAGCTGTGTCCGCGAACGCCAAACATAAACGACTCGACCATTATATTTTTATCGGCCTTGATCGCCGCATAGCTTATGGAATGACACGGTTTGAATAACTTATTATGACGTCATGAATGCTAAGGTGACTTGAAATATTCGCTCCGAAAAAGTCTTCACATTTTCGCGGGCGTGCAACTCAGAAACTGGAGGGACTTAGGTTTTAAGAAGGGTAGAGCTGTAAACTGCACTGAAACGTCTTCAACATTGCTTTTTCAGTTCCAAACCCAATAGAAATGTGGAACACACCCTTTAAGCAGGATCGCATCGACCTCCATATCAGGGAGAGGGCAAATAATTCATACGAAACGGTTTTTGAAATAATTGCATTATTTTGTATAGCTGCCTATATCTGCAGCCGATCATTAAAAGGTGTGCGTTTGTTGAAAGAGATATAGCTTGGCCAGGTTGCGCCGCTCAGGTTGAAAATTACGTCACGCTTGAAGAGACTCGTTCGCCCTGCGACCTCCCCGTAAACACACAGAATGCAGCGAATTATTCTGCAGTTGGACCACTAATTCACAGGCCGCATGCATTGTTTGCTACCATGGTGTGGAATCAGAGTGCTCGCTAGCCACGCTGCGCTTGAGTCAGACGTGGCTCGTGTTAATACCGACCCGGCCACCCGAGTGGCACGAACAGCGCGGTCATTTTGCCCCAGACAGTAGTCAGAAAGTACTGGGGAATTTAACATGGTATGCAATGCCAAAGCACGACCGCCCGATGTCAAAGCGTTCCAGTGGTCGTCGGAGGCATTCGCCGCCTTGCGTCGGGCGCGACCCAGCTCGTCTGTGGTCCGCACGTGCCTGGCCAGCCGCCTGTGCGCCCGGGCCGTAATAAATGGCACGGTGGCCGCGGCACGTGCTCGTGACGGAGACGGTCACTGGTACGGACCAATGAGCGAACTGGCCACGCGAAACCGACCAATGGGCGGCGAGCGGAACGGTGAGTGGCGCTCGGTCCGGGAAGTTCCCCTTCTGCGCGTTCAGGGGACGGGGACGGGGAGACGGGAGGGAACAGCTGCGGGCGTCCGACTGATGGGGAACGGGTGCACCGGTCTGCCTTTGTGGTGGGGCATGTTTCGATGTCACATAAGCTACCCTCATGTAGATGAGACGGTGCTGCACATTTTAGTCGCATTGTCACCAAGGCACCGTCTCTTTCGACGCCTGAGACCACTTGGGCGCACGGTATAGGCCATTAGTACCCCAATAAATCACCCGCCAACCTAAACCTGAAGTCGATGGGTTTGTACCAGTCATGTGACCGACGACGTTACAGGCCATATAAAACGCTTTAAAGGGATGTTCCACGCTTGCGGATACTGAAGGAAGTATAGATATGATGAAAGGACCTCACTCATAACGATCGATATAATCTGAAGTGGAAAAGACTGCCATGGACAACCCAATTTCACTGTACAGTAAAAATGTTCCCCAATCCGTCCTTACTTGGTTACGTCATCGTACCTCCCACAGCATTGATTGGGAGCCAGTTGACGGCCGTTTTATCTGGAAATCGTGCCCACGAACGCCAGATATAAGCGACTCGACAATTACATTTGTATTGGCCTTGATCGCCGCGCAGCCAATGAAACTGCAGGATTTAAATGACGTTATCGTGGCGTCATGGATGTCCTCGGTGGTCTCGAAATAGCCTCCGAGGAAAAATCTGCAGGTCCCAGCGGCTGGATCTAGCCTGGAGTTGTTTTTTTTGGGGGGAGGGGCAACCGTTCGTCGCCAGCTGGCTGGTGTGGGATCCGAGGTCCAGTGCACTCATCAAACACGACGTTTGCGCCGAATATGACTAAGCTGCGTCAACATGCGTTTTGTTTTGATATTCAAATCGCTGCCAACTTTTCTTCATGAGGTTTTTGATTCCGCACCATGAAAGTTAAAACAGACGGTAAATACACGAAGCTTTCATGAAGTTCTGGGAATGTTTGGGGGGCCAAAACATGCTCTCAGAGATTTTGGGGGGCCATGTCTCCGTGCCCCCCCCCCCCCCCCCCCCCCCAGGATCCGCCTATGGCAGGTCCTGGTGGACGAGTAGCTCAGAAGCTAGAGCGGTTTGGGTCTTAAGAAGGGCAGGACTGTGAACTGCAACGAATGAGCTTCAAGATGGCCATTTCAATTCAGAACCCCATGGAAATATGAAGCACTCCCTTTAGAGGTAGTGTCCCACTCTTGTGGTATATTTCAAAACATGCTCTGGTGAAGCCTCAGGACACGCTACACCTGATAATTACACTGATAAGTCACCTTGTCATAATCAAGGCAAAATGAGGAGATTCATTTAGCTATTTTCGAGTCAAAACCGCGTTGTCAACGCATTGCCAAAACACTAAACTTCAGTCTTTCCTGGACTGTACACTTCTGTCTTTTTTGGATTGTGCACTTCTGTCTTTCTTGGATTATGCACTTCTGTTTTCATTACACTTCTGCCTTCCGATAATGTTACGTTAGTCCGACCGCTGTTTTATGACGGTTATAACAGCTGCCGTAGTGCTGACGACAGCAAATTCAGCTGATGGCCGTCGTCAGCTGTTAGGAACTATAGGTGCCACCTTTGACCCGTTTTAGCCTGCATATTGCAGGTCTGCTGGTTCAGATGCCCTCGCCTGGTATGTATGACACCAGTAAACACGAACATTTATGATTGGCATAGCGGGCGATGAAGACATTTACTGAGAAGCGTATTGGCTTAAGTTTGAGCGAATGTGACACTACAGACCATGAGATACTCCGTTTCCCTAAAGTCAAAGTGCGTTTAAAAAAGCTACACTACTTAACATCGTAGAGGAGAAATCAAAGTCATAATTAAACGTTTCGTTGAATAAGCGTGATTTGTCCCTAAACGGAGTGTTTCAAGCTTTCGTAGCGTTCCTTACACAAGGATTTTGACGAAAAAGTGTATTGAAAAGGTTACAGGAGAGACGGAGGAGTTGAGTCAGTTTTTACTCTGAACTCCCTCATACCATAACTACTAAGGATGTCACACATATGCCTATATGTGCAGACAGCTGTAACCTTCAGGTGCATATGCATCTAACACATGCATGTAATTTTGGAGAGCATGTGCTCGTTTTTTCCTTTGGTGAATAGCGTCTGACTGAACCCCTTTCAAATCATGCAAACTGCCCTTCACCACCCTGGAGTAATTTGTATCATATGGTGGGGAAATTGCATTGATTTTGCAATGGATTCGGCTGCACCTCCAGCAAACTGAATGTGCTACGATGTGTAAACTAAGGACGCTCTTCCCTGCTTTTGGTACTCGCCGTGATTGTAACATGACACATTTCTGCCCTTTCTTATTATTAGGCGTTTGTTCTAAAACTGTTTACACCTTGCTTTCGATTTTTTAGGTATAAACTTTGGATCTTCATGGGTACCGTAAATGCCGGACTACTGTTTGGACGACAGTAATCCATGGAAACCATGGCAGTTAATTATCGACAGTACATCAGTCGGTAGCGTTATTGTCCTTGCGTTGTATCCATGACACAAGCCTCATACACAGATGAAACATGATTCGCCCAACATCTTGGGAGGAAGTTCACGGCACCCCGATATCCTTAGCAAGCAGACGCCAAATGTTTTGCGGCATGTGCAGCACATGCACTTCCCGCCGCTTGGTATAGCATTCGGACAAGTTTAGTTTTGTCATAGGACCTTAAACACACATTTTCAGCAATCACTAGATTTTTCAGCGATATGCAACAAACCATGTGTCGCCTTCATTTCAAGACGTGTGCACGTATGCCACCGTACGCACACTGAAAGATAAAGGACGCCACTGTGGGTCAGCCGAGTGAATCAAGACCGGCATCTGTCGTATAGACATAATAAGTAAATCGCCCCTGATGCTTATCGGATGTGGTGCAAGTCACCAAATTCTCCCCACTCTCTCCCACTCTCACTTACAAGACGCACGTCGGAAGCAACATGTAAAGTCCCTCCCCCCTTAAGGTTTTCTGAGGACATCCCTACAGCGTATTTTTAACATTTCTAATTTCTGGGAAGCGGCGCTGTTTTGGGAGCGCTGAACGGCGATCCACGGCCGGCGCAGGCGGCGGGCGGCAGCCGACGATACCGCGCGGCGGACCGACATTGTGACATTAATGAAGCCCTACATCATGACTATATGCTCAGAACACACGACTGCATACCAATGTGCTCAAAATTCAGCAAAGAACAGATCTGTGTAAGATTGATGATGCTATGTGGCATTTACAGATCTGCGTAAGACTGATGTTGCTACAGTGCATAGTGTCTTAAATATTGGCCTGCAAAACTGAAATAGCTTGATTTTTGATAAAATTGACCTCTGACCTGGCCCAGTACGGTCAGTCATTAAGCTAGCAGCATACAAGTTATTATTCATCGCGGTCTTGTTGAGACCAATCAGCTGGTCGTCTTTTGCCGCCAGACTCTGTTCTCCTTAGCTTGGAAACGGTAGGTGTCGCATTGTCTTCACCTCCCGTTTCAGTCCATAAAATGAAAGCGGCGGATCGGGGCGGGGCGAGGGTTTACATTTTAACAATTTGAGTACGACTTCGGGGCTCTCTAGCGACCATAATCATCAGTGGCAGTACCAGATCCGTCAAAAGAATGTATTATTGTACTTATATGAGACAAATAGATAGCAAAATATATGTAACGTAACGTTCTATTTCGACAGCGTTATGTGATATGGCATCCGAGAAGAATAAGCACCAAGGTGGTCACTTGATAAGAACGTCACTTAATAAGTCCGTCAATAGGCTCCGAACAACTACTGAGCCTGCCTGCCGGGGTTGCAAGGTTATTCCCTGATTTCGAAGGCTACTTTTATCCCTTAGATAGTAACGGGTTAAATACAGGCAAAGGGAGACGAACTTTTTGGGTGCTACGCAGCCATGTGCAATTGCAGGCTTGCAACATTATGGTCCATATTATCGACAATTGTAACAGGGAACAGCACCCGGCACTGGAGACGCCACACGTTTTCCCTACAAGCCATGCTGCACTCGAGACGCCACACGTTTTCCCTACGGGCCATGCTATACTGGAGACGCCACACGTTTTCCCTACAGGCCACGCTGTATTGGAGACGCCACACGTTTTCCCTACAGACCACGCTGCACACGCAGTGAGTCAACCATATTGCCTGTCGATGCGGGTCCCGATGACGTAGCCACCATTCTGTACGATCCCAGATGTACTTTTCCGTCGTAATAATAAGAATAAGACAGAGTTATGTTTAAAATCAGACCCGCTTTTAAAAAGATGAATTATCAAACTTCAGAACTATGCTGCTGATCACAGTTTTTCCCGATGATGAGCTCTAAAGGGCAACGTTTGAATCTGGACCAAAGTAGGTAACTTGAAACCAAATGGGTGTCGGTCATGGTGTTTAGAACATTCAGGATATAATAGTACGGTTACGCCAGGAGCGGGTCGCACATTCTCCAAAGAATAAAAGCATTTCAGGCGATATGCTCTTAATCAGCTACACATCAGCTTAATCAGCTGTTAGAAGTATTTGTCTTATACCATACCTTCAAAAGTGGGTGGTCACCTTTTGTCTGTCATCTTCTCGCGAGGAACTAAGTTACGTTTGAGGCACGGTTATGTGATAATGTACGTACTACGTTTCCTAACAAAAATTGAAATGCATCGCCTACTGGATGCGTGCTAACATGGCCATAGGCGTTTGGCAGAGACAGGGGCCAACGCCCGCTGCTTCTGGTAAAGGTTTAGCATCTGCCTTGGTAATGGCGGTCTCGTTAACATAATTACATTCCCGTGGTGACACGTGGAATTCAAAATATGGGCGACCTGCAGCTTCTGGAGCATTCGTCCCGGAGCCCGGCTAAGTGCTCTGCTCACAGCGAAACGACCCATTAAAGATATCGTAGTGTTACGACTAGCTTATACAATCATAGTGCTTCGCTCTCGTTTTTGTCGTATGATACAATCGTGTCTGGTTTCGTAACTACACAGCATCGAATCAGGTGTTCACAGTTCACATGCTATGCTTTGAATGTCCTGCTGTGATTTGGCCCGACTGAACTCGACTCAAGGCTTGTGTTTATTATGCACTTGGATTATAAGATGTATCTGGTAAAACATCATTGGTTCGAATCAATTTCTTGGCATCCAGCTTTTGAATAAATTCATGTTCAAAACTGGACTTGGGGCTCACCAAGCAGGAGCGAGGGACAAGTTGCCAACTTGTACACAAGTTGGCATTCCCACTCGGTTTTGTATGAAGAGAAACATAGGTATTTCCCCAGTACTCTGCACCTGTGACGAGGCCACTGAATTTAACCAACAAAGGTCCTTTTAGAGCCCGACATGCTTTCACTGACACATTGTCAGCACGGTCATGCTATGAATTATGAGACAACACAACCTTGTATACCAAGTGTTATGTTCCGCTCACGAGAATTCGTCAGTTTGGCAGATTTTCAGCAGGTTAGTGTTAGCATTTATGAGTGAGAAATAATAACTTAATACATCTGTAGAGCTGGACATTTCAAGCATCCGCCGAGAGTATCAATCGATACTTGCTCTCTGTACATCCACCGCTCAGAATTCTCATCACGAAACGTCGGTGTGTCGAAGGGACTGGGCATGTGCTGAGATAATTTTTTGTGGCTATGTGAATTCCTGTGAAGCTACGGGTTCTCCGCTCGTTTCACATATGCTTTGTTTTCAGAAGTTGATTTTAGGATTGGGATATTTTATTGTATTTTGCATCAATTTTTAGGCATTTGAAAACTTACGTTGAGTTTTATAAATTGCATCTGCGAACACTGCATTTTTCTGATCAATTTTTTTGCACTACTTTACCTTTGCAAACTTTTGGCTTCTAACAAAAACTATCTAGACGCTTAACGAGATTCACATCTCGTTGATACAAGCCTGTTATCTCCCACGCCGAGCGCCGCGAAGGACGACGAAGCTCTCCTCCTGGAGCCAGACTTGAGCCCAGCCGTGGACGCGGCACCACCACACAGCTGCTGAGCGGAAGCTCTTCCAATTAGGCCACACGGCGTGCAGAGCGTCGGTTTTGGCATGTACGGACTCCATCCGAAGGCTGAGATCCGACGGCCGTCCAATGCAACACGTCGCGGTGCAGTGAGTGGAGGAGACAAAAGACATGGTGACGATACTCTCGCTGCCCCGCATTTGCTAGGCTTGAACTTCTGCTCGTCTGGACTGACTTCTCTAATGTTTTCGAGCCCATCTAAAGGTGCTAACGAGCTTCTGAAAAGGCGGACCGATACATACATCAGACACATTTATCAGTGCCATTTGCCCTGATGAATCATCAGCACGCATAATCAATCACCCACCAAAATCTAAAACCATGCGAAAGTCATCAAACCGCCATCGTTGGGGGCGATACGATCTTCCCTGTTTGAATGGGAGCTGCATGCCAGCCAGGGGTCGATTGTTCTGGATCCGTCTGGCGCCGACTCTCATTTCACGCGTTGCGACCCCTGAGTAACCTTTGGCACAATGGAATGTGAGTCACTTGCAGCGGTTCGCTGGGTACTGAATCAAAGCTTGGAAAAAGCTGCGTAGGTGTGTCGCTTACTCATTTCTTCCGTCACACTTCTTCGAAAAGAAGTTCAGTTCAGCAGAAACTCGCCCTGACTGCCAGAAATTAGTGCAGCGTAAGACCGGAAAGTACAGTGCGCACCTGCAAAAAGACGCCACATTCCACCGGCCCTCCATTCTTTGCCTCGAGACTCGAATGCTTGTCACTCAGTGACTCGGCTTACATTGAATGTAAGTGGCCAATACTCCTGGAGCATTTCCAGCCGTGGTGTCGGCGTTTAGCTGTCGGCTCGCTACAGCCAGCCGGCAAAGCAGCCGCCCTCGTCGCGTGCAAGAACGGCGCGCGGCAGCAATGACCGGCGCGGCGGCGCGCCGTTGCTGCACGCGGCGCGGGCGGCGGTCACGCCCGGCGACCTGCCCTCGTCAGCGGGCGCGGCCGACGAGCCGTGACCGCGGGCCTGGTGCGGCCCGGCGACCCCCACTCCGCCACTCGTCCGCCGGCGCCGCCGCCGTCCGCACCCGCCGCCGATCAGCGCCCCGCGCCGCAGCGCGACTCACAGTGACCCGGGAGACGCGCGCGCACGGCAGACCGGCCGCCCCAGCCGCCGCTGAGATGAGGACGCTCGCCGTTCTGCTGATAGGTGAGTCGAGCGCTGACGGGATCCTGAAGGGCCGGGGTGTCGCAGCTGTCGTGTGCGCCTGACTGTTTGGCTGTAGTATGCTTTGTTGCTGTTCAGCCGCCTTGCTGTGCTCACAGGATTGCATAGATTGGTGACGGCTTAGTGGCGAATGGGAATGTCTGTGTGCTTCTCGGCTGAGACAGCTCATTGATCTATCCTGCAGCTAGATAGCCCCGTCATTTATCACCAAATTTCCACGCAGAAATGACATCTGAACTCAGAAACAGCTATGACGAAGCTGACACCGGTGCGGAATTCCATTCTAGAGCGAGATATGCCTGTTTTGCATGCCGTTATCTGGGATGTGGTGCTGTTTGCACTGGTGCTGGCGAGGCGGCCGTTAGATTTGTGTACGGATGTATCGATCAGCTCGGCTCTGCCGGAGCTCAGCCCCCCGCACAAACCGATCGATGCCCGGTAATTACTACACCGTTCGGCAGACCCAACACCGGCGAGTATCACGTCAGGTGACTGGAAACAAATGATCGAGCGTTTTCGGTATTTGTACTAAACGTTAAACAAACTCACTTCTTATAAAAATTCCCAGGGAAATCGCACCTTTCGGTGTCAAGGGAGGGGCACCGTGAGGGATTCTGTTGTTTGGCTGTGTGCAACCGACGCCTTTTTTCTCGGTTGTGAAGAGGGGGCAGTACCCTTGTTGCCTTAATCCCCAAACCCCATTTCATCTCCGTTACAAGTTATTCTGTAAATTTATTAGGCAGCGCTGATCGAAAATCCTTTACGGCTGGGTTTTTTTCTGTAACCCGATTGAAATGACTTTAAAGCACATGCATGTAGGGATGCGTGAAAACACGTTCGTAAATACTCAATATTTGCATAAATCCCAGGAGCTATTACTTGATCACGAGCATTTGCCTGAATCCCCACAGAGATAAAGTAGGGTGCGTGCCACCACAAACCGTGATCGCCGTTTCTAGAAAGCCGGAGCTATCGCTGCGGACTCAGCTCATTTTCCGTGACTTTCGTCCACCCGTGTCGCACCAGACTCCGTTTCTCTGAATACAAACAAGGTCAAAGCGATTCCACACATTGATAAAACTGCGCCAGCGACGGCAGATTTCCACGACATCCTTTGTCGGAATATCAACACAGCGCTACAGCAGTCTGGTCCGCTGCCAGTGCATGAACTCTGATGCATCTTACTCGCTAGGGATAATCTGTACGGAGATCAATCATGGTGTCTGTCATGGACAGAGCTTCGCGCGATTCTTCGTCCCAAGCGTGCTCCCACTCAGCTGTTAGTACACCCACTTAGCTTTGATTTGTTAGGTTGTGTATCCCGGATGGGCAGGCACTGGCCAGGTCAGTACCACCATCGCCAGCACGTTACATGCAATACACATGTGCGCAAAGGTCCGTGGGTCGCCACACGCAGGGTCACTAGAAATATCGTCATAGGTCATCAGAGCTGACGGACACCTGATGAGTGATCACTCTGATAAAACGATCGAGCCTTGGGACGTTTTCTGTCGTCCTCACAATTCCAACTGCTCGTTCAATGTCCAGGATGAGAAGGGTGCATTGCTTGAACGTCGCTACCCGAAACGAATCTGGCGGAACGTTTACAAATGTCACGCCCTCCACGCCATGGCAACGGTGGACGCTCACCGCTGTCCGATGCCGCGATTTGAAGAGGCCCCCATCGTTAAACGCTGTGCGGCTTGGTGAGCTTTTCAGGCCTGGTGTTGATACTTGCGTAAACATTCGATCGAAACACGCCGCCACGACATTGCACGGTCACGGTTTGGCTGCACTGCGCCGCCTGCCCGCGCCGTTCCCTGCGCAAGTCACGGCGCGCCCTGGAGGACAGGTACGGCTGGTGTGGCGACCGCCGCAGCAACTGTGGTCAACTCTTCACATTTTACTATTGATGGCTGTTCGTTCTGGCAGCTCCGCCTCACCAACTTTTCTCGGCATTTTCCATCTGTGAGCGCACCAGTCAGCGAAGAAGTCCGAGCTTCGTGCTCACCACGTCCTGTGGCACGCAGCCCCCGCCTTCGCCCGCCGCTGGGCGAGGGAGGGAGGGAGGGGTGGGGGTGGGCGCCCCACTGCCGGCGCCTGGCTCGCGTGTCTCCGGCCGGTGGGCCCCGGCGACGTCTCCTCGCAGACTTCAGAGCCGGGCCGGGCCTGGCCTGCTCTGGCGCCACGGCTCGATCGTTAGGTCGCCGCTGGAGTCAATGATCGCCGGTCAGGCACACCGGCTGTCATCCAACACGACACTCGGTCTTCGGAAACTGTCCCGCACCGTACGCCCTGTGACTTTTCTACCGAAGCTGTCCGGTAACGGGGTAGCTTATCTCACTACATGCGAGACGTTGTATCTATTGTTTAGCCTATGGAAATCAATGTTATGGACATTGTGAAGTTATGGCACTGGCTGTTTATTCGACTGGTGGTTTATCTGTACCAAACATTTGTAGCCTCCTGACCACTCATATCGCCCAAAAGGAATGTGCGAGGCATGAGTTCAGTTATCACGTGCAGAAGTGGCAGTAGGAGAGCAGTGCGCAGGTTAGAGCTGTGACGGTGATAACAAGCACAGTACCGTAATCCCAAAATGCAACAGTCCCGTCATCCCATCACAAGATGTGGCATAAAGGGCCGTATCCACCTAATAAGGCAATTAGTGTGCCCATAATCTCCGCCCCTAAGCGCAGGGCCTCCACATTGCCCAAGCCGAGCGGCGGGCGGACGGCGTTCTGCGGTGGTGGCGCAGCCCAAGTGTGGCGCGCGCTGCGGTATGATAATTCCAGCCCGTCGCCGGCCGGTCGGCGGCGGCGGCGGCGGCCGTCACGGGCGGCGCGTGGCGCGCGCGTGCGCGGCCGAGCGCGCCGCGGCCCCGTGTCGCGTGCCGCAGACGGTCCGGCGCCGCCTCAGCACCTGCCGCCGGCGGCGCCGGAGCGCGGCGCTTCCGGAAACAGGTGCTTCCGCCGCGGCGCGGCGCGGCTGGAAGAGGCGGCGGCCGCTTGCTCTTCCGGCGCCATGACGGCCGGCGCGTCCAAGGCCGCAGCGAGGCGGCGCTGTGTGCGCGCTCGCGCCGCTAACGTGACGCGTCACGAGCGGCGCGGCGCGGCGCGCGCGCGCTCGCCGCTTACGGCCGGCGCAAGGCCGCTGGGAGCGGCGGCGGTGCCGCGCTGTGTAATGACGGCAAGTTGGCAGGTGGCGGACGTCGTGTTCGGGGAATATTTCGGCAGCTGAACCACGCCAGGCGTGTCGCCGGGTCCGCAAGCGACGACGCACGTGGTGGCCGGCACCCTGTGAGATGCGGTGTCAGGTGTAGGTGCACGTGTCTGGCACACTGAACGCGTTCACTGGTCCAGATCGTAAGCGATACCGAACAACTGTATGCACATTTCTTTTGTTAGCAGACAGCCCATTACTGAACGAGTTTTGGCTCACCGCACACAGTGAGGTAGATGACGCCCAATATCCCCGTAACATAGCCATAAGCTGCTGCACTCGTCAAAACCTCCCTTAAAGCTGTTGTCTTGTGGGACTGCGTCAGGGGGGTATGGTTATGCAAGTTATGGGGGAGGGGGCAAGGTTCTGACACCTAATCGCTTCACCCGACGAGAGCACGGATTTTTGTGTCAAGTATGAAGTAACGGATTGTGTTTACTTTATTTTGGCCAACGACACTACGTTTTCTTTATTTACCCTTCACTATCATGACATACACTATCATATTTTACCAGTTACAAATAAATATCTTAAGTCAGCAGTATAGAAAGCAGCATTGATGTCTAGCAAATAATTCCCAAAGGAGGTAAGCCTTAAGTGTGCGGTATTAAGCGTTTTCCTAAATCGTTGCGATCAACCCAAGCAAAAACATTGGGGGTTCAAACCAACAATGGTACAAAATCAACGTTGCGGGAGGGGTCTGGGTCATCCCAAAATAATGTTAAGCGGTACCCTTTAGTCAAGTGGTAATATCTGCAAAAAACAATCGCATAATTACATTTATGAAAATTCGTGGTATATTAGCGTGCGAGCCTACTATTTGTTTACTTGGATCAGGAGACGTAATGTTTCCTTTGCAGTTGTCTCAATATACATGATCAAGGCTCAAATGTAAACTTAATCATTCGTGTTTCGCGTCATGCGTGTGTTCTGCAGCGAAATGGCTTACAGCATAGCTACCTAACTGTATCGCCCAAAAAATAACTGAACTTGCAACGAGCTGAATTCCTCTACTGGCGCAACATATAACTCCATCACGAGGTCGAATTATTTTAATCGTAAAGGGCAGCGTCTTAGTCACAACATTTCAAGCTCGAAGCGATCGCACGCAAATCAAATTTGTGGAGCATGGCCCCGAGTGACCTTGTAAAGCACATTTCACCAGAGCGTTGAGCCTCGCTATCCGCTTGCGAAATTATGCCTCATTCACGTAGTCCGACTTCCTGTGTGTTTCGAATCGGGCCCTCCCTAATAACTGCGCGCGTAACTTTGGCCATGGGCGCACTGGTGAGTGACGTCGCCTTTATACGTCCAACCTCACTAAATGGTAGGCGTAAGATCATCGACTTTGTATGACAATTTTCGCAACCACTCCTAGAGGGCTTACCTCAACCGCGGTAGAGCGCCGCAGCTCTCATTACTAGACAGGCGAGCTTGCGACCGTTACCCGAACATTGGGAGCTTTCCCGGCGGCGAGTGTTCCGCAGTCTGTTCCCCCGGTGAGGTGGAGCGTCTCCCGTCTGCCAGCGCGACTAATGGGGGTGTCGACCCGCGCGGGTCGGCGGCATCATCGGCTCCGGGCCGCATCAGGCCGTGCAGCCGCAGCTCTCTCTCTCTCTCTCTCCTCTCTCTCTCATCTCATCTCTCTCTCATCTAATCGGATCTTCTAAGAAGAGATAGAGAGAGCGAGAGGAGAAGAGAGCTCTATATATCTCAGATATATCTCTCTCTCTCTCTCTCTCTATCTCTCTCTCTCTCTCTCTCTTCTATCTCTATCTCTATCGACTCTCTCTCTCTCTATCTCTCTCTCTACTCTCTCTCTCTCTCTCTCTCTCTCTCTCTCTCTCTATCTCTCTATCTCCTCTTTCTCTCTCTCTCTCTCTTCTCTCTATTCTCTCTCTCCTCTCTCTCTCTCTCTCTCTCCTCCTCCTTCTTCCATCTCTCATCCTCTCTCTCTCTCTCTCTCTCTTCTCTCTCCGCCCTGTGACGCTCCCTGTCGGACCCGCGGCGACCCCGCGTCGGCCGCCGCTTCCGCGCGCCGCCGCGGTGGAGGAGGAAGTAGGCGAGGCGGCCCGGCGACGACGCGCCGGTTGTGTGTTACATGAAGCGGCGGAGACAGGCGCCGAGCGCCGGCCGATGGTCTCCTGCCGCTCCGGCGTTCGTACCGGCTCACAGTGGATCGATTGCTCACATGGATTTGCGCCCGACAGCCCGGCAATGAAGCTTTACAAGCTAAATGAGGTGTTACTCAGCACTGACAGATCGCCAATCATGCCAGTAAAAAACAGTTAGTAGAGTGCCGAAACAGGATGACATAAACAAGCAGGACGCATTGAAGTACCGTGGAGCCGAATTTCCCTCGCGCCTTCATCATCACGTCGCCTTTCAATGCGCCACGGACGCTTTGCTTTGCAAATCGGCTGGCCCCGCCTCCGAGCCTGGCCGGGGGCGTTTACCCCGGTCTGGGGTCTTCCATCCCGCCGCCCCGTATTCACGGCCGGGCCCGGAACGTCCGGCGCCGGCACGCACACAAAGCGGCGCGGTATTGGCCGCTGAACGGCCCGCCTCTCCCGGGCCGGGCGCACGGGCGTGGCCCACCGGAAGCGGCCCCCTCCCCGCCCCCTCCCGGCGGGAGTACGTGCGCCGGGCGCCGGTCACGCCGCCGCCGGCCGTCGACCGACGTGCCGTCATTGCTGACCCGGTTGTGGCGCCGCTGGACCGGGTGCGGATTTTTTACGGGCGGGTCCGAACGGTACGTCCGTTTGTCGGCGGACGGTGGACGCGGGATGTGGCACGTCACGCGGCCGGCCGGCCGCACCGGGCCCGGGCCGCTGCCTCGGGCGGCGCTCCCGGCGCCGGCCGGGTCTGAAGCGCTGCTGTCTGGGTGTCGCCGTGCGCCCCTTCTGTCAGGTGTTTCAAAAGAGCACGAGGGGCGCTGTGCTTCCTGCCTCGCCGGTGCCCGCGGCCTTGTCCGTTTCCGGCGTCTCATTACGGCCCCTGTTGTTTTCGTTGGTAGCTTTGCACGACCGTCTTTGTTGTTAATTATAGTATGGACAAAATCGTGATGATCTTTCAGGATACCTTATGGATATAATTGTCTGCTAACAGAAGTCTTGCTAAGACGTCACCCGTTGCATTCCAGCGCAAGGAAAACGGCTTCACATTGAAGGGAGTGCTCCAAATTTAGATGAGGGCTTGAACTCAAATAGTCATCTTGAAGACCTTTTGGTGCTGTTCACAATCCTGCCCTTCTTAAGACCTAAGTCACTCTAGTTTCTAAGCAACTCGACCGCGAAAATGGGGAAGGTGTCTCGGGGAGAGTATTTCAAAGTTACCTTGGCGCTCATGACGTCCTAATAACATCACTCAAATCCTGTCATTCAATAAGCCGTGCGGTGACCAAGGCCAACAAAAATATAGTTGTTGAGGCGATCATATCTGGCGTTCCTGAACACGATTTCCAGGTACAACAGCCTTCAATTGGCTCTTATTCAATGTTGTGCAAGGTACGATGACGTAATCAAACCATGATGCATGATTGCTGACTATTGCATTTGCTGACCATGCTGCATTGATGAGGAGCATATTTACTTAACAGAGAATTGTGCCGTCAAGAGCAGTGTTCTATTCTCAAAAAGTATGTCAATAGCTATAAGTGGGCTTGTTTCATAATATCTTATGCGAGCTTCAAAATCTTCAAATGTGAAACGTTTGCTTTCATTGAACGAGAGTGCTAGGCAGTAAAAACTTAGATACGGACATAATAGCATGCAGCACCGGCATGCATAAAGGATGGCTGAAATGCTGGCCTTTTACGAACGGATGTGGGTCAGAAGAACTTCTCCCGAAGGACCTGCTCAGCATTATACCCACACTCGGAACACTTTCTCCCTAAATGGCTACGCCCAGAAGGCCTACGCGCGGAAAACCTCCTACACGGAGGACCTAGTGCCGGAGCATCTACGGTCCGAAGGCTGTACTGTCGGAAAAGCTATGCTCGGAAGACATACGCTCGGGAGGCCTACTCCCGGAATCCCTGCGCGCGGACGACCCACTGCTATTTTCTCTGAGCGAGTGATGACTCTGGTTTCTCCCACGATAATTCCATGAACGATAAATAGCCCTCGTCACACAGACAGCATTCGCTCCGCCGCCGCCCGCTTCCGCTCCCCTTGCCCTTGCCCTTCCCTCTTTTCAATGGTGCTTGCTTGGTGGGCAGCCCCCTGCCGCCGCCTAGCTGAGGGTCAGAACGGGCGCCGAAACAGGCCCACCCCAGCCACCCCTACGTCGCTCTGATCCCCCGTTCTTTGTAGCCGGCCCTTATCGCTCGAACACTCTTGAATCCATGTGGATTCCAGCAGATTACGACCGAATCTCGAATTCTACCAATTCCCGGAATAGTTTGCTTCCCAGCGGAGGTCTCCTGAACGTGGCTGTTTACAGGAGTAGCTCTTGCGAGCATAGGTCTTCTGAACATTGGTATTCCGAGCAAAGGTCTTACGAAAATCGTTATTCCAAGTGTAGGTCTCCGAGCGCAGGCATTCTGGGAGTCGGTCCGCCGGGCGTAGTCCTTCCGCGCGAAGGTCCTCCGAAGTGTAGGTCTTCCGGGCGTAGGTATTCCGTGAGTAGGTATGCTGGGGCTTCCAAGGATAGATCTGCCGATTGTAGCTATTCCGATTATAAGCGGGTATTTCACGCAGTAGGACTGCCGGGAGTGTAGGTCTCCCGAGCAATCCTATAGCAAACTTGACGCGTGGCCTCACCTCCACCCATAAACGTCGCAGCTCAAATGCTGAGCATCGTTGGGATTTATCGACGCTTTGATCGCCGTGACCATTTTGTGCCCAACGTCACCACCGAGAAGCTGCTGCGGTCTATCCATGCCTCTGGACGTTTGGAGCCGTCAAGGACAGTGACGTCACCGTAGGTAACGCGGTATGCGGCGCAGATGGCAGTGCATCCAACTTCCGCCCGAGGTGCAGACGGCAGTGCATCCAACTTCCGCCCGAGGTGCAGACGGCAGTGCATCCAACTTCCGCCCGAGGTGCAGACGGCGGTGCATCCAAGTTCCCTCCGAGGCGCAGACGGCAGTGCATCCAACTTCCGTCCGAGGCGCAGACGGCAGTGTATCCAACTTCCGTCCGAGGTGCAGACGGCAGTGCATCAACCTTCCGCCCGGGATGTAGACGGCAGTGCACCGAACTTCCGCCCAAAAACCGGCGGCTCAGCGCAGCAGGCGCTCAACACATCACGCTCGCCCACTGCAGCTGTCAGCATGAACGGTCGCCACGCTAATCATCGTCATTTTTGCTACGCGTGTTTGTTGTTCGCTTGCGTAACAACAAATACGCAACCATTATTTTAAGCAACGCGTTATGATTGCGTTGATACCACTGAGGCGCGTCTGTGAGTCCACGATACACATCGCTGTACTGTGTGTCGTGATTCGAATTGATGTCGCCCATTAGCGTGCTGCCGTTGTGTTCACTGGCGTGGGGACACTGACATAACTCAGGCAGTGAAGCAACACTTTCTGACACGGTGGCTATAGTCAGCAAGACGTCTCATCAATGCATTGCTACAAGCCTTCCACCGCGGGACGTAAACAGAAAGAAACGTGATTTACGTAACTATTCGTGGATTATCCATGCCAGGCTGCATAAGTCCGGTTTTCAATTGGCCACGAACGCATCACATCCCTGTACACAAAGACATTCTTATGTGTTTGACACCAGCATAGTCATGTTTCAAGTCACGCCTTCATGTGTTGAGAGGAGCTAATGGCAGCTATTTAACTGACCACTTACAGCTGCAATAGCTGCAACAGCTAACAACTAACTGGCGAGCCACTCCAGGCCGCCGCAAATAGTGCCAAGTCACCCGTGGACCGCCGCGCCGAACGGCCGAGCGCGTCACGCCGCCGCCTGGGCTTCGGCTCTGCGGCGGTAGACTGTGCCGGCGTACTCCAGCTGACCGGCCGCACTGATTGGCTGTTGCAGGCCTGCTGGGCGTGGCCCGCGGCGAGGAGGTGATGAACAAGTGCATCCAGCTAGCGATGCCGCTGCTCAGCGAGAACCACCTGGTGGTGCCCTCCACCCGTGCCTGAGCTGCAGATGGTCTGCGAGTGAGTCCCACTCACCGCGTGACGACGCGGAGCCCTCCATGCGTCTGCTCCTCCGGCTGTGTTTTTGTTCCGTTTCCCCTCGAACATTCCAATGCACTGTGTTGTATTGCGTCACATCAAAATTTACGTAACTTAGTTTTTCGGGAGACTGGTCGTTGCAAAGCTGTTTACTTGGATCCTCTCTTCAATCGTTTCGACACGTGCAAATCGACCTGGGCGCGTGCAAGGAAGGTGTTTTCCTGGTTGAGCACTCATCGGCACGTGTACGTGTTTCCAGCAAGTGGCACGTGTTCGTGGACTGCATCAACAAGTTCGTGGCGGCACGCTACTCCAACGAGCAGAAGAACGCCTTCAACGGAGCGGTCGAGACGGCCGTCAGAAACGTGTACAGAATGTGCAAGGACCCCGCCTACAGCGAAGGTCGGTCGCGCACCCACGCAGGCGGGTGGTCACTGTGCGTGACGGACGAGGCGGAGTAGGATGCGCCGCGAGTTTGATCACTGCGCATCGGCCATTGAATGTGGGATTTCCGGTATGCTTGCAGAGTCGGCCCCGCGTCATTGTGCAGCATGCGCCACTGCGAACTGGTGTGGGCGCCTGCTGCGCAGATTATGTTTGAAGTCGTGCAAATTGCCATGTATGCTGGCGTTTGCCACAATGTGACGTCAATTGCAAGTGCAGAACAACTTTCAGGTGCAGATTTAGTAACAAAGACCCATGATAAGTTGCGGCCATTGTATGATATAAATACCTTTTATTGTAGGCAGTACTGGGAAATTGTGCGTTTGATGTTAGCAAATGATTTGTGTTCCACTTTCCCATTATGCTATGCAGCTTTAGCTCATGCACTGAAGCAAGATTTGTTTTCTGGCCACAAGTAGCAATAGCAATCTCAGCCATGACCAAAATGTCACACCTCATTTATCTACCATAAGCCCGCTTATTCAATTTCCAAATCCAAAACACCGTGTGTAAAAGGTGACACATAACAGTGATTGAATCACAGATATAGCTGTGCAACGGCTCGTTGCATAATGCCAGTGCACGTTTCCGTCGTTTGACCACATCTCGTTCAGCGTCTGTGCATATTTGTTGACAGCCACAATTACCGGGCTCGAGATAAAATTTAAAAAAAAACACCACGGTCCGTGATCACTTTTTCGCGACTTTTGTTCGTGCTGACATGTGTAGCTTTACATGGCCTCATGTATCAAACTGCGAGTGCAGTCAGAAGCAGGCAGAAACTGAAACCTTGGTTAACATCCCGTGATACCCTGTAGAATGTCCGTCGGTTTCTGCAGGAGTAAACTGCGCAGTCATCCCACCTGGGCAGCGGCCAATTGAGGCTCGTTTGGCCATAATAGGTCATTCGGCGAGGGTATGCCACTGACAAGTGTACTGGTGGTGCGCATCAGGACGATCTAGGCTTGCTTCTAGAAAACGGGGTGCAATGGGATGCGATGGGATCTTAATGAACAAATCATAGTTATTAGTTCAGTATAGATTTGCGCTATTTGGCTGTAATTACCTTGCCTCATTCAACATTCGCCCACTGAAATGTATGTCTTTAAGACATTTTCGGGCTACTAAGCTGTAACGCATACCACGTAGAGTTCTGCAGAACAGTTTCCGCGCGAACCTCTAGTACCTCGGCTGTTTCCTTCTTGAGCGCGCCGAATCGCCGTATAGAGTGAATGTGGGGTAAATGACACCCCAGTCGACGGGCGAGCGCCGCCAGAAAGGAGGGGGCGACGCCGCCCCTCCCCCGCCAGCCCGACCCCAGGGCTACGCTCTGCAGACAGCGCCACGATTGATGCAATGGGTGCCGTTGGCGCCCCGAGGCCAGGTCGGCTGAAGGTCGCGCCCCGTTGTGAAACCGCCGCCCCACCACGCTCGGTTACCGAGAACAATGCTCGCTGCCCTGATAACTATGTAGATAGGCTGCTCTTTATACACCACAGAGGGGTGTCGGGTCGCCACTCAGTCACGTGACGGTGATAGCCTCCGCTCAGTCATGTGACGGTCATGGCCTCCGCTTGTCACGTGACGGGGTGATCCGGCCGGTTTAAGGCGGCACCCTGCGCCACGGTCGCATGGCTCGCTCAGGCGAGCCGTGGAGATACGAAACAGTGGTGACAATCCCCGCAGCATTTCGGACATGATACCATGCCATAAAACACTGCTGTTGGTCACGTATGACCTGTTGCACTGATTCGCATCACCGCAGAAAAAGCTGTCGGTGGTTATGCCCTCAGCTAACATGATATGCGAATTGAAATCCGGCGCAAGCCAAACACTTCAGTCTTCAATCGAAGATATTCAATATTTACACCATCACTTTCGTCATTATACCAGTTTGGCCATCTGCCAAAGAGCCGATATATTTGAGGCGCACGCGACCATGTTTTCCTTTCACTACCGGCCCATAATCTCCTGCTGTATCGCCTTCGACAGAGTATCTGACGCACGCACCCTGCATCAAGCAGATGACGATGGAACAGGACCGGTGTGGCCAGTTCTATACCAACATGGCACGTGCCGTCACGGAAGGCCTCAGCAGCGACCAGGAGATCTGCTGGTGAGCGACCCCCCCTCGCGCCGCTCCCGGCCCCACCCCTGTTCCCGCAGTAGGTGTGCCGCCCGCCGCCCGCTCCTGTTCCTGCAGTAGTGCGCCGTCCGCCGCCCCGCTCCTGTTCCTGCAGTGGTGCGCCGCCCGCCGCCCCGCTCCTGTTCCTGTAGTGGTACGCCGCCCGCCGCCCCGCTCCTGTTCTCGCAGTTGTGTGCCGCCCGCCGCCCCGCTCCTGTTCCTGCAGTGGTACGCCGCCCTGCCGCCCCGCTCCTGTTCCCGCAGTGTTGCGCCGCCCGCCGCCCCGCTCCTGTTCCCGCAGTGTTGCGCCGCCCGCCGCCCGCTCCTATTCCCGCAGTGTTGCGTCCGCCCGCCGCCCCGCTCCTGTTTCTGCAGCGGTGCGGCGCAGTGGCAGAACCGGCCGATTAGAGGGCCCACGAGAGGATAATCCTGCCGTCGGTCTTTCACCCCTGAATCCAGAGGCTGCTGCCTCTGAGACCAGACACATTAGGGACTTGAAAATATAAAGATATCGATGAAAGATGCATGTGAGAGAAAGGATCTGGCAAGAAGCCGGGATGGTTCGAGGGCTATGTAGATCAGCAACAGCGTTCCGTTACGCAGCGTTATGCACATAATCACCATCTGTTCAAAATATGTCATGCATACATGAAAGCGTAAGCCACTGGCAATGAAATCCAGACTCGTCGAAGGCGCTTAGCCCACATCACCACCATTCCAAGCACGATTCCAAGCCCGCCCTCATGGCAACTGACCACGCCGTGGCCTCTCAGACCGCGCTGGCGCGTCCGCACGCGACTAGCCGCCTCCCCCTCCACCCGGCCAGCTAACGGGCCCCGTTCTGGTGCGTCCGGCAGCGGCGCCGGTCCTGACGGGGCGACCCCACACACCGTGACACTGCGGCCGCTCATATCGCAGGTCGGGCCCGTGGCTGACCGTTAGTTCAGCGGAGCGACGCCGGCACCCCAGGGCCAGCTGCTGCAACCTCGGGCGACGGCCGGCAGCACGGTCCACGCCCGCCGCCGAGGACCCCAGACACGGATTAACTACAGAGTTTTGCAGCGGCGACCTTGGCACAGTTGGCCGCTCTAGTTTGTTTGCTGCTACCCCCGTAGACGACATGCCGCAGCGACTCCATCAGAGCGAGCACAAACACGGCTAACAAGGCCGCGGCGGGGCGCCCGGCGCATCGTGCGGCTTCGGCTGGCCAATTCCCCGGCCCCGTTCCGCGGGCGACTCGGGCGCGTTCGACGCGCTCCACCAGAGGGCCGGCGTGCCAGGCGCGACTGATGGCGGGCCGTCGCCTGCGGCCGAATGACCCGGGACTGACCCCGATGCGCCCGCACGTGACGCGATCCTGGCCGACCCGCTCGGAGGGTCCCGCTGGGCTGAGACGCTCCGCATGAGTGACAGCCACAGTGCGTTTGGTGTGACCCTCTGACTTGTGCGCTTGCAAGGTGCTTCGTACCTATTGTGGGGGCGAAACACCAACATGGCTCAAGAGCGTTGTTGTAGGACCTCGCATTTCTTTCGAACATGCCGAAAATGCCGATCCCAGGTGTCGTCAGAAGCCCTCATTTTTCATACTCTTAAGATTTCGTGTGATGGCTAGCAGATAGCGCCACTTAAGCCAACACAAAAGTAGGCATCACTTTGCACCTGCCGGACGGCAGTGGATTAGAACGGCCCGAGGGGATTCGTCGTGACTCAGCGGGCACTGTCCGGCAGCCTCCACCGCAAGTTCCGCGACTGCATGGCCTCGCAGCGGCCCTGTGAAGGCAGCCCGAACGGCGGCGCCGTCGGCGAGTTCGTCGAGACCTTCCTCGACAACGGCCTGCACGTGTTCGTCCAGAAGTGCCGCGACTACGTGTGAGTTCGCAGTGGGTGGAGACGCGCGCGATTGCGTCGCGTTAACCGTTGCAGCACGGACTACATGGCTTGTGCTCATCTGGGTCATTGGATAATTGTCCTATCTGGTTCAGTTGATGACTGTAATGTAGTGACCTAATCTAACTGAGTTCTAATTGAGTTGATGACGCCTCGCGTCAATAATTTTGAGAACACAAATTTGCTGGAATCAGAAAGATAAAAGGTAACAACATTTGTAGTATTGAAGGTTTTTGAAAGCGCCATGTGTTCTTTCGTGTGCTATAGCTCCGCAACAACAGCTCTTCTGTGGCTCATTGTGTGCCGGTGGAGACTGCCGGCCGGACGTCGGTGTTAATTGAGCTCCAGTCCGGCTCTTCCTCGAGTGGCGCGTCTGAATGCAGCGCAGAGCGGGCGGGGCGGCTTCTTTTGTGCGACGGCGGCCGCGACCGCGGCGGCGCCGCCCAAGCGCTCAGCCGCCACAATGGCCGCACGCGCCGTGACCGTCACCCTGGACCGCCGCAGGTTCAGCTCGCGCCACTGCGCCGGGCCGCGCCAGACCCGGCTCGACGACCGGCCCGACGACAGGCGCCAGCCGGAGCCACTGCGGCCCGAGCACCGCGGCGCCGACCGCGACACAGGGCGCGAACGCCAGCGCGAGCGCGAGCGCCAGCGCGAATACGAGCGCGAACGCGAGCGCGACCGGACGGCAGCGGCGGCGGCGGCGGCGGCGGCAGCGGCGGCAACCACGGGGCGGCCGGCGGTGCGCGCCTCCACCACGGCGTACCAGGGCTGGTTCCGTCCCGAAACCACCACGTCCGTGTGGCTAGCCAGCAACTCGCTGGACGACCTGGCGCAGGCGCAGCGGCAGGAGTCGGGCGGCGGCGCGGCGGCGGCCGGCGCGCTGACACTGGCCGCCGCGCTGCTGGCCGCCCTCGCCGCCCGGTGAACCGCCCGCCCCGGCCCGCTGGGCTGACGGCTCGAGCTGGCGCCGCAGGAAGCGGAGGCGACCAGCGCGACCGACTGCCGCGCGTCGAGCGCCGCGCGGCGCGGCGCGGCGCGTCGTTTTTGCCCGCGCCGTGGTTGCCGCGGGCGGCCGCCCGCCTGTGAAGGCGTCGCGAGGAGGGAACAGGTGGACACGGCGCGTGTGGTCGAGGAATGACTGTAGGCTGGCGTGTGATGTGACGTGTTGTCGGAGAGTGCGAGCTGTGACTGTCGTTCCTGCGTCGTATCCTGGTATTCGGCGACTGAGTCGGGAGAAGTCTGGTTTGCCGCACTGCAAAGGCAGTCTCACCTTGAAAAGCCCACTGGCGTGAAGGACGCACTGACGCACCCTGAGATATCGCTAACAAACCAAAGATTTTTTACGCCGGCCGCGGTTCCGGCTGTAAAGCGGGCCGTGAGTGTCACGCACGGCCCGTGCCACCCTTTGTACAGAGCACTGTGGCCCGCGTTAGGCACGCGTGCGTGGCGCCTTTAATGACACCCGGGGCGTGACTGTGCACGCTGCCGTCACCGACTGTAATTAGACTTAGTCGAAACGCCTAAGTTTAGTCATTGTAGGTTCATCGGAGCGAGACGGCGACGCGCTTGGGTGAAGACTGGATATGTCCCAGTCAGGATAGCCGGCAACTAATCGGAGCATACTTTTAGTAGGATCAAGAAGTGCGGTAGTAGCCCATGTAAAAATGTGCTGCACATTGCTTGTCATCGCAAATACAAAACATTAACATTTAATCAACCCATCTTTTGCTGCGAGTCCTCCGACCTTCAACACGTCGGCTGTCAACGATAACATCATGTGCTGAACCACATGACACTGACCGTGCTATCAATTATGTGGGGAGGGATCTGATAAACGTCTAACGTTGAAAATGCTCCTAACGAGCGTCACACAAGATTGTAGAAAGCACAGATCTGATATAACGTATGATGTGAGATAGGACTCTAAAATTGTTAGACGAAATCTCCAATGGCCTTCTTGAACCTGCGCAGGATATGGAAGGGTTGATCAGTGCGCTTTTTCATTAACAAGGGCAATACCTTATGGGTATGGCTGAAGTTGTCCAACTAGAGCAAACAGTAATGTTTAAATCTTTCGCTACTGAATTTCAATTATTCCTTGAGCCGGAACATGGTTTATTGTGCGCAATACACATGAAGTTGTAAGGGAGAGCAGAGAAGAGCTTGCATCAGTTTTTACTCTAAGCTTCCTTCTGCTATAATTGATGAGGATAGGACAAATGTCATTATATCGGCAGACAGCTTTAACCTTCAGCTTCATATGAAGCGGTCAGGTTTTTAAGAGCACGGCTTTGTTTTTAGGCAAATGACTTCTGAACGAGCTCATTGCAAATCAGACAACTTCCCCACCCTGGGTTAAATTGCATCACGAGGTGGGGACAGTTGTGCGTATGCTCTTTAGTCAGACAGTACGTCGCATCGCAAGCAGGCCTGGATGACTTACAACAAGCAAATCAAATGCGCTCGTCTGCGTTACTGCGTAATTTGTTGTGATTGTGATAGGACAAATTGCTGGCCTTTTATCAATTAGTGTTTGCTTTGCGACCACTTGCACCTCGGTTTCAGTTGCGCAGGTAGAAATCATGGGCCCGCATAAGTAATATCAGCGTCAATTGTTTTCTGAATGATAATCAGTCACCGCATTCATGCCAATCAATAGTTGACAGCAGCATAGTATTCAGATCGGTTTAGTTATGCCGTAAGCCCTCAAACGCACATTTGCACCGACTGCTATAGTTTTCAACGATGTACAAAAAACACATTTGTCTCGCTCATCCCATGGCGCGTGCACGTTTGTGGCCGGAAGTACACTGAAAGGTAGATGGAGCTGCTATGCGCGAGCTAGGTGGCCAAAGACGGCCATCCATCCCATAGATTCCGTATGAACTAACCTGCCTCTGCTTGGACATGACACAACTAATCCCACTCTCCCTTACGACTCAATGAATTCATAAAACACATAACAAATAAATGTAATTTTGCTTCGATAATAATCAAGTTGAGAAAATGGTGGCACTGCAATGGAAACTTCTGCAAAGGTCTTCCCGGAAGTGTGCTCTTTATATTAAGGACAGCCAAGTTAGCTCGGTTGCTATTCGTGCAACGTTGAGCATTTCTCTGATCCAAAATGGTGACCGCTGCCATCTGGAATGCTAGCCATCGACTTCTTTTTATCTGGATGGCATACATAGTCAGTTGCATCTCCACTCTTTGGATATCATAGGAACAGAGCCGTTTTCTGGAGTTATTTTTGGATCGGGGTCAAATTCAAAGGCAAATGATAGGTCGCAGATCAAACTTCCCTACAAACTCCTCTTGAGGCTTTCCCTATGCATTTTCATTGTTCACTGTTCATAAGTCATGCATATGGAACTACAGACGTCTTACGTACAGCGGAACGATGTTTATATAAACATTAAACACAGTAGTACCAGCCGCACACGTCACATTACTGTAGTACGTTTCATCGCCATCATCATGACGTACACTTAGCATCCCGTCATATTTTCTTCGATATCCATCTGCTTGCTGGTGCAGCAGCTATAGCGTGCCACTTTTACCTTGCACTTGCAGTAGTTTGTACGCGAAAGGCCTGCGATGTCGCAGCTGCATAGTGCAATGCTGCATGCATTGCTTTCTGAAGTACAGCTGCCCCTCACTGTATACAGGGGCGCCTAATTGTTCTCAGGGAGCAACTGGATCTCAGAGGTGCCAGTTCCCCTCAACAGCAACTGGATCTCCGAGGTGCCAGTTCCCCTCAACAGCAACTGGATCTCAGAGGTGCCAGTTCCCCTCAACAGCATCTGGCACCGCTAAGACCGCCGGTGTGATGACGGAACCTTCAAGCTCGATACGCCAACCGAAGTTGGCAATACTAGTTGGCTTTTTTGCTTCGGGAGGATCTTGTCGGTCCTGCTGCTTTTCACATCACCAAAAGTCACTGATTGACTCCACTGGCTTCAGCTTCAGTCAGCAGCAGAACGTGGCATGGCTGTCACAAGTCCACAAGAGTGATAAGCCGGTCGAGTTGATGTGCTTCAATGCTCAGCAAGACTGACTGGCGACGGACTTTGCTCTAAAGCCTGAGACGCTGGTGGTGTTCGGGCTGATGATCGACTCGCCGCCTGCCCACCCAGACACCGTTCTTATTACGCTTGTGTGTGCCTCGAAAAGACTCAATTCAGTCCAGCAGCGTGGATTGTTAGTGCCTTTCGGCTTACACGCTTTCCCATAAAGCACAGAAATAAAAGACGCTATGGTGGGACCTCAGCAACGTTTTGAAGCGCTGATATAAGTCCGCGAAGACTCTCTTGCTTCAGTACTCCAAGTTTTACATGTATGGGTACAGTAACGTGATTTGTGAGCCAGAATAACCTGTCCTGGCAGAAGTGTGTGCCACTCATCGCGATTCTCCTCGCCCAGAACTTTGTTTGTAGCAATACGTTTCTTAACGGTCAAAGTCTTGACTGTATCCAGGTATCCATGGGAATCAAACGAGCTGAGGAGACACGTCCCCTCTCCAGCAGACAGTATGAAGACTGCAAAGCTTTAGAGTACCGCAACATTGCTTCCTGAGATAGTCACGCCGGCCTCCGTCCGGTCAAAAACTCAAGGTTAGACCTACATACCCAAACTAGTGAAAAGTTTTCCATACAGTAGACGAGCCGCATGAGTAGTGCATATTTATATCATTGTGGTATCAATTACATTACTACATGCAGCTTCTGGGAGTGGTGCCCTTACAATGAAGACAAGAAGACAACGGAAGGCATACAGCGATCGATGAAAGTGATTTTCGTGACTCATGTTCGAGTTTGGCCGGTGACCATTCATCTGACCTTGACCTCGACACCGTGCATGCAAAGTTACTGCATAAATGGGCATAAAAGCTCATGGTGCTGACAACAATGTAGTTCCGCTTGTTCAGTGTAATTTTCCTTTTAAGACGCCTGAGCGGGTCGACGCTGGTCAATGCTCCTTTCCCCACTTCCTTTCGTTCACGGTAGACATGGTCTCTTTTTTCGCCGTACTAGCACCACTCAATTACACTCCGTTATGATGGAACCTTGCCCACGCCTGCTCAGTGAGTGCGAAATCGGTGCAATGCCGCCGACGTGGCGTGCGATCCGACCCAGCCCTGGCCACCGATGGAGTCAGATGTCGCGCGCTGCTGTCCCTGCACGCGGTTCAGTGAGTTCACACCTGAGTGAGACTCCACTTTGTCGAGCCTGTGAACCTGAACATGTGAACTTCGACATGATGGCGTCCGTGTAAGGAAACAGCAGCAAGAACGCCCCAGTTTGTATTTACAATTCCTTTCACATGAACAGCATGGCGGTAAAGGCCAACACACAGACGGCCCTACCCGGAAAGCAGCGACTTGGTGAGCACTGGTTCGCTAGGGCACAGCCAATGGAATTCGGCGCTGCTGATGCCGCGGAACGCTGCGGTCGTGAACTGGTTAGAAGTTAGCAAAAAGACCAGCACAACAGCAGAAAGTCGCTCATACGGCATTAACGGAGAGTACATAACACAACACCCAGCCCAGCCCAGACTGCCAAAAGTTTTAAAAATTGTCTTCAAATGAGATGCAAAAAAGCATGCTGAGTACTAAAACAATCTAGCTGAAAGAATGAACCATGCGTGTTGGTGGTGACAGGTTGTAAAGCTCCCGAAGTCGTAGCGGTATCACTGTCACAGGAGCACACCGTAGCACAAGTCAGCTTAACCTTCCCTTAAGGCCAGCTCAAGTTAAAACCCAGCCGTCACCGCACCAGCCGCGCTCGGGTGCAAATACGCATCACATCCCAACACAACTCAACGCAATGCGACGTAACACAACGCAATGCAGCGCAACACTCGCAGGCGGTCACAAGTGCCTTGTCCCCAGCCGGCGGCAACACTCCAGCCACCGGCGCCAGCCACACGCAAGGTGACGTCTCGCCGCCCCCTCCACAGTCTCGGCCCTGGGGACGCCGCGGATGGGCGAGCCCCGCGTGGCCCGGGCCCGCCGCACGCCGCCCCGCAGTCTGCCGCCGCGGCTTCCTCTGCTATAGACATCTCCCGCGCCCGGAACAGCACGCTGCCCGGCGGAGCAGGCCGGCAGCGTCCCGGCGCTCCGCATGCACCACGGCCAGGCTATTCGGCGACGTCCGACGGTGGTACGGGTCACTAGTGCTCACGTGAAGACGTCACGCACGTCACACTGACCGCGCGGGCCGGCTGCAGTGACGTGGCGCTTATCCAGGCCGAACGGCCGGCTGCAGTAACGTCATATTTGACCCGGCTGCTGGGTCGGGCCGCAGCAGTGTGGCCGGCTGTGATGACACCACTCCTGCTGTGATGACGTCACACCTGGCCTAACCGCTGGGCGGTGCCGTAGCTGACGGGCCCGCTGCGGCCGATGGCGCGGCGTGCCTGCGCTAGGTCGGCCGACTCGATCAGCTGGTGCAGCTCGGGCTCTGGGATGGCGCTGCAGCCGGCGCGCGCGGCGCGCATCAGGCGCAGCACGACGCTGGCGCGCCGGTGCTGGCGGCGCATGCCGCAGACGGCGCGCACCAGCAGGCCGAGCGCGGCCAGCACGCCCAGCGTGTACCCGGCGATCGCCGACCAGAAGATGGCCGGCGAGGTGCAGTCGTCTGTCGCGTCCAGCTTCGATGATACCGGCGAGGAGCTGATGTCTGCCGCCGGCTCCACGGACACCCGGCGCGCGGCGTCCTCCGCCGACCGGAGGTGGCCTGGCGGCCGTGCGGCGAGCTCGGCCGAGCGGGCCCACGTGGCGCTGCCGGCGGACAGCGCGGGGGACCTCCACTGGACGGGGGTGGAGCGCAGCGGCGCCCAGTGCGAGTTACAGAGCGGACCCAGGTAGAAGGCGCAGGTGCAGACGAACAGCAGCAGGCAGACGGAGACGCAGGCGATGCGGCAGTGGTTGACGAAGTTGAGTGTCAGCTGCTGGTCCTTCTTCACAAGGAACTCGTACATGGTAGAGGTGGACATGTCTCCGGACTGAGCCGCTCAGAGGTGGCGCAGAGGCTGACGGCGGCCGGGCTGTACCTCGTGCGTAGCGTCGGACCGCACGGACCCGTCCAGCCGCCCCGGCCGCACCTGAAGACCGACTGGCAGGAGGACAGCTCGCTCCCCTCACCGAGAGAGATTAAAGTCAGCGCCCGCGGCGGTGAGGGAAATGTCAACCCGAGCGCATATCTCGCGCCGGACCCTCGCCCGGCCCTACCGTTTGTCCAGTGGCGCGCTCAGCTGGGCTGACCAGAAGAGGCAACGGTCAACGGCCAATTGAGCCAAACGTGTCTAATCTAGCGTTTCTGATTATTTGGGAGACGTCTTCAACTGGACCTCTCATTGAGGGACGCATGTCCCGACCGTGCCTCCTGGTATCGCCCCTGCGAGTGACCAGCGGGGCATCTCCTGGGACGGTACTGGAAGGGGTCGAAAACGTGCGCGCCATGCGGACAACAGGTGGGGTGTGACGTCTGTAGTACTATTTTTAGTGTCGACGGGGGCGCCTGTCTCTGTGTCTGTGGATTCAGGAGCGTTATGTGACCTTTTGCTGAGCGCCTGGTCCGGTATTTTTCCACCGGTCGTACCCCGCACGACTCTGGTGTCGGCACCGGCTTCTGTCGGTATGCCGGGCGCTGGCTGCGCGCGCTGCCGGTCCGCGCAGCAGCAGTTCCCCGTCAGGCAGAAGACACGCAGCAGTAGGGAAGGGAGGAGATACGCAGAGACGCGCGGCGGCAGGGAAGGGAGGAGAGACGCGAAGACGCGCAGCAGCAGGGAAGCTGTGTAGGCGTCGCTGCGGAGCCGGCGCTGCGGCTGGAGCCGTTAGCAGCAGCCGAGCAGCTCTCAGCAGGGAGCAGGTGTGGCTCGCCGCCGTCACCGCCGTCACCTCGGCGCGCGTGAGTCACCTCTGCCCGTCTCCTGTCCCGTCCCGGTACGATACCGCCCTGTCCTGACGCGCACTGGCGTATGGACGTGCTTGCATGTCCACATGTCAAATGTTTTCGGCACCGACAGCGATAATTGAGTACAGCGCACGCTACCGTGGGCATACGAGTATTCGTGTTCAATTCCTGGCGGACGCTTCTAATCTGGCCTTCAGATTGATGCCCGAAACCAATTTGGTAAGGGAAGAAAAAACGCGAAGTGCTCCACTTCAGCATTCGTGCGGCTGCCCAACCACAATCCCCCCCCCCCCCCCCCCAAGTGCAGAAGCATTGATCACATACGTTGTGGCACCCAAATATTAAATTTCGCAATCACAAATTTTCCCGATCTTTTCGAATTTTGTGGTAAAGTGGCAATAATAGGAATTTGGCTTTCGGAATCTTCGACTGCGCCGTCACATAGGGCCAATTGTGGAAAGTTGCGGCGTTTGCAGGCTTTCTGCTCCGGATAACCCAGCTGATGAGTTACCTGCCAGCTGTGGCGGCGTGTCACCCATCCATGCGACAGAAGCCTGTCTGGCTGAGTTAGCACGTGTTGCGGCCGTACCCGTGTTGCACGTGGCCGGCAATGGTCGGCGCATGGCCAATCTTAGGAGACCAGCACGTAGCCACGGACCAGCGCGCCTCGGGACGACCGCAGCCGATGGCGATCTGCACAAATCACCTCAGGCACCGCACAGAGGAAGAGACGAATGCATTTTGAACTTTATTTAGCGAACTATGGATTTGGCATTGACGTGCAATAAAGTATCTGAACACTACACAACTAAACAAAATAATCTTGCAATGCAGCCTAAATACGATTTACCCACCGCACCAGACCGAGATGGCCACGCCTCTGATGTCTGGGTGAAGACATGCAATCGTCCGGCAATACTTCACCTCCAGGGCAGGGCTACCGTTCACTACATAAATTCCTTCCAAAAATTATGACACAATCGCAGGAAGACGACCGGGTGTTTTACATAGCAGTTTCGTACAGCTTTTGGACGGCTGGAACATCTGAAGTCTGGCGTATCTTTACGGTTCGAATCCGGTCGGCTAGGTAAATCAGCTATCTCGCGAAGATCAATAGCTGGGCAGATTGCACAGCGATTTCGTCAAAATGACAAGCTTTCCAGCTATCCCCATCACCAGTGCACCGAGATACGGCGTGACGAAACAAATAAATAACACTGCAAGATAATACAGATTCCAGTGCGAAACTTCTGACGCCATAACAATAACATTAAAGCTGGCTAAAAAAGTCGAGCGCATGTGTACGTGGTTCGTTTGGCACTACTGTCGATAGCATCTACGTAAGTACGTGAGCCGACTGGCCAGCCGCACCGAACAGCGCGCCGATGAGAAGCGGCCATAGCCCCCCCCCCCCCCCCCCTCTCACGCCGGCCAACGCAATACGAAGCCCCAGCCGCCCCGGCCCCACGGGCCAGCAGTGACACCAGGCCCGGCGGCGGGCGGCGGCAGCAGCCGTCCGTCCGGCCCGCCAGCATAGCCGGTACGCGGCGACAGACGCCGCGACCGCCACAGACGGTGGTCCCCGCGTCCGCCGCCGCCGTCCCAGGTGCGCGGCCACGTGCCGGCCAAACGTCCACCGCCCCGGCGCCGCGCCAACGCTTAAACAGGCCCCCAGGGTAACAGACGACAGTGCGACGGAATATAGCGCTACCAAGCCGGTTAATACAGGGCGCCGTGTGGCATGTAACCGAGCGCAAAATACGAGCATAGCCAGGCCACGAGTACGGGCCATTTGATGGGACAGGGACGCCTTGCACGCGACCGCAACAGGTATATGGTCATTCAGACCGTTGGCCTCACAGTATCACATGCGTATTACTGTTGTGGTGTGAGCGCCAGAGTAAGCAACGTGCGAGGAAAGAACGGTCACGACGCCGCGAAGGCCGCAGCGGCCTGTGCACTCGCTCCAGCCGTCCCGTCTCCACGCGAGTGCCTGCCAGGGCACTCGCGACGCAGGGCGGCCCGCCGCCGCCCACACAGCCGGCCCGGATGGAAGACACGGACGGACGAGCACGCAGCCTGGAAAACTTTGCACAGCCCACGGTTTGGACACGAGACGGCGCCCGGTGCACCAACTGCACACCGCAGGGCAGCGTCGCCCGACCCCGCAGCGCTGGCTGACGAGCTCCGCCGGACCAGGCAGGCAAACGCCGCGACATGAGCCCAACATTCCGTAACGTGCCATATAAATGCATAGCTTTCACGCGCATATGGATGAGCTTGTAAGTACTGCGCGTAAGTGGGCGACAGCTCTGATAATAATGTACCGCAACATACCCACTCGCAACACGCCGAACGCCCCTCCTGGCCAACATCGGGCCAGTTCCCCATTCCGGCGTAGCTGCCCGGGCACGGATCACTTCACACCGCCCGCGCGTCTTACCGAAGGCGAAGCCCACCGCGAGGTCGGCCACCACTTGAAGTTCCGTGCGTGGCTAGAAATAACAACTCGTGCACCGGGAAGAGCAGTACCGCGAAAGACGCCATTGACATGTAAGTGACTCAGGTGACATTGAGCAGTCTGACCAAACCCTTACTGGGAAGACCATACGAATGCGCAATGTGGCATTACCGCCACCGTCGGTCCGACACAAACTACCGGGCGCAGCGGCGCGGACTAAGAGGACCCTCAGTTGGAGCTGTAGGAGCACCGGGATGGACATCCTGGCAAGACTTCCCACCGTCTCACACCTGGCTGAAATACTACAACACCGGCTACAACTGAAGGCGGGATTTTTCGCGGTACGCGTCTCTCAAGATTCAGACACCAAGTTACTGATCCGGACTGTTCGCTGCATGACACCAAGATCTCCATCCTAACCACCAGCTGAGTGGCACGAGGCCGCCGCCAGTCGTGTGAGCTGTCGCGCGGCCGTCACCCGCCGAGCCTCAGACGGGAGGATGGTACACCGGCGGACGCGCAGCCCACCGAACCCCCGCCGTCGGCTGAAACACAGGGCGAGACACCGTCAGCCCACCATGGTGCCCACCTGACGCCGCGCGCTCCCAGCGGTACACACCTGATCCCGTGCCTTCCTCAGCGGTCCATACCTGGCCAGATGCCCTCCCCAGCGGTCCGTACCTGATCACGTGCCTTCCCCATCGGTCCGCACCTGATCCCGTGCCCTCCCCAGCGGTCCATACCTGACCAAATGCCCTCCCCAGCGGTCCAAACCTGACCAAATGCCCTTCCCAACGGCCCGCACCTGACCCCGTGCCCTCCCAGCGGTCCATGCCTCACCCCGTGCCCTTCTAGCGGTCCGTACCTGTCCCCGTACCCTCCCAGCGGTCCGTACCTGTCCCCGTACCCTCCCAACGGTCCGCATCTGACCCCGTGCCCTCCCAGCGGTCCGTACCTGTCCCCGTACCCTCCCAGCGGTCCGTACCTGTCCCCGTACCCTCCCAGCGGTCCGTGCCTGACCCCGTGCCCTCCCCAGCGGTCCGTACCGTGTGTCATCTCCTCCCGGCTCAGCAGGCCCGGCCGGCGTACTTCACACCAGCTGCCGTGCGCAGCGGGTTCTGCAGCAGGTCCGGTTGCGCCTCCATGACGCGCAGCAGCAGCGTGTCCAGGTACTCGTCCAGATCCGATGTCTGCAGAGCGGCACATAGCCAGATGAGGTCGGACCGCCGTCGGCACGGACCGGCGCCGTACCAAGCTCGCTCGGGACACCGTACCGTGCCATACCGTACGCCTGCCTAAAATGTACACCTAGTACATGTACGCCTGGCCAAACACAGTAGGGTGGACACGGCGTGACACAGGGAAAGCACGCCGTTACTCAGGATAGTAATTTTTTCGGTCGTTTACGGGAAGGACAAGCAGCGCCTCCACGCAAGAGCTCCTTCGACACTGCCGGACGCGACCCACCTGCGCCTTGGACTTCTTCAGTTCGTCCTTGACCTTCTTGAGCTCCTGCTGCAGACCGAGCACCTGCTCGATCAGGCTGTCGCGCGAGCGGCCGTCGAAGGCGCGAAGAGTGTCGCGCGACAGCCGGGACGGCTCGGCCGAGGCCGGGCCGCGCTCGTTGCCGCCCTCCACCACACGCCTCTCGCGGCCGTCCGACAGCGGCAGCAGCGACACCGTGGGGCTCGCTGCCGGGCCCACATCGGAGCGTCAGTCGGCGCCAGTGAGACGCGCCGGTGCGCGGAACACGCTGAGACAGACACGGCACGGCAGGGTGGGCAGCGTATAGCGAGCTGTTGGTGATCGCCGACGCCTTGCGCCGTTGCACTTAACGAGACGGACGAGACAGGTTACATTGTCAGTGACATGGACAATGACATGAAGCAGAGCCCCCGCGAAGACAGATTGACCTCTGATTCGATGGATGCGGGCAGAAGAAGCGGGCAGACTCACGTGGCATGTCGTCACCCGCGGCGTCCTTCTCCAAAGCCTCCAGCGAGTCCTTCTCCTTCTTCGAGGTGAGCTGGCGGAAGATGTGCGGCGTCTTCTTCAACGGCGACATCATCTTCTCCAGCTTTTCCTTCTTGCTGGAGCTCTCCTTACGCGGCTTGTCGCGGGGAGACTCCTTGGCCTCCGGCGCCGCGGCCGCGGCCGCCGCCTCCTCCTGCTCCTGGTCCATGTCCTCCGGCTCCAGGAACGGGTTGCTCCCCTCTGGCTCGTCGAAGGGGTTGGCCGGCTCGGCACGCGGCGCCGGCACTGGCGGCTGCGGCTGCGGCTGCGGCTGCGGCGGCGGCGACTGCGACGACTGCGGCGGCGGCGGCTGCGGCGGTTGCGACCGGGGCAGCGGCGGCGGGCGGCGGCTCCGACTGAGTCTGCGGCGGCGACGGCAGCTCCGGCTGGGTCGGCTGCGGCGGTGGCGGCTGTGACCGGGGCAGCGGCGGCGGTTGTCGCGCCGCTGACCTCAGCCGAGGGGCGTCGGTGGCCGGACGAGCGGGCGCTGCCCAGCCGCGCCGACACCGCGCGCTCCGCTGCGGCAGGGCAGGCGCCGTCACAACCCCCCAGCGTGTTCAACAGACCAGCCACGGCTTCAGCACTGTTGCCACGATCTGAATAAGACTTCTCCATCGCCTTAGGTGCTTAGGTGTCTCGGTCCACAACCCTGCGCTCCCCGGTCAGGCCGTGGTGGCAATGCCAGGTCGCGCGGTGGCATGTTGAGTGAACGACCCACAACTACTCAACCACACATAAAACGACCAAACACATACAATTCATGCAATCCTACAGTGGAGTACTTACGTTCCGGGGTTCCGAAGGGGTTGGGAGCTGGAGTTGGTACGAGCGCGGCAGCAGCGGCGGCGGCGGGGCGAGGTTCAGGTTCGGCCGGCCGCTCAGAGATGGCAGCCAGCGGCGGCGCGGCCGGTGCGTCGCTCAGACCGGACTGCACGGAGCTGGAGAGAGACGACAGCGGCGTCTCGTCCACGTGCGCGGCTGCGGGGTGGACAGGCACGGGTGTCAGCTCGTCCCAGACCAGTGATGTCAGTCAGAACAAGACGGTCGGCAGGTCATGGGACTACAGACAACACCAGATACAGATAGTGCAGATCAACCAGGCTGAGTCAGAGCCAAACCCTGTGAAATTTAAGCAGGGCGCGTGGAAACCACAGGCACAAAGAACACCAAAGTCCTGATGTTAGTTTACCGGTAAACGATTTCTTCTTTTCTTTGGGGGGAGGGGGGCAATGATATAAACCTATAGCTTAGGGTGTGTACGAGCGCAATAATGTTATACATCAGCGGTGATTTGCTGGGGCTCCGGTCAGCTGAGGAGGGAGAGTGCCGGCTACACAGCGGTGTGACAGTCCGCTTCACCGTCCGACCCACCTCGCTGGAGACGCTTGTGGTCGTACGACCCGTGCAGATCGGGCGTCACCGGCTTCCGGCCGTGGTGGTCGTCAAACTGGAACAGCAGGAAACTCAGTCACGACCGCATGGCGACGGCCGGCAGCCGCGGCCGCCCCAATCCCCATCCGCGGACGACTCGACTTGCCCGGCAAGGCAGAAAATCGCAGTACCAGGTCCAAACTGACAAAAAACGGGTCTCAAATTCGCTCTGCCCACGCGAAACCAATCCTGATCACACCGAACCCTTCCAGCCTACTCTGAGCTTGTCTTGCCCATCCCAAACTCGGCCTACCCCCCAGAGTTCGTCCAAATCCCACAGCATTCGTCCCATACGGCCCAACTCGTCACCACCCTCTGAACCCATCCACCACGTCACTACTCTATACTCTGAACTCCTCCTAACTCACCCGAACTCGCCCTCTGAACCACACCTCTCTCTGTCTCTGTCTCTGTCTCTGTCTCGGTCTAGTACTCTGCTCTGCTGTCTCTGTTCTCTGTCTCTGCTCTCTGTCTCTGTCTCGTCTCGTCTTGTCTCTGTCTATGGTTCTCTGTCTCTATGTCTCTGTCTCTGTCTCTGTCTCTGTCTCGTCTCTGTCTCTGTCTCTGTCTCTGTCTCTGTCTCTGTCTCTGTCTCTGTCTCTGTCTCTGTCTCTGTCTCTGTCTCTGTCTCTGTCTCTGTCTCTGTCTCTGTCTCTGTCTCTGTCTCTGTCGTCTGTCTCTGTCTCTGTCTCTGTCTCTGTCTCTGCTCTGTCTCTGTC
>NW_023597054.1:44585830-44624120 GCF_011947565.3 Pollicipes pollicipes | reverse complement strand
AGCTCAAGTTAAAACCCAGCCGTCACCGCACCAGCCGCGCTCGGTGTGCAATACGCATCACATCCCAGCACAACTCAACGCAATGCGACGTAACACACACGCAATGCAGCGCAACACTCGCAGGCGGTCCACAAGTGCCTTGTCCCCCGGCCGGCGGCAACACTCCAGCCACCGGCGCCAGCCACACGCAAGGTGACGTCTCGCCGCCCCCCTCACAGTCTCGGCCCTGGGGACGCCGCGGATGGGCGAGCCCCGCGTGGCCCGGGCCCGCCGCACGCCGCCCCGCAGTCTGCCGCCGCGGCTTCCTCTGCTATAGACATCTCCCGCGCCCGGAACAGCACGCTGCCCGGCGGAGCAGGCCGGCCAGCGTCCCGGCGCTCCCGCATGCACCACGGCCAGGCTATTCGGCGACGTCCGACGGTGGTACGGGTCACTAGTGCTCACGTGAAGACGTCACGCACGTCACACTGACCGCGCGGGCCGGCTGCAGTGACGTGGCGCTTATCCAGGCCGAACGGCCGGCTGCAGTAACGTCATATTTGACCCGGCTGCTGGGTCGGGCCGCAGCAGTGTGGCCGGCTGTGATGACACCACTCCTGCTGTGATGACGTCACACCTGGCCTAACCGCTGGGCGGTGCCGTAGCTGACGGGCCCGCTGCGGCCGATGGCGCGGCGTGCCTGCGCTAGGGTCGGCCGACTCGATCAGCTGGTGCAGCTCGGGCTCTGGGATGGCGCTGCAGCCGGCGCGCGCGGCGCGCATCAGGCGCAGCACGACGCTGGCGCGCCGGTGCTGGCGGCGCATGCCGCAGACGGCGCGCACCAGCAGGCCGAGCGCGGCCAGCACGCCCAGCGTGTACCCGGCGATCGCCGACCAGAAGATGGCCGGCGAGGTGCAGTCGTCTGTCGCGTCCAGCTTCGATGATACCGGCGAGGAGCTGATGTCTGCCGCCGGCTCCACGGACACCCGGCGCGCGGCGTCCTCCGCCGACCGGAGGTGGCCTGGCGGCCGTGCGGCGAGCTCGGCCGAGCGGGCCCACGTGGCGCGGCCGGCGGACAGCGCGGGGGACCTCCACTGGACGGGGGTGGAGCGCAGCGGCGCCCAGTGCGAGTTGCAGAGCGGACCCAGGTAGAAGGCGCAGGTGCAGACGAACAGCAGCAGGCAGACGGAGACGCAGGCGATGCGGCAGTGGTTGACGAAGTTGAGTGTCAGCTGCTGGTCCTTCTTCACTAGGAACTCGTACATGGTAGAGGTGGACATGTCTCCGGACTGAGCCGCTCAGAGGTGGCGCAGAGGCTGACGGCGGCCGGGCTGTACCTCGTGCGTAGAGTCGGACCGCACGGACCCGTCCAGCCGCCCCGGCCGCACCTGAAGACCGACTGGCAGGAGGACAGCTCGCTCCCCTCACCGAGAGAGATTAAAGTCAGCGCCCGCGGCGGTGAGGGAAATGTCAACCCGAGCGCATATCTCGCGCCGGACCCTCGCCCGGCCCTACCGTTTGTCCAGTGGCGCGCTCAGCTGGGCTGACCAGAGGAGGCAACGGTCAACGGCCAATTGAGCCAAACGTGTCTAATCTAGCGTTTCTGATTATTTGGGAGCCGTCTTCAACTGGACCTCTCATTGAGGGACGCATGTCCCGACCGTGCCTCCTGGTATCGTCCCTGCGAGTGACCAGCGGGGCATCTCCTGGGACGGTACTGGAAGGGGTCGAAAACGTGCGCGCCATGCGGACAACAGGTGGGGTGTGACGTCTGTAGTACTATTTTTAGTGTCGACGGGGGCGCCTGTCTCTGTGTCTGTCGATTCAGGAGCGTTATGTGACCTTTTGCTGAGCGCCTGGTCCGGTATTTTTCCACCGGGCGTACCCCGCACGACTCTGGTGTCGGCACCGGCTTCTGTCGGTATGCCGGGCGCTGGCTGCGCGCGCTGCCGGTCCGCGCAGCAGCAGTTCCCCGTCAGGCAGAAGACACGCAGCAGTAGGGAAGGGAGGAGATACGCAGAGACGCGCGGCGGCAGGGAAGGAGGAGACGCGAAGACGCGCAGCAGCAGGGAAGCTGTGTAGGCGTCGCTGCGGAGCCGGCGCTGCGGCTGGAGCCGTTAGCAGCAGCCGAGCAGCTCTCAGCAGGGAGCAGGTGTGGCTCCGCCGCCGTCACCGCCGTCACCTCGGCGCGCGTGAGTCACCTCTGCCCGTCTCCTGTCCCGTCCCGGTACGATACCGCCCTGTCCTGACGCGCACTGGCGTATGGACGTGCTTGCATGTCCACATGTCAAATGTTTTCGGCACCGACAGCGATAATTGAGTACAGCGCACGCTACCGTGGGCATACGAGTATTCGTGTTCAATTCCTGGCGGACGCTTCTAATCTGGCCTTCAGATTGATGCCCGAAACCAATTTGGTAAGGGAAGAAAAAACGCGAAGTGCTCCACTTCAGCATTCGTGCGGCTGCCCAACCACAATCCCCCCCCCCCCCCCCCAAGTGCAGAAGCATTGATCACATACGTTGTGGCACCCAAATATTAAATTTCGCAATCACAAATTTTCCCGACCTTTTCGAATTTTGTGGTAAAGTGGCAATAATAGGAATTTGGGCTTTCGGAATCTTCGACTGCGCCGTCACATAGGGCCAATTGTGGAAAGTTGCGGCGTTTGCAGGCTTTCTGCTCCGGATAACCCAGCTGATGAGTTACCTGCCAGCTGTGGCGGCGTGTCAACCATCCATGCGACAGAAGCCTGTCTGGCTGAGTTAGCACGTGTTGCGGCCGTACCCGTGTTGCACGTGGCCGGCAATGGTCGGCGCATGGCCAATCTTAGGAGACCAGCACGTAGCCACGGACCAGCGCGCCTCGGGACGACCGCAGCCGATGGCGATCTGCACAAATCACCTCAGGCACCGCACAGCGGAAGAGACGAATGCATTTTGAACTTTATTTAGCGAGCTATGGATTTGGCATTGACGTGCAATAAAGTATCTGAACGCTACACAACTAAACAAAATAATCTTGCAATGCAGCCTAAATACGATTTACCCACCGCACCAGACCGAGATGGCCACGCCTCTGATGTCTGGGTGAAGACATGCAATCGTCCGGCAATACTTCACCTCCAGGGCAGGGCTACCGTTCACTACATAAATTCCTTCCAAAAATTATGACACAATCGCAGGAAGACGACCAGGTGTTTTACATAGCAGTTTCGTACAGCTTTTGGACGGCTGGAACATCTGAAGTCTGGCGTATCTTTACGGTTCGAATCCGGTCGGCTAGGTAAATCAGCTATCTCGCGAAGATCAATAGCTGGGCAGATTGCAGAGCGATTTCGTCAAAATGACAAGCTTTCCAGCTATCCCCATCACCAGTGCACCGAGATACGGCGTGACGAAACAAATAAATAACACTGCAAGATAATACAGATTCCAGTGCAAAACTTCTGACGCCATAACAATAACATTAAAGCTGGCTAAAAAAGTCGAGCGCATGTGTACGTGGTTCGTTTGGCACTACTGTCGATAGCATCTACGTAAGTACGTGAGCCGACTGGCCAGCCGCACCGAACAGCGCGCCGATGAGAAGCGGCCATAGCCCTCCCCCCCCCCCCCCCCCCCTCTCACGCCGGCCAACGCAATACGAAGCCCCAGCCGCCCCGGCCCCACGGGCCAGCAGTGACACCAGGCCCGGCGGCGGGCGGCGGCAGCAGCCGTCCGTCCGGCCCGCCAGCATAGCCGGTACGCGGCGACAGACGCCGCGACCGCCACAGACGGTGGTCCCCGCGTCCGCCGCCGCCGTCCCAGGTGCGCGGCCACGTGCCGGCCAAACGTCCACCGCCCCGGCGCCGCGCCAACGCTTAAACAGGACCCCAGGGTAACAGACGACAGTGTGACGGAATATAGCGCTACCAAGCCGGTTAATACAGGGCGCCGTGTGGCATGTAACCGAGCGCAAAATACGAGCATAGCCAGACCACGAGTACGGGCCATTTGATGGGACAGGGACGCCTTGCACGCGACCGCAACAGGTATATGGTCATTCAGACCGTTGGCCTCACAGTATCACATGCGTATTACTGTTGTGGTGTGAGCGCCAGAGTAAGCAACGTGCGAGGAAAGAACGGTCACGACGCCGCGAAGGCCGCAGCGGCCTGCGCACTCGCTCCAGCCGTCCCGTCTCCACGCGAGTGCCTGCCAGGGCACTCGCGACGCAGGGCGGCCCGCCGCCGCCCACACAGCCGGCCCGGATGGAAGACACGGACGGACGAGCACGCAGCCTGGAAAACTTTGCACAGCCCACGGTTTGGACACGAGACGGCGCCCGGTGCACCAACTGCACACCGCAGGGCAGCGTCGCCCGACCCCGCAGCGCTGGCTGACGAGCTCCGCCGGACCAGGCAGGCAAACGCCGCGACATGAGCCCAACATTCCGTAACGTGCCATATAAATGCATAGCTTTCACGCGCATATGGATGAGCTTGTAAGTACTGCGCGTAAGTGGGCGACAGCTCTGATAATAATGTACCGCAACATACCCACTCGCAACACGCCGAACGCCCCTCCTGGCCAACATCGGGCCAGTTCCCCATTCCGGCGTAGCTGCCCGGGTACGGATCACTTCGCACCGCCCGCGCGTCTTACCAAAGCCGAAGCCCACCGCGAGGTCGGCCACCACTTGAAGTTCCGTGCGTGGCTAGAAACAACAACTCGTTCACCTGGAAGAGCAGTACCGCGAAAGACGCCATTGACATGTAAGTGACTCAGGTGACATTGAGCAGTCTGACCAAACCCTTACTGGGAAGACCATACGAATGCGCAATGTGGCATTACCGCCACCGTCGGTCGGACACAAACTACCGGGCGCAGCCGCGCGGACTAAGAGGACCCTCAGTTGGAGCTGCAGGAGCACCGGGATGGACATCCTGGCAAGACTTCCCACCGTCTCACACCTGGCTGAAATACTACAACACCGGCTACAATTGAAGGCGGGATTTTTCGCGGTACGCGTCTCTCAAGATTCAGACACCAAGTTACTGATCCAGACTGTTCGCTGCATGATACCAAGATCTCCATCCTAACCACCAGCTGAGTGGCACGAGGCCGCCGCCAGTCGTGTGAGCTGTCGCGCGGCCGTCACCCGCCGAGCCTCAGATGGGAGGATGGTACACCGGCGGACGCGCAGCCCACCGAACCCTCGCCGTCGGCTGAAACACAGGGCGAGGCACCGTCAGCCCACCATGGTGCCCACCTGACGCCGCGCGCTCCCAGCGGTACACACCTGATCCCGTGCCTTCCTCAGCGGTCCATACCTGGCCAGATGCCCTCCCCAGCGGTCCGTACCTGATCACGTGCCTTCCCCATCGGTCCGCACCTGATCCCGCGCCCTCCCCAGCGGTCCATACCTGACCAAATGCCCTCCCCAGCGGTCCAAACCTGACCAAATGCCCTTCCCAACGGCCCGCACCTGACCCCGTGCCCTCCCAGCGGTCCATGCCTCACCCCGTGCCCTTCTAGCGGTCCGTACCTGTCCCCGTACCCTCCCAGCGGTCCGTACCTGTCCCCGTACCCTCCCAACGGTCCGCATCTGACCCCGTGCCCTCCCAGCGGTCCGTACCTGTCCCCGTACCCTCCCAGCGGTCCGTACCTGTCCCCGTACCCTCCCAGCGGTCCGTACCTGACCCCGTGCCCTCCCCAGCGGTCCGTACCGTGTGTCATCTCCTCCCGGCTCAGCAGGCCCGGCCGGCGTACTTCACACCAGCTGCCGTGCGCAGCGGGTTCTGCAGCAGGTCCGGTTGCGCCTCCATGACGCGCAGCAGCAGCGTGTCCAGGTACTCGTCCAGATCCGATGTCTGCAGAGCGGCACATAGCCAGATGAGGTCGGACCGCCGTCGGCACGGACTGGCGCCGTACCAAGCTCGCTCGGGACACCGTACCGTGCCATACCGTACGCCTGCCTAAAATGTACACCTAGTACATGTACGCCTGGCCAAACACAGTAGGGTGGACACGGCGTGAGACAGGGAAAGCACGCCGTTACTTAGGATAGTGATGTTTTCGGTCGTTTACGGGAAGGACAAGCAGCGCCTCCACGCAAGAGCTCCTTCGACACTGCCGGACGCGACCCACCTGCGCCTTGGACTTCTTCAGTTCGTCCTTGACCTTCTTGAGCTCCTGCTGCAGACCGAGCACCTGCTCGATCAGGCTGTCGCGCGAGCGGCCGTCGAAGGCGCGAAGAGTGTCGCGCGACAGCCGGGACGGCTCGGCCGAGGCCGGGCCGCGCTCGTTGCCGCCCTCCACCACACGCCTCTCGCGGCCGTCCGACAGCGGCAGCAGCGACACCGTGGGGCTCGCTGCCGGGCCCACATCGGAGCGTCAGTCGGCGCCAGTGAGACGCGCCGGTGCGCGGAACACGCTGAGACAGACACGGCACGGCAGGGTGGGCAGCGTATAGCGAGCTGTTGGTGATCGCCGACGCCTTGCGCCGTTGTACTTAACGAGATGGACGAGACAGGTTACACTGTCAGTGACATGGACAATGACATGAAGCAGAGCCCCCGCGAAGACAGACTGACCTCTGATTCGATGGATGCGGGCAGAAGAAGCGGGCAGACTCACGTGGCATGTCGTCACCCGCGGCGTCCTTCTCCAAAGCCTCCAGCGAGTCCTTCTCCTTCTTCGAGGTGAGCTGGCGGAAGATGTGCGGCGTCTTCTTCAGCGGCGACATCATCTTCTCCAGCTTATCCTTCTTGCTGGAGCTCTCCTTACGCGGCTTGTCGCGGGGAGACTCCTTGGCCTCCGGCGCCGCGGCCGCGGCCGCCGCCTCCTCCTGCTCCTGGTCCATGTCCTCCGGCTCCAGGAACGGGTTGCTCCCCTCTGGCTCGTCGAAGGGGTTGGCCGGCTCGGCACGCGGCGCCGGCACTGGCGGCTGCGGCTGCGGCTGCGGCTGCGGCGGCGGCGACTGCGACGACTGCGGCGGCGGCGGCTGCGGCGGTTGCGACCGGGGCAGCGGCGGCGGCGGCGGCTCCGACTGAGTCTGCGGCGGCGACGGCAGCTCCGGCTGGGTCGGCTGCGGCGGTGGCGGCTGCGACCGGGGCAGCGGCGGCGGTGTCGCGCCGCTGACCTCAGCCGAGGGGCGTCGGTGGCCGGACGAGCGGGCGCTGCCCAGCCGCGCCGACACCGCGCGCTCCGCTGCGGCAGGGCAGGCGCCGTCACAACCCCCCAGCGTGTTCAACAGACCCAGCCACGGCTTCAGCACTGTTGCCACGATCTGAATAAGACTTCTCCATCGCCTTAGGTGCTTAGGTGTCTCGGTCCACAACCCTGCGCTCCCCGGTCAGGCCGTGGTGCAATGCCAGGTCGCGCGGTGGCATGTTGAGTGAACGACCCACAACTACTCAACCACACATAAAACGACCAAACACATACAATTCATGCAATCCTACAGTGGAGTACTTACGTTCCGGGGTTCCGAAGGGGTTGGGAGCTGGAGTTGGTACAAGCGCGGCAGCAGCGGCGGCGGCGGGGCGAGGTTCAGGTTCGGCCGGCCGCTCAGAGATGGCAGCCAGCGGCGGCGCGGCCGGTGCGTCGCTCAGACCGGACTGCACGGAGCTGGAGAGAGACGACAGCGGCGTCTCGTCCACGTGCGCGGCTGCGGGGTGGACAGGCACGGGTGTCAGCTCGTCCCAGACCATAGTGATGTCAGTCAGAACAAGACGGTCGGCAGGTCATGGGACTACAGACAACACCAGATACAGATAGTGCAGATCAACCAGGCTGAGTCAGAGCCAAACCCTGTGAAATTTAAGCAGGGCGCGTGGAAACCACAGGCACAAAGAACACCAAAGTCCTGATGTTAGTTTACCGGTAAACGATTTCTTCTTTTCTTTGGGGGGGGGGGGGGCAATGATATAAACCTATAGCTTAGGGTGTGTATGAGCGCAATAATGTTATACATCAGCGGTGATTTGCTGGGGCTCCGGTCAGCTGAGGAGGGAGAGTGCCGGCTACACAGCGGTGTGACAGTCTGCTTCACCGTCCGACCCACCTCGCTGGAGACGCTTGTGGTCGTACGACCCGTGCAGATCGGGCGTCACCGGCTTCCGGCCGTGGTGGTCGTCAAACTGGAACAGCAGGCAACTCAGTCACGACCGCATGGCGACGGCCGGCAGCCGCGGCCGCCCCAATCCCCATCCGCGGACGACTCGACTTGCCCGGCAAGGCAGAAAATCGCAGTACCAGGTCCAAACTGACAAAAAACGGGTCTCAAATTCGCTCTGCCCACGCGAAACCAATCCTGATCACACCGAACCCTTCCAGCCTACTCTGAGCTTGTCTTGCCCATCCCAAACTCGGCCTACCCACCCAGAGTTCGTCCAAATCCCACAGCATCCGTCCCATACGGCCCAACTCGTCACCACCCTCTGAACCCATCCACCACGTCACTACTCTATACTCTGAACTCCTCCTAACTCACCCGAACTCGCCCTCTGAACCACCTCTCTCTGTCTGTCTCTGTCTCTGTCTCTGTCTCTGTCTCTGTCTCTGTCTCTGGTCTCGTCCTCTCTGTCTCTGTCTCTGTCTCGTCCTGTCTCTGTCTCTGTCTCTGTCTCTGTCTCTGTCTCTGTCTCTGTCTCTGTCTCTGTCTCTGTCTCTGTCTCTGTCTCTGTCTCTCTCGTCTCTGTCTCGTCTCTCTCTCTCTCTCTCTCTCTCTCTCTCTCTCTCTCTCTCTCTCTCTCTCTCTCTCTCTCTCTCTCTCTGAACCACCCCAATCTCGCCTTCTGAACCACCCTGAACTCTCCCTCTGAACCACCCAATCTCGCCATCTAAACCAACCCTAACTCTCCCTCTGAACCACTTTAATCTCGCCCTCTGACCCACCCCCATTTCGTCCACTGACCTACCCCGATCTTGTTCTCTGACTCAGACTCAGTTTGACTCACCCCGAACTCGTCCTCCTCGCCCTCGCTAATGACGCCCGGCTCGGCGTTGATGGAGGCCGAGTCATCCCAGCCGAGGTCGCTGCCTGCCTCGGAGCCGGCCTCAGAGCCGCCAGCGCTGCGGGACCACGAACCGCGCCGCCGGCTCGTCGGCAGCTTGGCCACCTTGTGACCTGGCGGGGCGGGGGCGGACGGCATCAGTCGAGAGGAGGTCACAGACGTTGTGTGTTGTGAACTGCTGGCGGCGCGCTGTCGGATGTTATGATCTCCTAAGGGTAATGAGGTTATACATGTTTTTGTTTGCCGCGGCCGACCAGAACACGTCAAGTCCCTGTCGCCTGACGAAGATCTGCGAGACGTCACGTATAATCGAGGTCTTCCAGAACACGTCCGACATTTCGACAGGCCCAGGCCGCGACCGCATCAGCTGTCCAGGTGACCGCAGCCGGGGAGAGTACGCGGACGCATCCGCACAAGGCACGCCGGTGTCGGTCCTCTGTAGCGCAAGGCCACACCGGCTCCAGATCAGTAGTGTCAGGGCGGCCGCATCCACAGCGACATACAACGATTCAACGACATCTATCGGCTGATTTGATGCGATACATTACGCAAAACGCCACCCGGCGAGTCCTCCGGGTAAGTTCTCTGCGCGTGTCCTCCGTGACCTGGGTAGATGGACCATGACGAACGTGCCCATTCCCACCGCTCACCGACGGAGGCGGCCAGCTTCTTGATGGACTTCTTCTTCTGGTTGAGGCTGGCCAGGCTGCCGCCGAGCGCGCCGGTGACCTTGGGCAGGCTGACGAGCGAGCCACGCAGCTTCTCGCCCTGGTGCAGGTCGGTCGTGCTGGCCGAGGCCGCCTTCACCGTGAAGCCCAGCCGCACCTCCAGCTCGCCGCGCTCCTTGGTGTCCTTCTTGTCCGGCTTGCTGTGCAGCTTGTACGACCTGCCGGGAGCGGGACGGCTCGTCAGCGGACGGCGGCGGTGGCGGCGGTGGCGGCGGCGGAGCGGCGGTGGCGGCAGCGGAGCGGACGGCCGCGGCGAGCTTCGGGACGAGGAGACCGGGGCGCGGACATGAAGGCGAATAATCATACTATACATATCTAATATGCAGTATATACATTGTACATAAGGAGCCAGCATGTGGGAGCACAGTCAAGTAAAATATAATACCCAGAGTTGATGGCCGTACAAAAAACATCCGAAAAAAACTGCTAACTACTGACTGGAAGCATATGCCTGAAAGCCAGAATTAACCTGGCTGCCTCCCCTTCCCTTCCACGGGCACTCAGCCGACACTGGTCCCTTTCTGCCTCCCTCCCTCCCCACTCGCTCGGTCGACGGTCTATCACCTGTTTTTGGGGCGCTCGTACACGTCGAAGTCCGACAGCGGTATGGTGGTGAGTCCGAGAAACTCGTCCACGCCCAGGAAGTTGCGGTGCAGCACCTGCAGCTTGATCTCGGCCGTGTTGCCCTGGCTCGGGATCGTCCTGAAAATTGCACCATGGCCGACAGCGTCTGATCAGTGTCACATCCTCGCTCGCTGAATTTGAAAATTGAGACTTCTATATATATTTTTGATACTTTGTTAGAACCTAACAAAACAGCTGCATATAACAACCTTCCATGGCAGCAAAATTCGAGAACAAATTCGGAAGAAATGAATATTTAAGTTTCCATGTGGGTTTGAACAATGCCCGATGAAGCACGAGGACCCAACATTACATGGGACGTCACTAACAGCCAAATCTAAGGAATTAGCTGCTACAACTCGGACACGTATGTTAATGATGCGGCTGACGACCTGGTGTATCTAGCATGAAACTGCTCAGAACACTACGCAAATGCCTTTACAGCGACCGGCAGACGAAAAGGGTGTCGTGAAAACTAATTCAAAACAACTCGCAAACGTGGGTCATGTGTAGCGTCTGTCGGCAACGCATCATAAGTTGGAAGAGCGGGCTGGATTTACAGTCAAGATGCTGGATTAACCAGCTGGATTTACAGGTGAGACGCTGACCGCGCCTTGGCTGGCCCCAGCTCGGCTGACCGACGGCCGTGAATGGTGATAAGCTGCGGAACTCACAGTTCGCACTCCTCGCACCACTCGACGTTCGGCGGCGCCTTCTCCTTGACGGACGTCTGGTACTTCTCCTTGCCCAGGCTGATGACGACGAAGCAGTCGTTGGTGCCTGCGGCATCCAGATAGGGTGAGCGACGCTCCGCCCGCCTCCACGCCCGCGAGCGTTACGGGGAGCGGACGCCGCCGGCCCGCCACCGTCCCGGGACACCAGTCAGCCGACATAGTGACGGCCAGCCGACGCAGTGACGGCCAGGCGACACAGTGAAGGCGGTGACATCAGGACCGTGCATTACCCATCGGATTCTGCATCAGGGAGTCGACAACGGGCGGAGAGGAAGAATCAGTTACAAGACACCATCGGCAGGAACAGCGCATGACTGTGGCTGGGGACTTCAAGGACGCTTCGAAGCAGCCAGTCTCCGGCGCTCTGCCGGGAACACAACAGCCGATCTCCAACCCGTCACATTCCACGGCATGACCTCGGCCACAGAGAAGCGTGGGCACAGCGAAGGCCGGATTTCGGAGGACCACATCTGAGAGGGGGCGCTGTCGGGGGAGCGGGCTCCCTGCAGCCGACCCGAGACCACCACACCGGCCGGGCAGACCCACTGACCGCGGTGGTGACCCGAGGTCTGGAGCGGCGCGAATCGACAGATGCCTGTCCGCTTGAGGAACAATGACCGCGACCATCATAAACAGACCCATCTGCACGATGTTACGCAGGGAGCGAGCTTTTCTGTCCGTGGCACAGCAAGAGGCCACACGTAGCCCCGTCCAAGCCCCGTCACGTAATCACGCCGTCCGACGGCCCGGCGTGGCGCGTGACAGCCGCCGCTGACGTTCTCCGCCGGGTGGCAGATGGCGGCGTGGCAGCTGCGCGGCGCACTCGTGCCGGCGTGCCGTTACATGGCGCCCCCAGCTCGGCTCCCGTTCGCCCGGCCAACTGATCACACGCCTCCGATTAAGACGGCCGGCCGCGGTGAGTAATCGGCACTGCCGCGCGTGCTCTGCTCACGCCGTGGTGCAGGTCATGCAATATCAAGGAAATTTCTAATGACTGGAGCCTGTGTGCCTGAAAATGTACTCTTCCAGGACGAAATACATCGAAAGTGAGCGTACGGTTCATTAAAGATTAGCATTTAGATACTGATCAGCGACATGCTTGCATGCTGAAAGCTCGCATCGGTTGCGCCGAACGACAAAGACTGGATGCAATTCGTTATTTCCAACTAAAACACACTGTTTGAACTGACCATTTTTGCCCTTCACCAGAAGTCCCTTTGCTCTCTGCACAGTCAGCTGCACGTGAGTTGGCATCCACATGATAGCGGTTTGTAGACCGTTGTCGTTGTTGTGTGGACCAGACCTGGAGTTAGCAATCCATTCCTGAAACGGAAAAATGAACTATTCATAATTGGTGACGTAACGCATGCACCAAAACCAAAAGATGAGATATGCTATTACTATTTCGCAATAGAGCAGGCGGGCATATGATTTCACCCGTCGCCCTGATGGGGGAGGGGGGGGGGGGGAGGCGGTATGCCAACCCCAGCTTTTACCAAAACCTCCTGGCATGTCGTGCAGTCGCCCTCAACCTTTCACAAGGCCCGGGGACATTCATTGCACTTTTTTGGCAGCCCCCGTGTTCGTGCACGAAACGCAATAGCGGCGAATCGGAAAGAGGGCAAACACATATCCGCGGCTGTCGGTGCGATACTTGTACCATCACAGTACACCTTTAGTCACAGCTATTCCGTATGAGCTAAATGGACAAACTCTACCATTAATTAGATGGATGGTAAACTTTCGTCATCAGTTGGTTAGAACGCCTGCCTTCCGATCCACCAACCCGTTGCGGAGTGCATTTGAATTCGCTTCAGGCGTTCGCTATTTGCCCTTGACAGACATGGTCTGCGGCCGGAGGCAGCGACCGTGCCAATGGCCCGGTGACGTCAGAGGGAAGGACGGACCGAACGGATCATTGACGCATGCTACACTTTCGCCGCCTAATTATACCGTAGACCTGGAATTGTACCATCGGATGGTAGTGGTCAGGGCTCACACGACAAGCACTGGTTAGCATGAGCTCTTACCCCATAAATCTATCCATTCCAAAAGGTTCAGATAAAATCTTTTCAACAATCGCAGTCACATAAAGTGTAAGGACACGGCGCGTAATGCAAATCAAATTTCCCGGCGGCCATGGGTCGGTGTAATTGATAAAAACTCGTCCAAATGCCTGTCTATTGAAGCCAAGGACTGTTTACCAGACAGGCTGCGGCAGTGCACTGCATCTACGTCGTAATTGGGACTTGTTGTTTATTGATGTTTCACGGCGCACCAACCGCAATGATAATTTTTTACGACGCACTAAGCTACTGAGGCTACACGGCGTCGCCTGTCTCTCATCCTAGCAGGGAGGCGTGAATTAAATCTTAACATCGACTTTCTACAAAGTTTTGTGGGTGATCCAGTCATGTTACTGTATGGCTTATATATGTGACCACCGACTACACCAGGGGCGAGTCGCTATGCACTTTGTACTGACAGGTGGTGACACCCTGTTTAAGTTGTGTAAAACTAGGCTATATGCAACTTTTGATGAAGCCTGCTTTCATTGAAACAAAGGGCATTTACCCAACATCTCTCATTTCATTAGCATGACAAAAGTCAACTTGAAGCCTGTGAGAGCTCAGAGTAGAGAATGTAGGTCCTGAACATTTGTCTTCTGCCTGGTGGCATATGCCATTAACTGTTTTTTTCTTACTTCTGCCAGCTTCTGATGGACACATTAATGTATGGAGTGTGGACTCTGCTGCATAGTTGTGTCTAGTGCCCACTTCCTGGCACATTATTTGGGTGGATTTTGATGGTTCGTAGTGGCAACAGTCCTGACTTGTGTCATGCCTTCTGCTGTTCCTTTTATCAAATTCTTCCACTTCTCCCTACATCTTGGCTTCACACAACAGGCATGATGATGAAGAAAGGTATCCAGCTTTGAACCCTTATCAGAACCCAAGACAATGACAAGCTGAAGTCAGACCTAGTCAGTGGCTACCAGGCATGGGACTGTGAGGCCAAAGTAAAAACCTGTAGCTCCATATTTTTCAAAACAAACCACAGACTAAAGCAAGTGGCTCCAAGCCTTGCACACATACAGCTTAAAACTGCAATTTTGTACAAAGGAAACACAAGACAAAAAACCTAATCCAACATTAATCCAAAATCAGGAGGCTGAAGCAGAAGATGAATCTGGAGTAGAGCATTGCATACCTGCAACCATCTTTTTGTGTGAGCTAAAACCATATGAGATCAGGTAACACAACAGTCCTGCAGAGTGAATTAGGCAAGGTGTTGACTTTACAACTGAAATATGTTATAGCAGTCACTGCCCACAGCCACTTCTCTAATTCAACTAAATTATTTATCACTACTTTGATTCTATACTAAAAAAAACAAGTAACTTTGTCTAAGAACACACAGGTACCTGAACCTGCAAACCAATTTAATTTGCCTCATAGGCATATAATTCCCTTAGCTGCCCACCAGACATTTGAAAAATAGCAAAAACATGCTGCATATGCAACTCTGGACATAAAACATTCTTTGTTATAAAGGTTATGTACTTATGGCATACATGAACAGAGTGTAATAATATTCCTGTGATACATTCTTTTCAAATTCACAGATCATGTTCATGAACACTTGTCAGTAAGAAAACTTTCTGGAAAATAGAAGGATAAACACCCAAACAGTGCTATGAATACTTTTTAATAAAACTATCTGGAAAATTGAAGGATAACATAAAAATAGTGCTATGAAAGCTTCTTTTTTACATATCACCATGAATTTGTTGTAAGACATAGACAGAGGCAAAAATATGAGCTAGTGTAAAAGAATGACCTAGTTTTTACCCTACAACTGAATTATCAGACTATTTCACATCATAACTTCACAAATGCACCACCAATATGAATTCAGCATTCTGCACCATTGTACAAACTTTTTTTTACTGGATATCTTCATTTAGCATTTCCACAGCAGCCTCAGGACAAAGGGAGACTGCGCACCGAGAGCCCCAAGCATCTGCTGCTTACCTAGGTACATTGCAAGCATGCTAAAAGTTCCATAGACATTTACATACTAGTCATGCTTCTCACCTTACGATATTGCGATAGGGATAGAAATTCTCCTTGAAACCTACGCCCGCCAGGCGACACTGGAGGGAGGTGAACTATAATGGGGCACCCATACCCAGAATTTTCCCATCGCCAATATTTCGATTCATGCCTTGCTCGTTGGCTTATGTACATGAATCATACACTGTGGCAAGCCTGAACGACATCAAGATCCTTACCTAATATTCTCTAGCAGACACTGGATAATGTTCAGGACCTCACGCGAAATATCGCCCACAAAGAATTCCGTGAACCTATGACGCGTTACAACAAACAGTAGTTTACCTTGAATGGGGCGTTTGCGACGCGTCTGTAGACAAAATAAATCAACGTCACCGTTTGTCCTGTGACGCTTACTACTACGAATATGTTTATTTTAATACAAATATACGCTTATTTTTTGCAGGGAAGAAAAAATAAGTTTTTTCAAATTAAAAAAATACATAAAAGATTAGAACATTTCAAACTTTTATATTTGACGCATGTTTTGTAACTTTGTAACGTCACTTTAAGAGATCATGAGCGTGCCCAATACCATGTAAAAGTCGAGGATTTGAGCTGGGCTTGAGTCACGTTATGGTGAGTGGCGGTGAACTGGATGGACGCGGAGGTATACCAAAACATTCGAATATATAAAGATATTTGCGGGGTTGTCTTGATCTTGAACGCGATGAGTTGTTGAGGTACGGATAAGGGCTGCATTTGTGTGTCATGTGCAATGACCCGACGATGGATGCATTTTGAGCGGCATACTTCACAATTGCATGCGTGTACAGCCAGAACCTGAAAAACCGGCTTTTTGAGCACGGCGTGTCCATTAGACAGAGGCTGAGGTCAGGGGTGGCTGAACTTTGGGCTTACTGGTGCAGATGTGCATATTTCCTATTGCTGCCACTGCCTCCTGTTATTTACTCATTACATTTGGCAGTGTGCAAGCAAGAGGTAAGGTTATTATATTGTCAGTTGTAGACCATTCCATAATCACATGACACATGCTTTGCCATTCTGCACTTCTTCATCCTTGGTTGCTTACTGGCTAGGCTGGATGGGTGTGCTTCCCCTATCTGCTGATCACTATGTGAAAGCCTCTTAACATGGCTTTCATGCACAATTTTATTTCCTTTTTAAGGTTTTGTACCTGTCAGCTTTTTTGTTGAATACATTTTTGGAATGAGTCCCTATGCTTGGCAGTGCTTGTTATGTAAGCTGCTTTGTCTTGTCCCCCTTGTTTCATTGTATTTACAATGCATAAAAAACAAGCTTCCCCAGTGCATGAATGTAAGTTGCAAATGACTCATAGTCCATGTTACCTGTCAATACATACAGGCTTAGCATTTCAATAGGTACCTATATAAAGAGACTTGAATCTCCATTGATGATGAATGTGCCACAGTCAATTGACCATTTCTGCATCATGTACTGTTGAAGCAATCCAAAAAGAAAACTATGACTTTGCCAGTTTTGAAGTTGTTTGGTGCCACCCAGGATGACTATGCATGGTGGAAAATTTGGGTTGTCTTGAAAATAGATTTTAAGCTGCTCTTTAATATAGGCCTTAGATTTATCAGGAGGATGCATTTTTAAAATTCAGCCCAAGACTTTTGATTGGATGGATTTGTAGGAACAGACATGCTAAGTGGCTCTCATTACACAAACCCTGCTCCATTCATCCAATCATAAAATTCCAGTTCAACAGCACAGTAGGTGGCAAAAGGCAAATTTTTCAGGACCCTGCATGGTCTGCCCCAATATCTGACCTTATCTTACTGGGAGCTGCTGCAATTACCAGCTGCAGGCCATCAAAGCCAGGAGCAAATAGTGATCACAGAAGAAAATCAAACCCACCTATCCCATCATGGGTCATTTGGAAGGCAGCAGCTTGGAGGACAGATGAAGCTGCATTAATGGATATATGTAACCTTTAAGTAAGGATGTCATGCTTTGATTTTATTTGTTTTAGTCATATGTGAGCTTTAATATGCTCCCAGGATTGTCATGCAAATTTTGGTTGAAATGTATAATTTAGGACTGATCAAAGCATGTTTTTTTTCAGAAAAGTGCATTTGGGCTGGGGTTTTCTTCATGCAAGCTTTCTGAGGTATAAACAACTCAAAATATCATGCCATTAATATGTGATGGTGTGTGCTTGGTTGCACCCAGGGATGTCTCACCAATAAATGTTGTGTCTGTAAAAGTGAAGGCTTCTTACACAGGGAAAATGTGTCCATCAAAGCTTGTTTTGATGGAATTACACTATTGATGTGGAAGTACTTGCTTCAATATCTCATGTGATTTTTCAAGTGTATATTGTGTATCATTATATTTTCACCTATTTTGCAGTAGCAGTAAATAACCACTAAATGAGAAGCATTGTTATCTCTCCTTGTGAGTTGTTATATTGCCTGCATTGATCAGCTTTGATATACAAATTTTCTGTCATCTTGCAGTAACCATCTCAATGCAGTGAGCCCTGGCATCTTTTTCACACACCAGAGCACAGATAAGCATGAGAAGAATGTGGACATCCAGCAAGGCCCTGGTGACTCTATTCATACTGGTGAGTTGGTTTTTTATCTTTTACCTTCCTGGGACTATCACAGGGTGGACATGATCTTACTCAGTCGTCATTCCAAAAGCCTTGTTCAGGTGAGATATTGGTCCTCTCAGCCTTGAGCTCCATGGACACCCCCAGACAGTGTGGTGACAGTTGTGCGCCCTGCAGGCGGCCTGCCTACTGCCGTCCAGCCGCCAAACTTCGCGGAAGACGAGCGCAGTGATCGACATCCACGACCCAAAGGAGTTCAAGAAGCTGCTGAAGACCACGCCAAACGTGCTGTGCTTGTTTGTCAAGAATGGCAACATCAACAAGGAGCTGAAGCGCGTGGTGAGCCTGACGGCTGAGCAGGTGCGCGGCGTCGGATCCGTCGTCTACATCGACTGCAGCGGGTGCGTGCCGGCCTTGGGGGGAGAGGGGGGGGGGGGGCGGGCTCGTCCGAAGGTGATGTATGGTGCTGGCGGAGGTCTGCCCAACTTTACCCAATCGTGCAAGACCTGTTACATTCCATTCTGCTCATCATGGAGCATATGCCGAAACTTTTGGTTGAACTCATGATGCAGGTTGTGCCTGGAATAACCATCACGTAGCCCTGTCAAAGGAGTCATCTTTTGTTTGTATGCTAAGACAAGTGCTAGTGTTTTTATCAGGTCGCAAAGATATAATTGACACACCATTCCTCTGACCTGTATCATGTATATTAAGCCAGTATGACCTTTAACAACTTCGTTTCTTATCGCTCAAGCAACTGGAGAGGGCTGGCAAGCTTCCCCCTGGCTCAGACCGTGTGTGAAGTGCATTCCGCTGCGCCGCAGGCGCCGCACCGCGTCACCCGAGCATCCCTCGCCACCTCGCCGCCCCTGACCCCTCCGCTCCGCGCGCCGCAGTGATGGCCGCAAGATCTGCAAGAAGTATAAGGTGGCGCCGGAGCCGAGCGTGCTCAAGCACTACAAGGACGGCGCCTTCCACAAGGACTACGACCGCAAGCTGACGCTGACGTCGATGGTGAACTTCATGCGCGACCCGGCTGGCGACCTGCCCTGGGAGGAGGACGCCACGGCCGAGGACGTGGTCCACCTCAGCAACGCCCAGGTGTGCCCCTGGATGGGACCGACTTTTCAGGGAGGGCATGGCTGCCGAGCGTGTGATGATTACATTATTTTAGAGCTGCCGTTCGTTTAGACGCGTGGTCCTCACTAAGAGTGTTCAGTAGATTACATGCATACTGTACGCGTGATTTTAAGTCTGCGTTCGTGGATCGCCACGATCGTAACCAGAGGCGCTTGAGTCTACGTAATCGGCATGTTTTCCGATGCTTCGAGAGGTTGGACGTGCTTGGTCATGTAGCACCTTGTAGGCTTTGATATGTGAACCATTAGAGCTGTACTGTTCTCGCGCGTCATCTGGTCCGCTGGTCATTGCGCTGCATTCGGCGCAGATGGGTCTCGGCCGCTTGCCTTCTCCTCGACTGCCACTGGGCCGTGTCCACTTAATATCCACAATTTCGGATGGTGTGGCGCAGGCTACACCATTCGAAACTATGTTGTTGGGGGAGCGATTATGTTGTTGCCGGCTGTAATGTTACTGCGGGAGCGACTATCACCAGGTGACCCCAACAACCGATTTCACGAACCAGAGCGCTGGCTGTCCCGCAGGCGATGGCGCAGCTGTTGAAGAAGGAGGACCGGGTGTTGGTGATGTTTTACGCGCCTTGGTGTGGCTTCTGCAAACGGATCAAGCCGGAGTACGCGTCGGCGGCTACCGAAGTGAAGGAGCAGCATCACGTCATGGCCGCTATCGACGTCAATCAGCCGGACAACTACGGTGTCCGCACGCGCTACAACATCACCGGCTTTCCCACGCTGCTGTACTTCGTGTGAGTGTATCTGTCGGCCACGCCGCTGGTGGGTCGGGGTGCCGCGCGGCTGGTGGGGCACCCGAGCAACCCGTCAGGTGGTCCGACCAGGGCCGAAGAGAGCTCCCACCTGGCTCAATGCGCCTCGGAACTGCAGCGCCGGACGCAACGAAAGGTGCGAATAGCGTGATCTAATGCGCTCGGGGTATTTCACTGGGGAATGTGTATTTGTCGCGCTGTATGGTAGACTTGGGGCGCGTTCGGTTGGCGATAATCTCAAATAATTATCCGGAATGTTGGAAAATTCCTGGAGATGGCGTTCGGCATTGCCAATACAGACAATGGTCGCACATAATGATTCGTGCCGAGGGAAAATCCAAGGTAATTCTCGGAGCATGGTCAAGACAGAATCTTTTTTCGTTATGCTTAGTTATGGCCGTTGGCTGTGCATCGCGTACGGAGTCAGAGCTGGGGGATCATTTTCGGACCTGCCGAACGTAAATGCAGAATCTCCGTGGATGATTATCGGAGAAAAAATTATTCTTTCATTGAATTTCCCTCCATCGAATGCGCTCTACTACTGCGCGCTGTTGTAGTGTATTTAGCTTCGGTGCAGTGTGATGGTGTATTTCGCTCGTGTGCAGTGTGGTGCAGTTCGCTCCAGTGTATTGTGGTGGTGTAGTTGGCTCCGGTGATGTGTGGTGTTGCTGGTTCCGGTGCAGTGTCGTGGTGTAATTGGCTCTGGTGAAGTATGATTTGCTGTCGCGCATGTGTCGGCCGTCGCGCCCCTGTCGACCTGGCTGACTGGCCGGCTCCCACAGGAGGGGCAACGTCAAGTACACGTACGACGGCGAGTACACCAAGGACGGCCTGGTCAAATTCATGGAAAGCCCGGGTCAGGCGGCGCCCAAGCCCAAGGAGGAGGCCTGGGCTGATACGCCGAGCGACGTGGTCCACCTCACCGACGCCACTTTCGACGAGTATCTCAAGGTAGGCGGCCGGGCGCCGGGCGGGATGTTCGCCGCCGCGCCGCTGGACAGTTGGCCGGCATGAGTCCCGAAGGCGCTCGGCTCACGACATCTCGTGAGGGCGTCACCTGTCGCTCCTGAGTGACTGGCGCGTCTAGACCGGTGTCCGATCTCGTGAGGCGTCCCCGGTCGCCTGACGGCCGTGCTCCGGACTGGACGTGCTCTGAGACCGAGCCGCGGGAGCAGATCGCTACGAACCAGCGGGGTGGTACTGAGTATTGACTAGGTGATTGGAAGCTTGTCACTTTAAGAATGCAGGAATGACCGAGTGTTTTGTTATCCGTCCTTGTACCGCTTGACGCTGCCGTTCTGAACATGTTCATTTGGACTCTGACGTAAGGTTCTCTTTTAGCCGTAAATGTAGTTGCATGTGTAAATTAATGTTACAAGTTCCTGGGGAGGCGGGTCATTGTCATTACCGTGCCCGTCTCCCTTCTCAGGGCCACCCATCGGTGCTGGTGATGTTTTATGCGCCCTGGTGCGGCCACTGTAAGCGCATGAAGCCGCAGTACCAGGAGGCGGCCACCGCGCTGAAACAGAAGGCCGGCGGAGGCGTGCTGGCTGCCGTCGACGCCACGGAGGAGAAGGCAAGCCATCCCTCCCACTCTCCCTCTCCCTGTCCCGCCCCGGCCCGACTTTGGCGAGTACATGATGGGCTGCGATTGTGTCCGATAGGCGCCCGAGGAACGCCTATCAAAAGACATGCGACAGGGCGTGCTCGCTGCGAGAAACCTTCGCGGCAGTCATGGAGCATGATCAGTTGCGGCGGGGATCAGCGGTGGCGAACTTTCGGGCGTGATCTGAGCCCGCGGTCAGCATGAAGCAAGGCGCGGCAACCGTAACAGTTGATTATCTGTAGCAATCTGGTGGATGAAGCTCGCTCTTGTGTGTCCAAGCCTGGGCATTAGGTCCTATGTCAGCCAGCGCAGCGAACCTCAGCGCGTGTTCGGTGGTCCCGGCAGGCGGGTCGGCGGCCGGCCCGGGTCCGTGCGCCGGCGTCGCGCCGGCCAGTGCTGACCGTCGGGCGGTGTTGCAGGCGATCGGCGGCCGGCCCGGGTCCGTGCGCCGGCGCCGCGCCGGCTAGTGCTGACCGTCGGGCGGTGTTGCAGGCGGGTCGGCGGCCGCCCCGGCCAGTGCTGACCGTCGGGCGGTGTTGCAGGCGATCGGCGGCCGCTTCGACATCAAAGGCTACCCGACCGTCAAGTACTTCCGCGACGGCGAGTTCGCGTTCGACGTGAGCGTGCGCGACAAGGACAAGATCTTGGAGTTCATGGCGGACCCGCAGGAGCCGCCGCCACCGCCTCCGCCCGAGAAGGCCTGGGCCGAGGAGGCCTCCGACGTGCACCACCTGACCGAGGAGTCGTTCAAGGCCTTCCTCAAGAAGAAGAAGCACGTGCTCGTCATGTTCTATGCGCCGTGGTGCGGTCACTGCAAGAAGGCCAAGCCCGAGTTTCAGGCAGCGGCGGCCGAGTTCACCGACGATCCCAAGGTGGGGGCGGTCGTCACGCCCGGCGGCGCGTGCGCTGCTGTGTGTCGCCGTGTTTGTGACGTCCCAGGCGGGGCCGCTGGCTGTCAGCGAGGCGTCTGGGTTGTGGTAACTGGCCGTGTTTTGCCTGTGAATGTGCGTCATTCGGCTCGTCTAGAACGTGGGTGATGTTTATTCGCGGTTTTTGTCTGGTTTCGACTTCGTGGAGATTCCCGGGATCCACCCACACTGGACCGTTGATGAACACCAGCTCCTGGCGGCGCATCCCGGCCGTGTCAGCCGGGCCCCTCTCCTCAAGGCTCGCCGTGCTGTCCCCAGGTGGAGTTCGCCGCCGTCGACTGCACTGTCGAGACGGGCATCTGCAACGCCAACGACGTCAAGGGCTACCCCACCCTCAAGTACTACAACTACTACAAAACCGCCAAGGCGTACGAGGGCGGGCGGACGGTGGGTGTCCAGTGGGATGATTGTTTTCTGGCGGACCGTCAGCGTAGCCAAGTCTGCAGTTAGATGACTATGTCGCGTCAATGTGATCGGCTTAACATGTGCCATATTCTTCAAATCGCGTGCACTGTGCGTGGTCGAGTTAAAAGCATCGACTCGTTGGTGGGTTTAAGTGCAAATCAAGGCGTGCCAGCCACTACCGAGTCCCGCCCGAATCTTCATCCACCTGCGTCCCCGATCTGACTCGACGTCTCCGCTCTGACGCACACCTCCGCCGCGCCCCGCAGAAGACGGACTTTATCAAGTTCATGCGGGACCCGAGTAACCCGCTGTCGGCGTCGCCGCCGGCGCCGGCGCCCGAGGAGGAGTGGGGAGGGCTGCCGGGCGCCGAGCGGCTGCGGCACCTCACCGACGACAGCTTCGACGCGACCGCGAGACAGGCCGACAACATGCTAGTCATGTTCTACGCGCCGTGTACGTGAGGGGGCGAGACGTGGGGAGTGCGGTGCGGTGCAGGGTGGGGGGGGGGGGGGGGGTGAGGGCAGTTGGGGTGGATCCAAAGCCTTTGGGCGGAGGAGGACCGAGTGCATGGCAGTGGGGGAGGGAGATGGGTGCGGACCAGCCCGAGCGGCGTCATTTCAGATGCTGTAGTGACGTCAAAGCCCGCCTCTGCCTTTGATGTCTCCCCATAAGGGACACACTGAGAACATTGCCGGCTTCACAAACGGTTTAGATTGAGTCCAGGCAGAGTCTACAGCGCCATCGCACGCGTGTCCGGCCTGTTCTGGCGCCGTCGGCCTCTGGCCAGGGGCGGGCCGCTCGTCCTGCCGTCCCTGGTGTTCCGTGCGCCGCCGGCCGGTGCTCACCCAGCCGGCGTCCGCTCCCCGCAGGGTGCGGCCACTGCAAGCGCATGAAGCCGGCGTACGCGGAGGCGGCGGCCAAGCTGGCCGAGGCCGGCGTGCCCGGCGTGCTGGCAACGGTGGACGCTACCGTGCAGCGGGGCCTGCACAACAGGTGAGGGCCGGAGCCGGCGACAGCTGCGGCAGGCGTCTGTGGCCGGAGCCGGCGGCAGCGGCAGCAGACGTCTGTGGCCGGAGCCGGTGGCAGCGGCAGCAGGCGTCTGTGGCCGGAGCCGGCGGCAGCGGCGGCAGGCGCCTGTGGCCGGAGCCGGCGGCAGCGGCAGCAGGCGCCTGTCGCCGAGCCGCGGCAGCGCGGCAGGCGCTGTGCCGGAGCGGCGCAGCGGTGGCAGGCGTCTGTGGCCGGATCCGGCGGCACGGCGGCAGACGTCTTGGCCGGAGCCGCGTCTGTGGCGGGCAGGCTCTGTTGCGGATCAGCGCAGCGGCGGCAGACGTTTGTGGCCGGAGCCGGCGGCAGCGGCGGCAGGCGTCTGTGGCCGGAGCCGGCGGCAGCGGCAGCTGTCTGTCTCGCCGCCGGCTGTGTTCATTGTGACGGTAAGGTCGCGGACGTGTCCAAAAACCAAAGTACGTGATGTCTCTCTCGTCATGTTATTAATGCTGGTGTGCTGAGCTCTGTTTATCGGTGACGCCCCCTCTGAGACCGTGTGTCTTAATTAATATGACACGGCACACTACTAACGAGTCCCAAATTCCCAAAAACGAGTCCCAAATTCGAGTGAAATACAATAAGTCGAAAATTCACTTCAGTTAGGCAGGCTTGCACCTTTCAGGTGAAGTTAAGTGTTGAAACCTTTAGCTCATTCGATTTAGATTTTAATAAATACGCCTTCGAACATAACATATTTCAACAATTGCGCTCAGCGTAAGGGGACATTTCTGCCGAAATACAGTTAATTTTGTGCCTTGTTTTTTATTCGAAGTCGAGACTGAAGCCAATATGAATACAAGCGCAATGTTACACAATGTGCTGTGTAACATTGTGCTCTGTATGATCTGCCTACTCGAGAAAAAAATTGGTCACAAAGGCGGGCAGGCGTATTTCTGCAGTTCTTGTAAGACACACGCACTGAACCCGAATGATGGAATAGCAGACCGGCCGGGCCGGCCTGGCGTCGCCACGACCTGGGCCGCCTCGCTCTTACCCCGACCTGAGCCGCCTCGCTCTCACCACGACCTGAGCCGCCTCGCTCTCACCTCGACCTGTGCCGCCTCGCTCTCACCCCGACCTGAGCCGCCTCGCTCTCGCCAGGTTCGACGTGCGCGGCTTCCCGACGCTGAAACACTTCCGACACGGCAAGTTTGTGTCTGACTACACAGGGGAGCGGACTACGGAGGCGTTGGTGGCGCACATGCGCGCGCCACCCACCGCCGCCAAGACGGAGCTTTGACCGCACGCCGACGCCGACCCGGCGACATTTTGCGCCGCTGGCCGCTAGGGGCGCTGTCTTCGCCTCCGAGGAGACTGCAGCTCATGATATTTGCTTAACGCTAATGCTCTCGTGAAGAAATTTAATTCACACTGGGACGCTTTTTGTTGCGCCGCGTTTACACTGTGGCATGTGGCGACGTTTGGCGTAAAGATGTGGTCGGTGGCCGCGCCACCGTGTGTGGGGATCAGCCGGATACAATATATACATGCTGGTGCTACGGGACCTGATTGCGGAACGATCAGAACTCTGGTGGATTGGCGGTCTGGAGGAGTGGAGACAATGGCTCGCGCTATTAAACCTATGAGGGCTGTTTTGGGGATTTTTAGTTAATGGAAACGTTCGTGAGTGGGCGTCGCGGTCAGGTGAGTACAAACGCCACCTCACTGGTGGTCATCAGCTCCGCAGCGAGGTAACCAACAGTGCGCCGTTGGTCACGGTTGGCTGTCTAATATATGACACAATCACGATTATGTGCTTGCACCGTTCAGGTGTTTCCTCGCGAGTCACTGAGAAAGTTTGCTTTGCCCCCCCCCCCCCACACACACACTCTTGATTGCCTGTAATACCGGCGAAATTACTAGCCTTACGGCGTCCACGCCTCCCATCAGGTACGTCATGGAGTAAACTCGAAGCTTATAAGTAGTGCAGTGTTCACCGCCTGATTTGTTTTTGCAGGCTCGCGATCGGTGGCGCAATGATTTCGCGTCGCCTCTATCGTGCATATGATCATTCGTGGCTCGAGACAGGAAGCGCGGAGAGTGTCAGCCCATGTCAACCCATGTGGAGATATGCGCGCTTCGCTAAAAATTGGAGGTTAAGAGCGTCTCTGAGGATCTAGCCTGCCCCTTTGCGTTCTTTACTGACCGACTCGCGAAGAGCTGACTGCATGGTGGGCCTTAAGCGCACTCGGGAGGTGGGGGAGGGGGGAGCTCAGCTCGTGGTATTGGGGACCGTGTACAGTTATCGTTACTAAGCATTGCAACGTCGTTTAAACAGTATCTCCCGGTATATTAAATGTCGCTAACTCATCATACTTCCACGCACATTTTCACCTTTTTATGCTGCCCAAACTAAGGTGTATGGTCCCTGTCGGGCTCCTAGCATAGTTATTCCAGAAGGTGTTGTGCATCGGACATTGACCCCACGTGACGATGTGACCACTCGATCTCGCGTGGTTTGACACAGTCCGTGGGCACCAAGGTGGCCGAAGTGGATGGTTTTGCGTACACGAAGCATTAGGCCGCGTACAAGGCTCGGAGTGTCAAATTCTGGATTTCTTTTAAAAACCTGGTTTCCTGGAAGCAAGTTAAGACTAATGACGTTAACTGTGACGGTACCGGTGATCCAGAGGTCGACAGATTATTTTCTGGTCATTCAAGCTGTTTGAATAGGTTCAACTGGCTTAGCGTTTGCGAAGCCCTAGGTGGTGGCACCGCTCCCCGTCACTCACGTCCTGAAAGATACTGCAGCAACCGCGAGATTCATTCGCGTTCACTCACTTGCGATCCCAACGAGTGGATCCGCGGGCGCTTGGTGAGATAAAGCTGGGATACAAGTGCTTGCACGATTGAATTGCCCACTTGCAACTGGTTTTGATGACGCCAAGGTCAGTGCGCGAGCTTATCAGGCACTTCCGACCAAGGCCCACGGCAGGAGACAAACAACCTGCAGTTCACTGAACAGCTTCCGCCATTCGCCGCAGGTGCGCAATAAGTTGAGGCCTTGCATAATGCATAGGGCTTCTCTTTTCGACGGTGTTCGTTAACGCACGCTCGGATGGGAGTGGGGTGGGGGTCTAAGTTTTTCCCTCCACCGTCCTCCAGAGGTTTGTCAAGAATAACGTCTGAAAAGCACGGCGTGGTCACGCCGAACATATCATGTGAGTAGGGAAGCCTATTGAAAAGCGGACCTTTTGATATGCAAATTCAATCTGCCTTTTGAGGTCACTTACCTATGGCAGGTCGAAGTCGGGCCGCGACGGTCAGCGGGGGCGATTTCCGTGGAATCGTTTAATATTATGTGACAGCGGAGCGTAAGACGAAGCCATATATGTCTGAGATGGCTTTTGCCAATTGGACAGTTTATTTAAGATAATGACCAATTGCATTGACCTTGGGTGAGGTGCGGAGGTCAGACGGAAGTCGAAACCAACTTGATGTTTCACTGGAGAGCTTGCTATTTGGGATAGCTTCTGATGCTCATTAGGAATGTCGATAGCGGACTGCAGCAGACATTTTCCATGGAGTTTTTAAGGGTCAGTGCAGGTCACTGACTTAAAATGACTCATATCAGCATTTTGCTTCCGGGAACATACCGCCCCGCGTAATCCTTGACGCTTATTCAAAGTTCAAAAGTCAATGATTTCATAGGTTTCTGGGCACCATGACCTTCTTATGGTCATATGAGGTCATTAGCGTATAATGAACACCTGCGGCCTTTTGCTTAGAACATGTATCTAAGATCGACGCGGTTGCATGAGGAACTCTGGGGGCACCTTGGACACAAATTTGGAGTTTGGCAGTGCTGGGCGATACTTAACAAAATTTCACAAACTAGGAACCTCAAACTTTTACAAGGTGAACTCACAAGCAGACCAATCTACGCTGTGAATTTTGTTTGCCTAGCTCTCTGCTTAGATCCCAGGCACCAAAGTGACTCCTTCCCTCACCCAAGCGTGAGGTATTAACTCGGTCACCCGGACGCGTGTTAAGGAACAGAGCTCCTGAAACAAAACAAATCATAAGCGGTTCTTTGTGCAGCCCTGTCTTATACAATACGATATCCACCAGCCCATGTCGGGCGGAAAACATTCGTCACGCCCCAGGCGAAGGACATAAAGGGAACCTTTGCTATTCGACCCCGAAAGGAGCTCGAACCACGGAAAATGCTGCACACAGTGAAATTGCACACAGCACACCTTGTTGCACACAAATTGCACATTGCACACACTGAAACAGCAGCACAAAGACCTTTCAAGCCCATTCTGCTACAAAACGGAAGTCAAGGTGCAATGAAATAGAAATTCTTGTCACCAGAATTAAAAGAAGAATCTGAGCTCTTTTGTGCCTTTTGTTTATTGTTCCATCATATGCGTCGATTTGATCAGAAATGCCAGTTTTCGCAAGATCCTTGTGAAAGGCTCAAAATGTCGATTTGAAGTAGCCGCTCCTGTGGGACTCCCGGCCCGCCATTATGAAATTCATGCATTTCATTTCTCCTGCTTTTTCCACGTATGTGTTCTGTCTGTTTACAGCAAACTAATTCGTCAAAATGGTCGTGTAATAAGTGCCACGAAAGCTTGAAACATGCTGGTTAGACGAAAATGTATGCAAACATGGAGCCATTATCCCACGAATTCAACGAAACACTTTGGCTTTGATTTCTCCCCCTGTGGATTTACCGGTGCCTCTTTTCGAGGCGCACTTGGGAGTATCACATGGCCCAGAGTTACGCACCGAATCAAACTTCAACCAATGCGCTTCCCAGTAGCAGGCCATTGCCACCCGCTGGGCTAATCACGAATGCTCCTATGTTCGCTTCACTGGAGGTCTTGATCTTGTTTTTAGTTGACTTTTGGATTATTCAGGTTGCCATTCTTGAATTAATCATGACTCTTATCACTGGCATTGTGGACGTGGCTGATTGCATCCTGGTTTAGCGTAAGTCCTTTTGATTATGTGCCATTTATCCAGTTTGGATTATCCACATACGGCCGATTTCGGTGACAGCCGGGGCTCGGCACAAGTCCACTAGCGTGCCTGACCCCGGGCCCGCGATGGGAAACAAACAATCAGCAGTTCAATGAGCGACGTCCGCCATTCGCGGCACGAGTGCAGAGAGTTGAAGCCTTGCTCACTACCGCATATGCTTCCGGTAGTCCAAGGACACGGATGCACCGGTTCGCGATGCAGGAGCCTCAGGGCTGATCACTGCATTCCTTCACCGGACTGCGTGGCCAAATATCCCCAGTCTGAGGTAATGCCTGCGGGGAGCCGGCCGGGTCAGCCCCACCCGTGCCCGTCTGCAGCTGTTCCCCGCACCTCCAGGTCAGCGCGGCCGTCGGGACGCGCCAAGAGGCAGGCGGCGGGGCGGCCGCCCGTACCCGGCGTAAGGTCAGGCGTCGGTCGCGTGTTTATCACCCGCGCGATGGGCGCCCGTTTGTCGCTGGTGTGACAGGCGCCGGTTTTTAGGCCGTTGGTCCGGCCGACCAGCGGGCGGCCGGGTCTGGACGCCAACACGGCCGGGGTACGGGGTGCAGAGCTAGTGGACACCCGGCGGGCACGAGGCGCGGAGCTGGCACGGCCGGGGCACGGGGCGTGGAGCTGGCGGACACCCGGCGCGGGGCCTGTACAGTTTCCAGATCGACGGCGCTCGCTGGGGGCGCTCGAATCGGAACACCTGAGCTCACATGCTGTCGGCAGGTGCAGCATGAACGCGGACAGGCTTGCGTCCTTGAGGCTGAAAATGCAGGCGAGCCAGAAATTTGCACTGATCTCCGACCTCCTCCTTCATTCCAATTATCACCCAACGGACAGAGGTGCTAAAAAACAGTCATTCGAACGCGGTCTTCACATCGGCATCCTGCCTCCACATCTTCATGCGAAGCAAACAACATCGTCATGTGCATGCTTGGGCTGGAAGCTTAGCGCCTTTCCAAAATAAGCGCAGACCGCGTATATTGGGTGTTCAAAATCTAGCTGACAGCAAGGTCATATGTTATCGCTGTTTCCAACCGCACGGGTCCGTTGATGCCTCACAGATACAGGGGTCGCAGGCATGGCCTGGTCAGTGATAATTGCTTACGTAAATGAACGTTCCCGAACACCTCAGTGCAGAGGCGTAACTCACAAAACACGTTGGGGGAGAAGCGTAAGAGCTGAGCGGGAAAAACGGCTAAACACACCAAATTACACACCAAAATGGCTAAACATACCCGAATACATACCAAAATGGCTAAACATACCAAAATGCACACCAAAATGGCTCAACGTACCAAAATACACACCGAAATACCTGAACCAAAATACGCACGCAAAAAATGTGTCGCACTCTGAATTTGAACCACTTTCGCGTCTGAAATTGGGAGGCTGGAACCCTTTCCTGACTAGAAAACTGCACCCGTGCCTTAGCGAATGCTGTACATGGCGACAAAGGGTGTCCTTATCGTTGCGGTTGGTAACTGACCATGCAACTTGTTTCAATAACTTTGTATTTGCCTGCATCCTAGCTTCGGATTTGCTTTGACTCGCCCGAGTAAAACCCAGCCTAGGGCAGTTTGCAGCGCATCTGTAAATTTCGGGCCTACCGGGTCCAATGTCGGCGCCCTTTTGGGGCCTATGCAACCGATGTGAATTTTGCAGGTGGTATTTCGGTAGTTCTATGCAGTTCTGAGCGCATGCCCATTTTTCATGTTTTTAGTATCACGAGTTCCACCCTTTCATGCTGCGGATTTCGTGTTTAAAACCTGCGGCTCTGTTGCTCTCAACTGATGACCATCAGGGCGCTGACGTTCCGTCAGTGCCTTCCAGTTTGACTGTCCGCGCCACCAGCGTGTCACCAGTGTGGAAGCGACGCGTCTACAGTCGCGCCGCCAACAACTGATATGGAGACGCGGAACAAATAGCAGGCGTCGTCCATGCCATGACAGTAAGCTGACAGCACCCAGTTTTTGAGTTTCCATTTTGTAAAAGATATTGGCGTGATTTGCAGCCTCACGTGAACGTAACGTTACGTTGTTCTAGCCCTCTCCTCAGCCCTGATACGCTTCCGTTACGCTCCATCCCCCTTCTTCCCTATGCGTCATGTAATCTATAGATGGTCCCTTAGAGTCTCTGACCTATGTGATATATTATGTTACTCGGATAGAATGCAAGCGCTTTTGTAGCGTAGGACTAATAAAATTTGGATCGTATGTTTCGCATGTACTGCTACCTGTCGTGTGACCGGCACAGTCACAGTAAAGGATAGCACCAGTAGGGACCGCCAGCCCATCAGCCGGTCGCGTCACGACCTGTGTAGTGCGCGGTGACGCGGCCGCTCCGTTCGGTCTGCCTCTGTTGGGTCTAGCGCCTGCGCTTCGTGCATATTAATCAAGGCAGTGAAGTTCGTTCGTTATCTCCGCTAAGGATGAAGCCGACAATGTGTTGTGTGGAGCGTAAACAGGGAACTTGTGGGTAATAATCATACGATTTAATCTCACATTTCTTCCGTTCGTTTTCCTTGCAACAAAGGATGCGCACCAAGCCGCTGTGTTGTCGGGCCGTTTGGAGATGGGATGAGCAGCACATTGTGCCCTACCGAAGAAATTAGTGATCTTTGCATTGAAAATAGAAAATTGGCTGTATTAAACGTCCTTGAAAATTATTTTAAGCCTACTACCTAAAGTGTTTGAGATTTACGCCAGCTCGTGGTGGCGCATTCCGCCCCTCGCTCCTCCCAAGATCTCGAGAACTGCTTTTCCGACATTGGTAGAACAAACGTCATTCGATTTGCCTCAACCATGCCTGCACTTTTAACCCCAAACACAGAAGAATATGTGGGGTAAGGAAAAAGTTCGAAATTTGTGTAACTGCTTGAATGTCATTTTGCCATGTTAAGGAACCAATTTGCATGGGACAAATGCAGCTTGGCCTGGAAAGTACCTGTATGTCATGTAACCGAAGTTGAAAGACGAAATTAACATCTATCAGGGGTGCGTAAGAGGGCGATATTTGAAGTAAAAAACGCATGACATTTTGTTTAAATATGAATAATATAGAAACCAGATATGTACTTTGAAAGCTAACGCACGTAAATGTATTGTTACGAAAAGGTGGATCCAGCAAACCGATATGGAAGAGGCGCTATTAAAATCACTTTTGTTTTTTTACCAAAAATGAAAAGGTGAGCCACACATTCGTGCCATTTATATCGCCTTCGCCTAGCATATTCTTTACACAAATCGAAGGCCTGAAGGCTGAAACCGCCGCCACGCAACCGATAATCTTTTAAGATTTTGATGCAATGCATGAAAGTCACAAGCTTGGTGGCGCTCCGGTAACCAACTCAGAAGCGGCAAGCAAAACATCAAAACACTGGATGGGAAGCGGGCAGAATCTGCCCCGGGGAAGTATGCTATTCACAAGTATTATAAGCTATGATAAATGGCTTATTTACAGTTGTATCACACGGTTAGCTTTTAATGAACTATCAACGTCTGGAGGTGTCCAAATATAGTAAGGGTGTTGACACGCCCCGGCCGTCTCCCGATCCGCTCGCTGCCCCCCCCCCCCCCCCCCACACACACCCTTCCTCAAATTGCGTCAGCTCGCCGCAACCAGAAGTTGCGTCAGACGACGCGACAGGAGTTGTCTGGCCCACCAGGTGACAGCTCCCTGTTCCAGGCCACATGTCGCGCCAGGTGTCGGCCGGAATGTGGGGGTGCTGACCGCTCTCTGGGCACCGTTCGAAGATGTCACGTTTTGGCGGTCGTGGGAACCAATGTGCGTTTTTTTGTGTCATTGTGGGAAGGAGGTCTTCGGTTCAAGCCTGACCTCGGTGGGTTTTTGCTCGACCGGCTCCCACTCAGGAGATGGCGGCAGCTGGGGAGTGCCCGCCCTGCCGCGGGAGTGACGCGGCCAGCCAGCGCCCGCGGCAATAGGTTCGCGGCGCCGAAAATAGGAGACTTCTGCCGTGCATAGTGTACAAGGTACATGTGGATGTCCACGCAACTAACCCAACAAGTGTTCTGAGATGGGGCACCAAGAACAGTTAAAAAGCAGGTGTGCTGTGCATTTATGGCGCGGTTTCACAGCTACTTATAGCTTTAAAACCCTCACACTTTAAGATATATGCTCTTTTTGAGATCTAGAAGCACCTTTTGAACGCCAGGGCCCCGTGCTGGATCAATTTCTGATGTAGCTGGATGTAGAACATTCTGACAAGGATTTTGCTTCAATACCAATTCTAAGTGCTAATCACTGGTTGCGGATCGAGTGCATGCCATTTGTAAAGGTACTAAATGGCAGATGCATACACAAACCGCATTTTGGTGCCGTTATTTCAAAAGTGCACCATTTGACGCGGAAAAAATCTATTTTCCGGAGGCAAACAGGCACAAAAAAGTGAATCACGGACGTCGTGAGTCACGGGTCTACAAAATGCAAGGCTGTCAATCTTAAGTTAATTTCACGTAAAAACATTTATGATTTACCCGGATTACATTATGAAGTATATCAATTAAGCAGTGTGCCATTACCTATTCGCCGGTGTCTAGCAATGGAAGAGGGTGTAGAGTTCATGATTCATGACCCAGTAGCCCGTTAAGGTCAACATGTATAATGTTTTACTACCGGCAAGCTCAAATAATCCCATTTTGTCTTCCGTTTGCAACAAAACGTTCACCATTTGCTTCAAAAAATCATGGATTCATTTTCGTGGATTTACCGGAGGCAAACGACCATGGGAGGTGTGGAGTTAATATTTCGTGTCCAAGGGATCAGCCCAGAAAAAAACATTCATTTGAGTTGCTGACGTGATTTCCTGAGAGCAAACAAAACATAGTGGTTTTTGATTACTTGACGTGGAAACTCGTTCCGTGACGTTAGTGCTGCCTTCAAAGCCTTGTGGAAGCCAAGTGTGCACATGTGTTTTTTGCATGCGGGACATGATATTGTCTACGCAACACATGCAAGGCGAATTAGATTAAACAGGTTACCATCTTTTGGTCGCAGACACGCCCGTTATGCAGTGGGTGGCTTCCGTGACCGGGCTGGGAGGGGTGCGGTGAGGAGGGGTCAACCTCCCGCAGTGCCGGAGACCCGGCACCTACTCCAGCTGGTGTAACAGCCAGAACAACGGCGAAGGCGGCAGTGCATGACGAGAAAGATGCAAAGTAGACCATGTCGGTTATTTGTGTGTTGTGATGTTATCGTGAACGGGTTAAAGTCCTGCTATTACTCTCATCGGGGGTAATTCGGCTGTTTCCAGCCGACAACCACCTGTTACAGACAACCGGGATGCGGTGCTGCACTCTATTTTGGCAAGAAATGCTGGCAACTCTCGTGAAATATTTGTAAATCGCAATTGACACAAACCTGTAAGGCTATTGAATTCCAATTTGTTTTCAAACTCCCGGTGTCGGATGTTATTGCGTGTCAGATTATAGATACCTACAGTCTTCAAAACATCACGCACTTTTTTAATAAGCATGATATCCTTTTACCAGAGGAGACTTGGGTAGATCCGTCCTAGATATTTCAACTTCACTTTATGTTCAGGATGGGTACGACTCAGAATATCCCTCTTTGATATCCTGGGACTAAGCTGGGATTAACTTGATTTAATGTGGAAAATACTACCAGATAGCTTGGGATCGACTCATAGGCTATGCGGGGTAAGTCTAACACACAGCGTACCTCCGGCTCAATGCGGAAAAGGACGACCGCGTACCTTGGGCTTGGCTCGGGTCCTATACGGGGTAATGCAGCGTCGCGGTCCAGCTGTGATTCGGTGGAGGACTTTCCGTTTTGGTTCCACTGCTTCCCTAGGGTGGTAAGTCAAGCTCATGTGGACAAAGAAGAACCTTAACACCTCTATTCACAGCTCCTGGGTCCGCTTCAGGCAGTTTACGTTCATCGTACATTACGAGTACCGAAATGTTTTCTGCTTTGGCGCACTAAACCGTGTTACAACTCGCCTCAGACAAACATCGGCCGGATACGGTAATGCAACTGCACACAGATCTTTCTCCCAAGCAACCCGAGATCTGCCTTGACAAAAGTGGTTCTTGGAGTCGCCTCTGGCAGAGAGCTCCATCTCTGACAGAGCATGCCAAACCGGCTCTGAGGCAAACTTAAAAGGTTTCAGAGCACCAGCTCGAGCGGTTCAGAATGCTGCTGCAGAAAACCCTGTTTGGTCAAGATGACCCTTTCGCATAACGACAAGGTCGACTTGGGCTGTTTTAAACATACAACGCGAACAATTCAGACAAAAAAGCTTGGTCGGAAGTCTGATGATGCGGGACAACTATCTGGCGATTAATACGATTTATAGCATTTAATTAAGTCGTTTTGAGCTGCAATTGCAGATGACAATGACGGGATGCTCCGCCCCCGCGTCCCACCCCTCCCCAAGTCAAACCCCGCCTACCCCATCACCCCCAGGGACACCGACCCGCCGTGGTTTGCCTCGCTCGGCCAGCTGGGGTGTTCTCCGCGGCGGAGGTGTGTCGTAGAGGGCGCCCCCTGCCACCGCCGCTGCCGCCGGCCGCGTGATACCGCCGAAGTGGTGAGATAGGCTGCCGGCGGACCGAGCGAGCACCCGCCAGACGCAGCGCCGGCTCCGCGCGCGCCGCCCCGGCCGCCGTGCTCCGCGCTGTGCTCCCGCCGTGCTCCGAAGCGGCTCGAGCGCGGGAGTTCAGGGGCTGCGCTGTTGGGCAGCGCACCGGCGGATGCCGTGAGGTTGGACGTGCGCGGTGACCACGACCGAGGGAACGATGGACGACCAGGAGGGAAGCGTGAAGTCGGTGACGTTCCAGTCGATGACTCTGCCACCGCTCGGTGAGTCGAGAGCAGGGCAGACACGCGCACGGAGGCGCCGTCCGAAGGTAATGCCGAGAGGTGGCTGGCTTAGTGACGACTTCAGTGGGATTTTTCTAACCAACAAAATCCTCCTTGTCAGGAAAAGCATCGCAGAGCTTAGCACCTCAAAGCGGAACGGGAATGGGGATGAGGACACTTTATCTAAATCTGTACCCGTGTTTACAGATTACTGGAGTGAGCTTGCGTTGGGCCGTTGGTTTGTGCTCTTATCAAAATGAGGCGGGAGGTGATAACGTGGGCCAGGCCAGAGTGGTTTCTTTGTAACACATTCTGCCCACTCTGGCAGTACCTGTGCAGGTGTCGCTGTCGCCATTGCTATAGCAGGGGCGGGGACATCGTACTTTAGCCACTCTATAGTCCACACAGGACGCGCATTCATTCTAGGCGAACATTCTGCAAATTATATATTTGAATACGTTTTTATCACACAACAGCAACTGTGTTGGATGAAGTGGTTTCTAACAACGTGCATATATATATATATATATATATATATATATATATATATATATATATATATATATATGCATATGTATATATGTATATTACTTTCTTCTTTTTAAGGATAGGTCTCACGCTGTTTATGCCTTAATTTCCTAAACAGTCAACATCCAAACATTACATTTTCGTTGGAAGAGGGGTCAAATGACAAAATTGCCTTTCTTGACGTCCTCACTCACAAGGAAGGTGGTCGTTAACGCACTCTGGTGTACAGCGGCCCACTTTTGCTTGGCTGGTCACGGACTTTTATATTTTCTGAGCTTAGAGACGTATACATTTACCTATAGATCATCTAGATACCATCGGCTGTTGTAAGCAAGTTCTGTTGTTCCTCGCGCGAGTCACCCCACATAGGTTCCACCGTTCGGAAATTGCGCAATCGCATTCAGCAGCATTTCGATCATCTATCCTGACGAGAACTTTTCTCGCAAAATCCGATCCCTGCACCACGCGAGAACATTTATTTATATGTGAAACTGGGGTTTTGGCTTTCAATTTTAGTATCGTGGGCAGGACATTTTCTTCGCTTGATCTGAGAATCGTGTGTATGTGTGTGTGCGTTGCTTATCGTGTCCATTAAGCGGAATATCTTCACAGCGCGCTTCACCCTATCTGATGCATTACCGCCGAGGCGATGCTTCAGCGCTAGACATAACCTGTCACGGCGGCGACCCCCTTCCGCAATTGCCGGTGACCTGCTACAGCCCCCGGTGACCTGCCATAGCCGCCGGTGACCTGCTACAGCCGCCGGTGACCTGCTACAGCCCCCGGTGACCTGCCACAGCCGCCGGTGACCGCCCGCAGCGGCCCGAGGGTGGTTCACGTTCTGGACATCGAGACGTCTTGATCGGTCACCATTATGCATACGCAGCCGTATTTTCCACACGATAGAAATTAGGTCTGCGTTCAAAAGTAACGCAGCAATACTCGTCTTTGTCTAAGCGTTCCACGACGTTACGTCATTTACTTTTTTAACTTTTACGATTTGGCGTGTGTGGACAATAGCTAACCAGTGTAAGGGTGCGACGGATCCGGAAGGCATCTGCAGGCTGCACACATATCACACATTGGTTGCAAAGCCAGGCGTATCGGAAACGTAGCAGCATGGGATACATAAACAAATGATGGTCTCCCAGGTGTCATCGGGTGCAGCAATGACTGCTGGCTTGTTGTGGACCCTGGGACTGAACGGGTCGAAGGGTGACCTTTTACTCGTTGTGTGGTTCTAGATACGACGCAACTTTTATTTCAGGATGTCACGCATCGTGATTACGCAGTCAATGCAGGCTCGTATCTATCTGCTAAGTTAACGCTCCCAACGTTGCAAATTTTGCACGAAGTGCTCTGTAATAGAGGCGAGTATACAGGTTTTGGTATCTCATCACAAAAACCAAGCTCAGTCACAACCACTGTTTCATTAAATAGACGTTTGTGTCATAATGGCTAGATTTAACTTGAACATCATTTTTGATTTTACTAGATGATTATTTTACTTTCAAAACAGCCGACATAAAGGGAGCTTTAAATTTCCTGAGAGCAAAGAGAATTTCATTCCATCATCTGGATCACGCGCACCATTCGTGACATCTTCCGCATCCCGCTTGGATCGGCTCTATAACTAAGACTGTATTGCCAGTGTTTGGAAGTCATGCTTTGCCGAGCGCCTTCAGGCCATTTGCCGTATCACCCGCTCAGTCATAGCTAGTAGCCACGCTGTCTGGAAGCTAGGCCCACACATGCCGTATACCACCACCACGCCCGCTGTGCGTGGAGACAACGAGCCTTCGCCTGCGCTGGTGGGCATAAACAGACGACAGACAGCGGTGTCTGGCCGGTCGGCTGCGTGACGAGATGTTTCCTGTGCGTTCGGCCGTCCGCGATTCCAGCTTTCGTAACGGCCCTGCCCGGGAGTGAGGGGGGGGGGGGGGGGCGTCAGCACCAGAGAGACGCCTCCGGTGTCGGTCTCTCGAGCACGTCAAAGCACGCACGGGGTGTCCCCAGGACCCCTGACAGAGCTGGCGCCCTGACCGGCGCCAGCTCTTTCCCGTCCTCGATATTTGCGCCCCACTCTGTAAGCTGGCTTAGTTATGCGGCAGCGGCCGTGAAACACCCCCTCTGGATCAGCAGATCAGCCTCCCGGTCCCGTTGCACTCTGTTACGACAGCCATTAGGTACCGGTTGATGATGACTTCCGCCACCGTCCGCTGGGGCCATCGCCCGACGCTGCCTCCAGATGCCGTCTTACAAAAGTTCTCATTGACACCATTCTCATGCACCAATGACACCTGCCTGAATCATGTCATGACACACACCA
>NW_023597054.1:44574623-44584830 GCF_011947565.3 Pollicipes pollicipes | reverse complement strand
AGCCTTTGACCGGAGTCGGGTGTTCACACGCACACCACACACACACACACACACACACACACACACACACACCACACACACACACACCACACACACACACACACACACACACACACACACACAACACACACACACCACACACACACACACACACACACACACACACCACACACACACACACACACACACCACACACACACACACACACACACACACACACACACACCACACACACCACACACACAGCACACCACACCACACACACACACCACACACACACACACACACACACACACACACACACACACACACACACACACACACACACACACACACACACACACACACACACACACACACACACACATATATATATATATATATATATATATATATATATATATATATATATACATCGAAGGTAGTTATCCAGGCTCTATTCTGCAGCATGTCGTGAAAAGTGTTACATCATGTGTCGAAAACAGGCGATTGCGCGATATACACACTTGTAAAAGATTGACGCCCGGAAAATGCCTTGCCTTTTTTGGTACCCGGGAAGCGTCACTCCCTGGTCCCCCCCCCCCAAAAAAAAACAAGAAACCGAGCCATGCCTGAAACGGAACCACGCACGCCGCGTTTTTAGAAAGATCGCTGTTTGGAGCACACCCATGCGCTTCCTATTCAGCAGCTGCCCGCCGTGACTGATCGGCTCGGCCAGCACATTTCATTTGGAAACTAGAGGGTTTTCGTCGCTGGTGGAAACATCCCGGTCCAAAGTCCCATAACCCCATGGCCCCAAAGCTCTCAGATGGACCCACGAGGCTAGGCGAGCTCTGTGCAGTAAGGTCCGGTTTTTCTGCAGATGAGCCAGCAGTGAGTGGGCACCGCTAGTAACGACCGTGATAAGCCAGGACGGTGACCCGACCGGACGTTCGTGATAGAATGATTGACTGAACGCTTTGCCAACGGAGCCGGCACTTGGCGTCAGACTGCGCAGTTGCCAGTCGCGTGGAAAACGGCGTCGAACAAAACGGACACGTTTGTAAGCAGTGATGTAACACTGCGCGATCTTTGTTGCAATCATGACCAACTGCCAATGGCTCCCAAATGCATGGCATTTACCGTGCATATTCTGCCCTGCACACGTTGCCCTGTGATGCAGACACCCCTCCGGGTTGTCCAAGATGTCCGGGGGGCCTTAGACGACGTTGCTGCGTTTAGCAGGCGCTGGGACCTTCCCGTCCCCGCCAAAAATCGTCATCCATTGTATTCCTACAAAGGAATTGCTCCATGACTCGGTTTCACAGATCCTTCAGAATCAACGACGACTAAAGCATTAACAGTAATAGCTAAAAATATCAAGTGTTTCTTGAAGCAATGTTTTGGCTATTATCTGCTGTTTTTAGTATTTTTTGCTTTGGTTTGGTTTAGTTTGGAAATGGGTCCCTTTAGTAAGTAATGATCATGTCAGGGCTATGTGATGAAGGAGAGTTCATAGCTGTGGGGCAAAATTACGTGCACCTGGGATTGGAAGTCCTTCGTCGATGCTTTGTTCGCACAGAGACCCCATCTGGAGCACGTGCTCGGCGCTCCAACGGGACCTCCGCCCGCCCTCGGGGCACCTAGTGACTCGATGCTTCTACGCCGTGATCTCCATGCACCTTGGGTCACAGAGTCGGGAGATACCAAGCGCTGATGAGCAACATCGTCCATATTTATCCAAGAGCTGCTGATTTCGACACCGGGAATCGGTGTGTGGATAATTTGAATGCTGCATTTACTGGTCGCGCACGGTTCGTTCCAAGGGCTCTGTTTTGCTATCATATCACTGTAACTCTAAATGTCTTAGCATTCATGAGCAGCTTGAAATTAGCTGAAATCGGTTGCCAGGCCTCAAAGTCCTACCCCCAGAGTTTTTGGGTTTTGTTCCTTCTGGACGTGCAACAAACTCTTGATAGAAAGTAGCGTTTGGACGCCAATATTTTCGGAACAGATAAAACATTGCTGGCTTTGCGCTTTGTCTTCCGTTCAACACGGCATCACACACGGCACACAACACGGCTTATAACGCGGGTTCACTGCAAGCACCATTATTGCGTAAGTCACTCCCTCAGCTCCCACGTGCAGGTCAAATTTTTAAAATAATCATGACGGCCGGTGATTGTGGACCTTTTTAGAGGGGGTAGGCAACATAAGCAGGATTATTCGGATGAAGCCAACCGTTTTGGAGCTATTCTTAAGAATCTGTCTCGGGGTCAGAGGCTTGCCCCCCCCCCCCCGTCAGTGCGTGGACAAAAAACACAAAGAACGGGCTGATCCGGGGTTTGAACATGATATCACGTGCCGGTGTGCACACATGTAGTCCATATCCCTGCCATGCGTTTTCTTCTCCATTAGTATGAGCTAACCTCGGGCCGTTGCAGCGCGGAACGCCGAGATTGTGACCCGGCTTCGACCGGTGTTCTCGAACTTTTTCGTGACTCAAAAATTAAACCTCTCCTTTTTAGTTTACTGGGATAGGGGAAATCATGGTGATATTGTCATGCTGCAGACAGCACATGTCTGGAAGTGCAAATATGTATGTTTCTAGCAACCATGACCAAGCCGTGATTGAGCCAAGCCAGGCCACTCAGCCAACAGCTTGAATGTGAAGTGAAAATGTTATTCGAGGATACATCTGCCCAAGTTGCAAATTGTAGCCTAGTTCGACTAAGACTCACTTGGCCTGGGCCCTCGCTCATAACCGTAATCACATTACTGGCAATGGTTGCCCAGTATCTGCCGAACACGCCAGGTTTGGTCAGATGTTCGATGTTCCACCAAATGAGTTACGACACCGACTATCGAACACACGGCGGTTGTTTAGCACAGGCGTTAGTGATGCTTGATATGACTTCGGTTAGCATTTTGTATACATTCGTCATGTTTAACTTGTGTCCTGTTATACACGACTCATCTGCCGGTATTGCGCGGTGTGACCATAAACAATGGTCGCTGCAAATACACTGTATGGCACCACTGGCAATATAGCCAGTGGCCGGGAAGCAGTTGGTAACGTGGAGGTTAGATAGGCGCTTAGGCATGGTGGTCGGGACACCCAAACAGCTTGAACGAGAGAGCTCATAACACATTTCATTCCTTGACCTTTGCGTTCTTGACCACAGGAAGTGCGTACACATATGAATAACTTGATGGCCAGAATAGCAGACGCTATCACTTACGTAATTCGTCAACGTTCCGATACCGTTGGGTATCATCTTGAGAACGCAACGGTACAAAGCTACAATGAAATAAAGGTGACGGACATCGCTGGACATCCCAATGGTTATATGTAACACACTTGAACACACATCTTGTTTGCGTGCCAAGAGGAAAGCTTGAAACATGCAGTATAACAAGACGAAAGATCTGTTAGACTCTATATGAAAAGGCAACTCTGTATTTTGCAGAGGATATACATACCCCATTAAGTTGAATGGTGGTCTTTTTTGTGAATACGCAGTGAGTCTGAAATCCTAGGATCGAGAGAATTGCTGCAACGCCCTAACACCGAAAAAAATGTTAGATGTCGAAGCGAGTATCACACATAACTGAATGATCTCGGATGGGCGAAGGCTCTGGCTTAGAAAGTTATCTGTACGGTCAGACCTTCCCAGATGACAGTTTAACCATAAATTTTAGTCCTCTAAAAAATCCTCATCAAGAAATGTTGTGCTTGGTGTGGAACATCAAAAGTGAGTTAAGCCCTTGCGTGGGTTGCATTATGGAGCCAGATTCTTCGCCCATGCGAGACCATGCATTTACGCGTGATACCACCTATGATATCGCCTTCACCTTCACCGTGATATCGCCTTCACCTTAAGAAATTTTCCGTATTAAGGCGTTGCAGCAATTTTCTCGATCTATCTTAGGATTCAAGAATCACTGCATGCTCACCAAAAAGCCGCTATTGAATATCACGGATACTGCGTACTCTGCAAAATATACCGCAGCCTCTTTCATATGGAGTCTTAATGATCTTTCGTCGCGTGATATTTTATGTTTCAATTGCCCTGTTTGCGCGCAGAGAAACTGCGTTGATTTGCGTTACATATGGTCATTGTCATGCCTAGCGATGTATGTTATTACTTCTTCGTGCCTGTAACTCTCGTGTTCTGATGATGATGCACGATTGTATCAATACGTTGTCGAATTACATAGATGAAAGCGACTGCTGTCCCGGCCATCAAATTTTTACTGCTTTTAACTATCCGATGATATATATACATATGTGTGTGTGTGTGTGTGTGTGTGTGTGTGTGTGTGTGTGTGTGTGTGTGTGTGTGTGTGTGTGTGTGTGTGTGTGTGTGTGTGTGTGTGTGTGTGTGTGTGTGTGTGTGTGTGTGTGTGTGTGTGTGTGTGTGTGTGTGTGTGTGTGTGTGTGTGTGTGTGTGTGTGTGTGTGTGTGTGTGTGTGTGTGTGCGCGCGCGTGCGCGTGTGCGTGTGCGTGCTAAATTAGTTCATCTCGTCTAACAACACAACAAATAGGGTGGCCGCAATTCGCCGAAAAAAGCGAGAAATGGAAAGCTGGGTATAGGTAATGTCTCACAGAAATGGAGCCTTTCCATCCCGCACATAATTTCCGCGCCTATGAGGGTCTTGGGGGCTTTACGATGCGCTCAGCTGCTAAAGCTTTTTGGCGTCGCCAGTCTCTCACTGTGGCAGGAAGGGCAGGCATCACGCCTAAAAGCATAGCATTAGGGCCTCTAAGCGATTGGGTCCCCAACCTTGGGCCTGTTCGGTTTTCACACGGCAAACGCACGGAACTCTCCCGCAACAACTGTCTACCCGCCTGAGTCTAGCCGTCCGTCAGATTTTACCCCGGATTTCAAGCGTGCCTGCATTGGTCTGGCCGACCGCTGATAGTGATGCTCGATGAGCAAGCCTGTCGTTGGTCAGGACGTGAGCCGGCCGTCACCAGATCTGCGTCAGGCGAGCGGCCGACAGCTCCCACTAGCGCCATGCGCCGCCGGCCAGCCGCTGGGTCTTGAACGTCTAGAGCGGGCGCGAGCAGGGGAGGCACCGCTTCGCGTCCCGTGCCCTCTCTCCCAAAAATGTAATTTTAAAATTGTGTGTCATTGACAACGCTGCTCGGTGTCGTACACAGGCATACCACATCTGTAACATTTCGCGGAAATAGTGACCCAAAATATTCTCTAACCCTGAATGCCATCCGGTGGCGCCGTCAGTCCTCCTGACGACAGCATATTGCTTTGCCAGCTTTCTTTAACGTCGCACGTGCATTTTCATATGCTTTTGTGTGAAATGCATTACAATGCCCGGACCATTTAAGTATCCCGTGAGTATTTCTTACATAACTTACAGAGAATGCGCAATACGACAAAATGCTGAGCTATAACGAAAACAACAGCTGTTACGGCTACAATGGCCACCACACCGCGCACTCGCCCGGATTTCCACGATCAAGAGCCTAGTCCCACACAGGTACACACAGGTCCCACACAGGTACGACTTCGCAAACCATGACCTTTCCCTGGCCTAGAGTTCAACAGCCCACACCACTGCTGACCCATCAGCCGGGAAGGACGTCCCGCCAGCGGCCTTCGATCCGGCCCGCGCGGCGGCGCGGGCGCCGTTCGTTACCTCGCACCAGACGCTGGAGATGCCTTCCAGCACGCTCCGCATGTCGGTGGCCGTGAGTGTGAAGAGCCGCGGCGCCAGCGTGACGCGCCGCTGGTACAGCGGAACGGCGATCAGCGCGGCCGGCACCAGGAAGGCGAACACGAACAGCCGCAGGCAGCGCACTGGCGTCCGCAGGCCGGCGCCGCTGGAGCCGCCGCGGCCTGCCGGGCACACGGCCCGCATCAGGGCACTACGTCACAGGTGGGTCAGGGGCTGGCGTCAGAGGACGGCGCCAGGGGTGCCAGGGGACGGCGTCAGGGGTGGGTCAGGGGCTGGTGTCAAGAGACGGGGTCAGGAGACGACGTAAGAAGACGGGGCCAGGAGACCAATGACAGATTCAACCGATCAACTTTTGCGGGGTTAAGAGGTGCATAGCATGCTGATGGCTTCCAAAAACTTACCTAAAAAAGAATGTCGATTTGTTTATTGCCGCTTCGCAATCTCTCTCTCTCTCTCTCTCTCTCTCTCTCTCTCTCTCTCTCTCTCTCTCTCTCTCTCTCTCTCTCTCTCTCTCTCCTCTCTCTCTCTCTCTCTCTACTCCTCTCTCTCTCTCTCTCTCTCTCTTCTCTCTCTTCTCTCTCTCTATCCTCTCGGGTATACTCTCTCTTCTCTTCTCTCTCTCTCATTTGCCTCTCTCTTCTCTCTCATCTCTCTCTCCTCTCTCTATCCTCTCTCTCTCTCTCTCTCTTCTATCTCTCTCTCTCTCTCTCTCTCCCTCTCTACTCTCTTCTCCTCTCTCTTCTCTGCTCTCTCTCCTTCCTCTCTCTCTCTCTCTCTCTCACTCCTCTCGTCCTCCTCTCTCTCCTCGCCTCTCTCGTCTCTCTCTCTCCTCTATCTCTCTCTCCTCTCTCTTCATCTCTCTCTCTCTCTCCTCTCTCTCTCTCTCTCTCTCTCTCTCTCTCTCTCTCTCTCCTCTTCTCTCTTCTCTCTCTCTCTCTATCTCTCTCTCTCTCTCTCTCTCTCTCTCTCTCTCTCTCTCTCTCTCTCTCTCTCCTCTCTCTCTCTTCTCTCTCTCTCTCTCTCTCTCTCTCTCTCTCATCTTCCTCTCTCTCCTCTCTCCTCTCCTCGCTCTCTCTCTCTTCTCTCTCTCATCCTCTCTCTCTCTCTCCTCTCTCTCTTCTCTCTCTATCTCTCTCTCTCTCTCTCTCTCTCTCTCTCTCTCTCTCTCTCCTCTCTCTCTCTCCTCTCTCTCTCTCCTCTCTCTCTCTCTCTTCTTTCTCTCTCTCCTCCTTTTTTTTAATGTGTGTGCATGACATGATTCAGGCAGGTGTCATTGGTGCATGAGAATGGTGTCAATGAGAAACTTTTGTAAGACGGCATCTGGAGAGCGTCGGGCGATGGCCCCAGCGGACGGTGGCGGAAGTCATCATCAACCGGTACCTAATGGCTGTCGTAACAGAGTGCAACGGGACCGGGAGGCTGATCTGCTGATCCGGAGGGGGTGTTTCACGGCCGCTGCCGCATAACTAAGCCAGCTTACAGAGTGGGGCGCAAATATCGAGGACGGGAAAGAGCGCCGGTCAGGGCGCCAGCTCTGTCAGGGGTCCTGGGGACACCCCGTGCGTGCTTTGACGTGCTCGAGAGACCGACACCGGAGGCGTCCCTCGGTGCTGACGCCCCCCCCCCCCTCACTCCCAGGGCCGTTACGAAAGCTGGAATCGCGGACGGCCGAACGCACAGGAAACATCTCGTCACGCAGCCGACCGGCCAGACACCGCTGTCTGTCGTCTGTTTATGCCCACCAGCGCAGGCGAAGGCTCGTTGTCTCCACGCACAGCGGGCGTGGTGGTGGTATACGGCATGTGTGGGCCTAGCTTCCAGACAGCGTGGCTACTAACCATGACTGAGCGGGTGATACGGCAAATGGCCTGAAGGCGCTCGGCAAAGCATGACTTCCAAACACTGGCAGTTATAGACACACACAGTCTTAGTTATAGAGCCGATCCAAGCGGGATGCGGAAGATGTCACGAATGGTGCGCGTGATCCAGATGATGGAATGAAATTCTCTTTGCTCTCAGGAAATTTAAAGCTCCCTTATGTCGGCTGTTTTGAAAGTAAAATAATCATCTAGTAAAATCAAAAATGATGTTCAAGTTTTAAATCTAGCCATTATGACACAACCGTCTATTTAATGAAACAGTGGTTGTGACCTAAGCTTGGTTTTGTGATGAGATACCAAACCTGTATACTCGCCTCTATTTACAGAGCACTTCGTGCAAAATTTGCCAACGTTGGGAGCGTTAACTTAGCAGATAGATACGAGCCTGCATTGACTGCGTAATCACGATGCGTGACATCCTGAATAAAAGTTGCGTCGTATCTAGAACCACCCAACGAGTAAAAGGTCACCCCTTCGACCCGTTCCAGTCCCAGGGTCCACAACAAGCCAGCAGTCATTGCTGCACCCGATGACACCTGGGAGACCATCATTTGTTTATGTATCCCATGCTGCTACGTTTCCGATACGCCTGGCTTTGCAACCAATGTGTGATATGTGTGCAGCCTGCAGATGCCTTCCGGATCCGTCGCACCCTTACACTGGTTAGCTATTGTCCACACACGCCAAATCGTAAAAGTTAAAAAAGTAAATGACGTAACGTCGTGGAACGCTTAGACAAAGACGAGTATTGCTGCGTTACTTTGAGCGCACCTAATTTCTATCGTGTGGAAAATACGGCTGCGTATGCATAATGGTGACCGATCAAGACGTCTCGATGTCCAGAACGTGAACCACCCTCGGGCCGCTGCGGGCGGTCACCGGCGGCTGTGGCAGGTCACCGGGGGCTGTGGCAGGTCACCGGCGGCTGTGGCAGGTCACCGGCGGCTATGGCAGGTCACCGGGGGCTGTAGCAGGTCACCGGCAATTGCGGAAGGGGGTCGCCGCCGTGACAGGTTATGTCTAGCGCTGAAGCATCGCCTCGGCGCTAATGCATCAGATAGGGTGAAGCGCGCTGTGAAGATATTCCGCTTAATGGACACGATAAGCAACGCACACACACATACACACGATTCTCAGATCAAGCGAAGAAAATGTCCTGCCCACGATACTAAAATTGAAAGCCAAAACCCCAGTTTCACATATAAATAAATGTTCTCGCGTGGTGCAGGGATCGGATTTTGCGAGAAAAGTTCTCGTCAGGATAGATGATCGAAATGCTGCTGAATGCGATTGCGCAATTTCCGAACGGTGGAACCTATGTGGGGTGACTCGCGCGAGGAACAACAGAACTTGCTTACAACAGCCGATGGTATCTAGATGATCTATAGGTAAATGTATACGTCTCTAAGCTCAGAAAATATAAAAGTCCGTGACCAGCCAAGCAAAAGTGGGCCGCTGTACACCAGAGTGCGTTAACGACCACCTTCCTTGTGAGTGAGGACGTCAAGAAAGGCAATTTTGTCATTTGACCCCTCTTCCAACGAAAATGTAATGTTTGGATGTTGACTGTTTAGGAAATTAAGGCATAAACAGCGTGAGACCTATCCTTAAAAAGAAGAAAGTAATATACATATATACATATGCATTATTATTATATATATAATATATATATATATATATAATATATATATATATGCACGTTGTTAGAAACCACTTCATCCAACACAGTTGCTGTTGTGTGATAAAAACGTATTCAATATATAATTTGCAGAATGTTCGCCTAGAATGAATGCGCGTCCTGTGTGGACTATAGAGTGGCTAAAGTACGATGTCCCCGCCCCTGCTATAGCAATGGCGACAGCGACACCTGCACAGTACTGCCAGAGTGGGCAGAATGTGTTACAAAGAACTCTGGCCTGGCCCACGTTATCACCTCCCGCCTCATTTTGATAAGAGCACAAACCAACGGCCCAACGCAAGCTCACTCCAGTAATCTGTAAACACGGGTACAGATTTAGATAAAGTGTCCTCATCCCCATTCCCGTTCCGCTTTGAGGTGCTAAGCTCTGCGATGCTTTTCCTGACAAGGAGGATTTTGTTGGTTAGAAAAATCCCACTGAAGTCGTCACTAAGCCAGCCACCTCTCGGCATTACCTTCGGACGGCGCCTCCGTGCGCGTGTCTGCCCTGCTCTCGACTCACCGAGCGGTGGCAGAGTCATCGACTGGAACGTCACCGACTTCACGCTTCCCTCCTGGTCGTCCATCGTTCCCTCGGTCGTGGTCACCGCGCACGTCCAACCTCACGGCATCCGCCGGTGCGCTGCCCAACAGCGCAGCCCCTGAACTCCCGCGCTCGAGCCGCTTCGGAGCACGGCGGGAGCACAGCGCGGAGCACGGCGGCCGGGGCGGCGCGCGCGGAGCCGGCGCTGCGTCTGGCGGGTGCTCGCTCGGTCCGCCGGCAGCCTATCTCACCACTTCGGCGGTATCACGCGGCCGGCGGCAGCGGCGGGCAGGGGGCGCCCTCTACGACACACCTCCGCCGCGGAGAACACCCCAGCTGGCCGAGCGAGGCAAACCACGGCGGGTCGGTGTCCCTGGGGGTGATGGGGTAGGCGGGGTTTGACTTGGGGAGGGGTGGGACGCG
>NW_023597054.1:44538798-44573623 GCF_011947565.3 Pollicipes pollicipes | reverse complement strand
GAAGGGAAAACTTCCGTCGATAAACCTCTCGCATGGCAGGCAATTCAGTGTTAGAATAGTCTTGATTGGACGTGTCTATCCTATGGGTAGGTGAAATATTGTCAATGTGGCAGCAAAAACCACCAAACGCTATTACGTGATGATATTTTTCCCCCATCTTGATGTTATATAGCAGTCAGCGTTTCATGGGCTGTGACATAGTCGTTGGGTGGCGGGGGTTAGCTAAGCATACATTTGACACCTTATTACCTCACCATGTAACTTCGCTTGAGCCGCCGCCGTCGCTGGAGCCGGGCCCCTCCCCTCCCCCTCTCCGTGACCCGCTGTCGGGCGTCTTCAGAGAACCAGGCGGTGATATGACCCGGACCTGCGGACGGAGCGGCACGGTCTGGGGCCTCGTTGGCATGTGGCGGTACCGCTGGGGAACCAATTAGAGACCGACAGTTGGCTTGCGTTATTCACCAACAGCTGCCCACGACCATTGCTGGCGTCACCGTTGACAATTACTTGGTAAATTAATGGCTTTGGCTCGGGTGAAAGCCGACCCTGGGTTCTAGTAAATTTTCAGACATTTCCAAATTAATATGCCCTTGTAAAGCAAAAATGTGTATAACGCACGGCCAGCTATGATCTTGTTTTGTTAACTTCGATACCCCATTCATGCACATAATTGCTACCTATTTTCCATCATCTTGAACGTCCAAAATACATTTACGAATAGTTCATGCTTAAGTTACGTATTTTTACTAACTGTGTGCAGACAGATTTATACGTTTTCACCCATGGTTTGCAAGGGGGCGTGGCGGACAGCTACAAACACATTTTTGAAGCACGAGAGACTTTCATCTGCCTCCTGTAAATTCCCCCAACCTTTGTGTGACGCCATTACTGCTGCGCCCTTCGCGTTGTTTGAGTGACGGCTTTGTTGCGACGGCCGCCGGCCGTCATTATCGCCTCGCAACGTCACAGCAAGCGCTTCTTGCTGACCGTTCCAATCGGCCGTCGGCGTGCCGCACCTGTACGCGCCTGTCGACGGGTCAGCGACCCCTGCCGGGTCGCTGCAGCCTCAGTGCGTGCGCCCCGCCCCCGACCCCCAGACACCTTTCTCCACGCCACAGCACGTTCGGCGTCAGGTCAAGGCCAAGTGCTGTGCACCGGGTCGCCCGCTGACAGAGGGTCAACTGCGCGGACGGAAAGTTCGCGACCAACGCCCCCGGGGGACGTTACACGCGTTGCTCGTGCAGGCCCAGTCAGGGATGGCTCCAGCGCGGTTGGGAGTTGCTTGCACGGCGCTGGGGTCAGCTGTGTGGGTGGGTGTGGGCTGTTTGCCGAGCCTTCCGCCGACACTGGGATAACTGAGACAATGGCCTCTGCCAAAGCACAATCGCTTCTGCGAGCTATGCTTTTGGCTCATTCGTCCCGAACATATTCCCCCCTTTTGTTTGAAATATACAATCTCAGCAGAGAGAGCTGAAGTAACTAAGACATTTTGTGACGCTAGTTTTCGTTCCGGCTTCATGCGATCGTCTTCATGTGGTCTAGACGTGAATCTCGTTGCGCGTCTCACCCGGATCCAGCGATCGCCTGTACCGTAGTTCGTCATGCCTTTGGGCGCAGGCACTCCCACAATCCCGAGAGTGGGTTAAAACGCGGGTCCTACCCAACAGATGAGGAAACATAAATATTTTCAAGCAAACGGTTCACCTGTAATTGAGGTTTCGAAATCAGCTGGCCAAATTGGACACAAAGTGCACTGTTTTTTTTTTAGGGGAACACAACACACCTCGGGCGCACCTCTGTTGTGCAGCACCAGCGGCAGTATTAGTCATGTTCGCGTTCAGGGGCCATAGCAAAACCGGGATTCGAACCCCGGGCCCCTACATGAGAGTGCAAGACGCTAGTGACTTGGCCGTTACGTCCACATGCAGTGCACTGGGAGACCTCCACCAATATCGCAGCAATAAATCTACAAACTTCTTTATTACCATGAGTTTTACGCAAGAACAGTGAATCCTGGCAGTAGGTGGCTGGGGCACGTGATCTTCAACTCATAAAATCACACGCAAATTCTAGAGGCAAAAACTTTGCATTGTTTGGGAGGAATTTCATGCAGCACAGTAGAGTTCATGCTAAATATTCCAGAAATTGAGTGCACCCACTGCAGGCCATCTCTCCCCTTACTGGCGCCACCCCCTGAAATAAAAATGATACTTTGTTGTGTTTCTGCAGCGTTGGCTCATTCCAATTCCAGTTCCAGCTCCAGTTCCATTCCAGTATAAGCTCTTCGGGGCGATGCCGGCTCATAAGAACAACCGCACGCCGCTCAGAGGCGGATGCAGTGGATTTTGAAGGCATAAATGAGCGCTTTCACTATTGCCTGGCCTTTATGAATACTTACGCCATGTACACAATGGACCCTTACTTTACCAAGTCGTTATGGACCGTGTGTGCGGACAACTTTACAAATATTCCAGCTCTGTAGCGTTACTGTAATGTGAGCTTACCTTTCATTCGAGCACAATTATTTCAAGTGTTTATGCTGGTGACCAATTCAAAGCATGCAGAGAAATATTAGACATCGATGCCGCCCGTCAACTCGTCGGTAAGTGCTTCGTCGAGTAGTTACATTGCAGCGGCCATTGTAATTGCACTCTTCAAGCAACACAAGCAACCCCACCAGACCCTGCTGTCGTCCCCGCTTTTGGTCCAATTGCGATCTGCTACGCCCTGTAGAGTACGCGATCACCGCTACCCATCACAAATAGGAGTCGAACACGATGGATGCGATCAGCAAAAGTGCTCGCAAGACATAGATTTACGCGACAGTCCAGTTGCCCGGTCGTCGAGTAGTGACAAAAAGTTGAGAGTTAACCGAGGACCGTTACTGCAACGTTCGATTAATCATCAGGGCGGTGTGTCCGGCGGAGACCGCGAAAACGGTCCATTTTGCCAGGTCGTTCAGCTCGCCACTTCGCCGTCTGTTGCCAGCGGCACTCTTCTGGGCCGTTTTACTGCGCCATTTAAAACAAGCCTATAAGACCTGAACAGGTTGTTCATGAATCAAACATGGCGGAAGTTTCCGTTTGCCTCAGAGCTATCCCGCGTGAAACGGTAGTTCTCGTGACCTGGCAGCTTAGGAAACAGCCATCTTAGAACGTAGAATGTGATATTTTACTTTATTTCGCCGTGGCCCAAATTCTGTGCTATGATGGGATCATATGCGGGCGCCGTCCTAGACCAAGTACGACCAATGCTTTTCTCAAGGCGCGTGCGGTGCTGAAGCGATTTTGATAACGACGCGGTGAAGGCGGCCTGGATTGGATTCGTCTATTTTCGGCGGCCCGTGCGACATCTTAAGACCCTGACCCAGTTCGGCCCCGTCGCCAGGGTATCAGGCACCGGCAACCGCAGGCCAGCTCTGGAGCGGGGAAGGGGCACCCTGTCTCGGCACGGCTCCGCGAGGCCTCTGTGCTCCAGACACGTGCTCTGGCGCTCTGTATTTGAGGCTCGCATTCACTGTCGGCTCTTACTGGGTTCAACGTGATGAATGACATCGCAATTGGAAAGGACAACGCAGTCATATGCCAAGGATAATATCAGAATCAGAAATGAAGATTTATAACTTGAGCCGTGGAACAGCATGTTTGGATTTCGGAGATGTGAAGTTCATCTATTGTTTGTCAGGATTTCCACGTGCTGCCTTACCGCTTCGCAGCACCATAGCCATTCACACATGTTGATATATCTAAATGCGAGTGAATAATTTGGCATTAGTAAGCGCGCACCGACAAGCTCAGAATGCAGTGGATTGAAGTGTTGCTAATAAACTTCATGAGGCTGGTTGAACTACTCGCTTGACGAAATGACAATGTGTCGCACGAATGCATTGCCAGCATGCTAAGGCTATGAGAGCGCCTGCAATTGTAAAATCAGAAGAAGGGCAAGGGCAAACGCTGAGGAATTCGGAGCAGCGGCGGCCTTAAGCTCAGCTTAAGCCTAATGACTCGTCTATCACCGTTGGATGCCTTACCGGTCGAATGATACGCGACGAGCACGAGAAGAGAAGCACAAATTTGCAGCCGTTCCCATCGTCGGGTGCAGAGGAAGAGATAGAGCAAGATCAGGAAGGGGAAAGGGCAGGTGTTGGCACCAACAGCTCCAGCAGTGGCCCAGAACGTGTGCCATATCCCGTGCTCTTCCTACTCTCTCTCTCCTCGCCTCTTCTGCACCTGAAAATGGTGAAGCCCGAAAAGTTGTGCTCTTCTGCTTTCTGGCCATCATTAGGCTGGGCATTAACAATATACAACAGACAGGCCAGTTTCATAGAGCTGCAATTAATAGCATATCCAGCACGCATGCAATGATCCGTGAAATTCACAGATTGTCATAGATGTATGCACGGGGAAATCTCATTGCAAGCAAAAATAGTATGTTGTAATTATTACAATGAATTTTGAAATGGAGAGATGAAAGAGAGACGAAACCCGGTCGTTATATTAACTTCCATTGGTTGCATGCCACGGGATGTGTGTAGTGCATTGCTAGGCATCATTATACAAATTAAGGAGCACATTTGGCAGGAAAAATCTGCCAAATATATGTGTACGTGTATTGCGAAGGTCAAATCATCAGTTGGTTTTTTAACTAAAGCACCTATGAAGTGTTGCGACAAACGACAACCTTCGACTATTGTAACAGGAATCGGCGTCAATTATGACGAGGAATCGGCGTCAATTATGATGTCGTTGCATAGCATAAAATACGCGAATAGGAAAAATTGTATAATTTCAGGTTACCAGAATTACTTACGCTCTCCGAAACATCCCGTCTAAAGCCTCAATGTTTTCTAGTATCTTTTCAAGTGTGTAGGCAAGCAGTTTTTTATTAACAACTATAACATATATAAATATAATATGTAATAAATCATTACTGGATCTTTACAGCGACTGCAACTGTGTCAGTGTCGCAATCGAAAGCGTTTATGACGCATTTTCTTTGTGCTCATGATACAAATTTTGGCCGATACGACGGGCCCCGACGAAACCGCATCTTCCTTACCCAGCGTTTGCGGAGGCTGTGGACGATCGAGACCGGGGGCTGCCTCCTGGTGCGATTGGCGACCGGCGGCGCTCCCGACCCAGACCGAACGGCCGAGCAGTGGGCCTCACAGCACGCCTCCACACCTTGCAGGCCAGGACCGGCAGCTGGTGGAGCCGGCGGCGGTCTGAGCGGGCCTCTGAGCGGCTCAGACTGAGCGTCTGGTCGTCTGGCGAGGGTACCGGCGGCGCGTCCGTGAGGATCCTCGTGAGGGCGGATCGGCGTGAGGATCCTCGTGAGGACGGATCGGCGTGAGGATCCGGTCTGGACGACCTTCGCCTGGAGACGCGGCAAACTGCGGACTCTCCTTGTGCCCTCCGCATTGGTAAGTAGTCCCGACGTGGCACGGAAGCCGGTGACTTCCAATCGCAGCATTCTTTATTGACGGGTGACGACGCGTCCCAACAATAGTGATACGGGGTAGAGCGCTTGGGTGCTGGAGATCAGCTGTGATGTTCACGGTATCTCTCATGAAGCGGCCGGCCTGGAGCGGCTCTAAACGGAGCCCAATGCTCAGTGCTTAGGGTTATGTTACATGCTGTTTTGGAATGACAGAGCTTTGGGCATCGATCCAGAGCGCCAGCTTTGGCCGCTTATATTTATTTTACAGACCTGGGCACATTACACAAAAATCACTGGAGATGGTTTTTACCTGGTGCTAATATTTAGGAAGGCGTGCAATTATAGCATCATTACCTATTTACTTTGTTGTTGGCCTGAAAAGGTTGTTTAGGAGGGTGACATTTGAAGAGCTGCCGTATACTTTCGGCCTCACCGCGGAAGACAGCGGGCGCCCGGGTGTGCGTGAGACGCGACACGCACCCGTCGACCCCCGTCGGCGTCCGTCCGGGTGACCTGTTCATAACCCCGCGCCCAAACATGGCCGGCGAGCCATCAGTCCCGCCTGCCGCCGTTTAGTATTCATTGACGTCACGATTAAATCGGCGTACCTCCACATCATGTAAATCGCCACCCCCACGCGCCGGTTCACGTCTGCTAGTTAGTGCGCCGCTGAGCGGGGCCGGCGGCGCTCCGCGGTGCCACTGGTGTCGGCCACGTGTGTCTGCGGCCCACGGCAGATTGCTTCCGTCTGTTGGTGTGGTGAATTCAACAGCGACACAAGTGCACGAGGCAGCGGACCGCTGCAGTGGACGTCAAACTATTAGATAGAAGCCACGGGCCATGTGTACTTTTAGCCTACCACTTAACTGGCACGAGCCTCGTGCAGTTCCCTGTACACACTTCATAGCATGCCTCACAAGCCACCTGGGCAGATACAGCCGCCTGCTTGTATGCACCGGTCAAGCTGACGCGTGAGGTGGGCAGATACAGATGCAGTTACATGCTAGTCAAGCTGACGTGTCAGATGGGCAGAAACAGACACGTGCTGTTACATGTCGTCAAGCTGGCGCGTGAGGTGGGCAGATATAGACACCTGCTGTTACATGCTGGGTAAGCTGGGCATGACTCAGCGCGTCCCTGCCTGCTGAATATTGAGAGTGAGGGATTGCGTGAGTGAGCATTGGGATTAGGCATGATCCTCATGGTCACCGTTACTTTTCAATGAAGCTGCCAAAGCATCGAATCGACTAAAGACAAGTTTTGACTCCGATCCATGCATTGCGTTTAGTTCAGATTCAGGCGCCAAACAGAAGGGCGTAGAGAATAGGCGAACAGATCAGATGATCATTTATCAAATTCTGATGGTGGAAAGCAAGGATATCGATTGCAATTTATTGAAAGCCAGAGTGTCGACAGGATAACTGTGAGAGGCCTTCACGAACAACAAACAGTTCCTTAACCCGTCCACTCGCCATTCATGGGGCTGTTCCCATACCCATCCGCTGCTCATTCCTTCAGTTGTTTAGTTATTGTTCATCTGTTGTTCCGATCGGGTCGCCACTCGTTTGCTTTTTCCAGCGCTTTAATCCTAAATTATGGAAGTATTTCAAAGTTTTACAGTTTTTAGGTGGTGTTCCAATTGTGGAAGTGTACACCAAAAGTTTTTCCCTAGTGTTGATATTCTCAAATGTAGTTGAGAATTTAGGTAATTGTTCCCAACATCTGTACCCATTCCAGCCGAAACCCATGGGTTCATCCAACCCGTGAAGTCTTCTTAGAAATATCGATAGATAGAAGCATCGAAGCGGTCATTAATGCAATACGTCGGTAATTAATTTTTAGGAACACCGGGCTGCAACCCACAACCGGCCCGGATGGCAAGTGGCAAAGGACAAATGTACCGATAGTGTGTGGGGCCGACACTGTAACATTGAAGACACCCTGCAACATAACCGTGTGCTCAATGTTTGACATGGCAACAACAAATGTATCGCCAATCGCAGGATCTTGCTGAGACCAATCCAACAATTTCCCCGCGAGGCTCTGTCGTTCTCAGTTTGGAAACGGCAGGGGGGGGGGGGCGTGTAGCGGCCCCCTCCTATAAGTCTGCGTTATGAAAAAGGGCGAATCAGTGCGATAGTTTAGAAGTCCTACGTTCTAAGTATGAGGGTGCTGATAGAAGAGGTGCCGTCCACTAGCACAATCTCGACGTCCAAGTCTTGGTTGTTAGTCTGATGTGAAACCCGACAATCTCGCGAAACTAGGGCGACTTGACACCCACGCGTCGTTTGCTGCAGTTGATAAGCGCTTTGGTGTGAGCTCGACACTTCCCCAATTGCATCGCCACGCCCACAAGCCTTATGCTCAAAGATCAAGAGGGCCTGAGACGCAGTTCAGCCTCTGTTGGCCCTCCCAGCAGCCGAGAAGCATGGCCCATTGGCAACATGTGAAGCGAATGATGCTCTGTGCCGTTGGGGCCAGCTGGACGGACCATCTCCCACGACTTTGTTTACGGCGTGATTCCCCAACCGATCCGAGTAATCTTGCCAACCGACCGTGTCCGCCAGAGTGCAGCCGGGACAATGCCAGATATTTAATGTCGGCCTCAAAACAACGGCATGCTTTCAAGTAGCCAGCACGTCTCCGGTGTTTGTTCTAGGCATGTGGCCATGGCTAAGCAAACATGCTGCATGACCTAAAACGGAAAGTGCAATGTGCGCCCGTAAACACTAATGCTCTCAAGGCTCATAGACGCTGTCCGTACATTGCCGTTTTGCTATTGTATGTTGAGTACCATTACTCTATAGGACCAAACTTTCAGGCACTCCCGATATGAACGGAAGGGCGAAGTTTTAAAATGAGAAAAGTTTTGCTTAGATGAGGGAAGTCTTCAGCCATTCTAAATGATGCATAGGTGGATGTGAATATTAGCTTAAACGAGCTGGCTATGAAGTGACATTTGTCATTCATATCAACTACACGCTCGCCACTTAATGGAATTGCATGGATTTCTGTCCGAAAACAGAATGCAGTAATTTGGATATATGTTAGCCGCAGATACGTAAGAGCACTTTAAGATCCACGCCACTGCGCGTGCATTTTACTAACTTAATAAATGATAGCCTTTGAATGCACGCAGTTTTCAGTCCTTGTCGAAAAAATCATTCTTTAAGGACTCTTCCACATTAATATGGAATTTCGAATTGGAATAACCAACTTAAAAACCTTTCGGTGCTATTCACAATCCTGCCCTTCTAGACCTAAGGCCTAAGTCCAAGACCTAAGTCGCTCTGGTTTCCGAGCTACACGCCCTCGAAAATGAGGAAAGGAATATCGGAGGGTATTTCAAGGACGCCTTGGCGCTCATGACGTCATAGTAACGTCATTCAAATTTTGCCCTTCCATAAGCCATGCGGTGATCAAGACCGCAAAAAAATGTGCTTGTCAAGGCGTTTATATCTGGTGTTCGAGGGCGCGATTTCTAGATATAAGGGCCGTCCATTGGCTCTCCACCAATGGTGTGCGGGGTACGATGACGTAGTCAAACCGTGACGCATCGAGGAGGATATTTACTGATGGAAGAATCGTGCTGTCTAGAGCGGTCTTTTCCGCTTGGAAATTATACCAATACATGTATGGGAGCTTGTTTCAGCACATCTGATGCTTGCTTTAATATCTCTAAATGTGAAACATTCCCCTGAATCAAGGGTGCCGCCCAATGTCATATAACTAAATGAAGCACTTGACTAAATCATCCACGGGAGAGAAAATGACGCGCTCTACATCTGCAATGGTCTAATGTAACAACAGTATATCTGATAATACGGTAAAACATACACTTATTTTCAGGCGTCAGGTGTAGTAATTTGGCCGTTGTGCTGGCATCTCAGAGATAATTCTGCAAACATTCCCGGTGGCATCAACGAACATCTGAAAGGCCGTTTGGAGCGAATGTAGCCATTTCCGGACAAAAATCCTGCTCCTATCGGGCTTCTACCACCTTCAGCTACCTGTTTTTGGATCTACCTCAGTTTTATAAGAGAAAAATTACAACCCACTCGGAAATTTATTATTTTGTTCATACTTACAAAGACTGCTTTATAACCTTTTTGTGTTGATATTCTTAAAAACGTCGAACCCCAGGTGATTCGAGAACTACCTTGCTGACCGGTGGCCGGTAGGGGAAGGTAGCTCCTTACCTCTGCCGCTGCCCCACGGCTGTCACTCGGTGGGTCGATGATCGACGCAATCGGTATCAGTATCTTCGCAAATGATCTACCTTCCTACCTTACTGACGAACGTCTAGTATCCATGTGATGAGGTCGAACTGCTCTACTCCGCTTGTCCTGACGATCTAACCGTCCCTTAAAAACCAACAGGAGATCCTCCTCATTGTCCAATCATCTTTCGCATCTATTTTCTTGAAAATTATCCCAACTAAGACTGTCCACTCCTTATAAGCACACTCATAAAGATCTCAACAAAACCGCATCCTGCCACCTTAACATGTTTGGCCACAAACTATTGCCACCTCCCTCTGCGTAGATACTTGAAACGGCGGTCAACCATTTCCTATCCTAGAAAGAGCACATCTACAACGTGACTAGAAAGAACAGTTCAACCATACTCTGTACAAAATTCGGCGCCATCGCACGCTCCAAACCCGTAAATCCCGGTCCGAGGACACGCCTTTTCTCATATCCTTTACAACCTTTCAGTAGTTTGGGGCGGGGCTGCGCGTACTCCCTGCACCGGGTGCGAAATGTGGTGAACTTCGGGGCCAGGGTCGTCTCGGTGACGAGCGTTGGCGATCATATCTCACCGGCCGTGGAGGCGCCGAGTTGGCGCGACGTTCGTGACCTTCTCACCTACCGTGGCAGACTTGGCGTGTTCAGGAACGATCATGATTGTTGATCAGCATGTGTTGACATGAATGACGACTTACTGAGTAAGCTCTATACATTTATGCATATATATATATATATATATATATATATATATATATATATATATATATGTGTGTGTGTGTGTGTGTGTGTGTTTATTCATGCATAGATATAAATAAATATATACTGAGGCAAATATAGTTGGTAAGACAGAAGTTCTATCCTTAAACCTCGGGGAAAACCAGGAGAATGGAAATATAGATGGGTTGATATGTCGGCAACATGTCTTTGTCGAAGCAATAGCAGAAGGCGTGCTCTTCTGAAGTCAAACTGGAACAGCCTCCTGACCCCGCCCTTTTGTCTCTTCTACTTTTGTTTTGATAAAGGCATGTTGCCGAAATAAGAACCCATCTACAGGGTGCGGCGCAAAGATTTACCCATCCAAAACCATTGTATAACGTACGTATTTTTTATCAGAATCTTATTTGACGTGGTTAGCATGCTCCCTAACACGCCTTCTCCTCTCTTGTTAGTGATTTAGTCAAGAACTCAACTTTAAATCCCAAACATGGGTCGAAAGTCCGTGCGTGACAAAATCGTGGCTTTAAAAAATGCTGGCGTCAGTAACAAAAAGGTCATGAAGCAGCTCAAAGACTGCAGAAGACCCGTTTTTGACGTGATGAAGCGGTACCACCAGACTAGTACGACTGTCAGCAAGCCCATCCCTGGCCGCAGCCGATCTGCTCGCACCACAGGCGTGGTGCAGGCCATCAAGAAGAGGCTGCAACGGAATCCCCGCAGGAACATGCGGCAAACTGTCAAAGACCTTCAAATGTCAGAAAGATCGGTGAGGCGGGTCGTGAAAGAGGATCTGGAACTCAAGGCGTACAAAATGCAACGCCGACACCTCATTTCAGCAGCCTCGAAGAAAAAACGTCTCCACATGGCAAAGAAGATGTTGGAGGAAATGGAGCGTGCCGGTGATCGAGCTGTCATTTGGTCGGATGAAAATGTTTTCATTGTCCAGGCCATGACCAACTCTCAGAATGACAGGATCTATGCTGCGAACCCACGTGACCTTCCTGAAGGCAGCCGGGTGCATTTTGGCCGCCAGAAGCCCGCAAGCGTCGTGGTGTGGGCTGCCGCGGCGTCTGATGCCACCAAGCCTCCACTGGTAGCTCATCGAAGAAGGAGTGAAGATCAACAGTGGCGTGTGCCTGAAAATGCTTGAAGGTAGCGTGCTCCCGTGGGTCAGAGAAAGATTCGGCGACCACTACATCTTCACCCAAGGTGGTGCACCGGCTCACACTTCGAATGTCTCCCAGACGGGATGCAAAGACCATTTCAGCGGTTTCTGGGACAAGAATTTGTGGCCTCCTTCCAGCCCAGAACTGAACCCGATGGACTTTGCCATATGGCTATCCTCGATAGCGATGTTTCAAAGGTGTCCTACAGCGGCGTCTCGGCTCTGAAGGCCACTCTGGCCACGGCCTGGTCCAATCTGGATGAAGAAGTGGTGCGGCACTCCTGTGCATCAGTCACCTCAACTCTGAAGGCTGTGATCCACGAAAGAAGCGGTCATATTGAAACGTAGCGCTTTAAAAAAAAACACAAAAAAAACACGAGAAGAATGAGACAAATGCATGTGCCTGAAATAAACGGCCTATCTCGTTTACCTTTTTGACAGATTAAAAAAAAATATATGGGTAAATCTTTACGACGCACCCTGTATATCTTTATTCTTCTGGTTTGTTCTGAAGAATAAGGTCATTACCACTGCCTTATCTGTGTCGGATGTGATTATGTTTGCCACTGTGGTGAAAGTCCTGAATCTATAAAAACGAGGATATTTCTTTCGATGTTGTCTTAAAACGGCGCGACCATCGGTCTGTGTGTCACCACCGGCCTCTGGGCCGCCATCCGTCTGTGCGTCACTACCGGCCCCTGGGCCACCATCGGTCCGTGCGTCACCACCGGGCCCTGCGCCGTCACTGACCCGTGTCCCGTATTCAGAAGCCGGTATCGGATCCAAAATGAGCCCATTTATCGTGTCAACGCCTCATTTTCCCCTCCATCAAGCTCCCACCTACGGCCGATGTTTCGAATTATTCTGAGAGGCTGGTGGCGATGATTTCGTTGACCAAGAGCCCTCCTCAGTGATGACAATCGCACAATGGAGCATGTCTTCCACTGCTGCGTAAACTTGGCTGTGTGATTCAATTATATATGCGCAAAACAAAAACGTGCTCGACCAATGGATGCAACTTTGTTATATTTAGTGTTGAACTGGACAGAACTGAAGGCAGCAGGAGCTTCACTTAATAATTTGAGGAAAACCTAATGCACTGCCGTGACCATCAAGTTGGGTAGCTCCTCGTGCCTGTTACACATCTCCAAATTAACTATATTGGTGCCGACGCGTTTCAGTTTTAAAACAGAAATAGTTCAACGAACGCCGCCTGACACCGTGAGTGAGTTTTGATATGAAAGTCCTACACTCTGTGTGTTCAGAACAAGTTACTTGCTTCGCATGGCGAAGGTGTGTCAAACTATTTTCATATTATTTCACCCGGGCGTCTGCAAGTGCAGTAGTAAGAGATATCCTCTGAAAATTCAAATTTTGCGCTAGTTCGCTTAATGCTATTTATTTTGGATGGCACAAAACTATGGCATACCTGTAAACTTGGCAGAGAACTTTGGGCGCCAAGGATATTGTCCAGTCATGCAGTGCCGAACGGGACGTGGGGACATTGGCATGAAAAGAGTGGTACACCAATGCTGCAATTTGTATAGAACGTATAGAGAGATGCGAAAGAGCGTTGGTGTTCGGCGCTTACTGTTTGAGATATGGCCAAAATCCCTAGGACACATCAGAACATCATAGGGCCGTGGGTTTTGCCGGTCAGCTAACGCATGTAAACTGCTATGCAAAGTCGCGTGGTCGCCAGAATTAGCGCGCTGGCAAGCTGCCAACGGCAGTTAAGTGCAAATAGTGGTGGCTTGCAGAAATGACAGGGAGCTGGGGATCTTTGACAGCGCTGGTATGACTGAACACGAACAGATCAAAGACCATGTGAAGCTGTACAGAACGTGGCTGGCTTCTCCGTGTGAACACGCGCGCTGTTTCACTCCCGGTTAGCAGTTATTATTAGTATGTACCGCCGCAAGCTAGTGTGATAGCGGCTACTTCTGGTACGAGAAAGCTGCTACGCAAATCTAGCTGCACAAGTTCAGAGTTAAGGGAATCTGGCGTGTCAAACCCTCTTAGCATTAGTTTTGCTTCACTGACTGAAACACTTCAACACCAAACGGGATTTTCGAACAAAGTAAGTCGCAAACACCGGAAACACCGTCATTTTCGCTTCGTCCTCCACTGTCATACTATGTTCGTAACCGTTACCACAATTGGGAGTACCACGAGATAGAAATCGCCTTCTACAGAGCCGGTGTGGAGGCCAACACTTGCAACATCTTTGCAGCGTAAATGAAAATAAGGCAAAACGAAACCCAGTTCCCGCCTTGACAGGTGTCAGGAATGAAACCGTAACCCCAATGTTCTGGTGTCAAATATGCGATGGCAATGTCCAATCCTGTGAGCTTTGATGTCCTGGCACAAATGTTCCCCATAACACCACGACATAGCATAGTAAGCATAGCATTCAACTGACATCGACCATACCGGAATATGATAACGCCCACTGCGAGTTGCTACATTCCTATCAGTCCACGAGACATCAACCGTTTGAGGGGTGCATGCATGTTCGCACTTTCCATTAACAACATTTTGGAATCCAGCGTAAACCATTTTTAGCACACTTCATGCGTAACGTGCCGTCGCTTCCAGATAATGCCTGGTCACGGAATGTGATGTCTTCTCTTAAGGTCCAGAGAAGTCTCCAATCGTGAAAAAAATAGCAATAGACCCAACAAATTCATACCGTGCGTTGTATGATGTGAATAGGGGAGCAAATGGGTAACGGGGGAGGTGGATATTATGAAGCCGGTGCACGATGGATGCGAGGTGGCATAAAACGACCGGCGTCCTGAGTACAGCATCCTTCAGGAAGTTATGGAGAGCGGTCTGACTGCGACTGCAGTGCATGTCGGAGCACGCGCTGTGAGACATGCGCACTGTGAGCCACCCTAACGCCAGTGCAGGAATCTGAATTGCTGGAACGGAAACAGTGCGGGTTAGGATTCCCAATGCTAATTGTTTAAATGGACACCAAGGACACCAATACGTATAAATGGTCGTCGGAACCGGTCATTAGCTCTACAGCCTCCCCCTCCCAATGTTCCTTTTTCAGTAGATTTGTTCCACTATATTATGACGAGCAGTAATGTGCATTTTCCATGCCAGTATCCTTTGTCAAATACGCCTTCATTTCAGTGGCATGGTAGACACGGCCTGCAAAAGAGACAAAAGAAGTGCAGAAGACGGGTTTTTGTGGTGTTCAGCGTTCCCTCATTTTGTCATACCTCAAAATAAGCATTTGGGGACGCAAACGAAGATTGGAATGGCGGTACAAATCAACATTGCAGGTCCCGGGGACCTCATAAAAAATGCAAATAGGCCCAGGTAGAATTTACACGTAACAGTGGATCCAAGCTGCGTGACTACGAGACCGTACGCAAATCCCCATGGCACATGTGGAATTGCCCCATGCTGCCAGCCAGAGAAGGTCCGACCTGTGCACTACTGTCGACATGACCCCACCTGAAAACATGACCTCACCAGTCCAGCATCGGATTTGGCTCAGGTATTGGCGGGCAAACTTTATGCGCAGTGTGTCAGGCATCGTTATTACTTTATCCTTCTTCACGACTTGGTTTTGCCGAGCCCAAACCCTTTCAACGCATTTCATGTCCTTTATATTACAGCTTACTGGGCTATCAAATGGTATCGCATGCTGCAGTATCTGATGACATGTGACCCTTCGCCAGTAAAACCAGCTACGTGTGCTGCACGAATGAGAAGAGTTTCGTTTGACTAGGTTCACCGTTCGAATTAAGGTTTTTTAATGCCCTAAAAGCTGGAAGATTTTAGGCCTGAAAAATATTTCGGACTTGTGGGGTTAAGGAGGCAAGAAGGGGTGGGGCGATGCCTCGGACGTCTGGGTTATCCAGGCCCGGGACGAATTGGCCAAAAAACCACGCAGGGTGCCCAAACGCATGGCTGTTGGGCCGACTTATGACTGACGGCCGCGACCTGGACGAGACGCTGCAGAGGCGCAGCATGAAGTGGTGAGTGTGGGTGGCATGGCCGCGCTGAAGTCCGCGACGGTGACAGGCCGTGGTCACCGCTCAGACCGCACAATATTCTGCTGACCAGGGACACGAGTGGCCAACGGAGCTGGCACCGACGCTGGGTACGACCGTTCGACCGTTCGACACCGGCCGTGGCGCCGACGCTGGGCACGACCGCTACCCTGGCCGTCCGAAGCCTGCCATTGTGTGCTGCGGCAACGGACGGACGTAGCGTGAGGAGTGGCCTCGGAGTCCAGTCCCACATCACCGCTGCCAGACCGGCGGCTCCGCTGGTGGCCTCGATCGTCGCTCGCTCCTCGGTGTCAGTCCCGATCGTCCCCAGCGCACCCTCGGGCGTGCCGCCGCCGCAGTCCGCGCATTGCCCGCGCGCGCTCTAATTGAGCTGGCTTCCCAACATGCCGCGTGCGCCGACAGCCGCGGCCCGCGCCTGCCAAGCGACGCGCATAAACGTCACAATTTGCGTAGAGCGCGGTCGGGCCGCGTCGCTCACGTCCCCCGGCGTCGATTCAGCCGCGCCAGAGGCGACCGCGCCCTGACGGACGAATTTGTTACACAAATATTGATGGCCTCCGACTGGCAGCGCGTCCGAGCGGGGCCCACCGGCGCCCGTCCGTGGGCCCACGCGCCGGCAAGACGAAACGGAGCCTGCCACGCCGCCGGGAGCGCTGCCAGCAGAGGCGGGCGGCCGTGGCGGCGGCGGCGGCGCCACCCTCCGCGAGGCGGCGGCGGCGGTCGGCGTTGTGCCCGTGACATTTGCCGAGGATTTCTACGGCGCGAGGATTCCGGGGCGGTTGGCTTGGTGAGGGCCTACACTAGCGTTCGATTGGCGGGGACGGATGGTGACGTCACGGCCATCCATGGGGATCGGAGGTTATCAGACGGGGTCTCATAGCCGTCATATCACAGGACAGCGGAGAACGCAGCGGGATGCGAAATTGGAGTGTCTCAGTCAGCCTCGATGCACGCCCGAGGTGTGCGAAGAACGACTGCGACGCAGGCGAGCGATCTGGGTTTGTGATGCAAGTCTGCGTCGAGCAGCAGGGTATCACTGTCGTTTCGCGGTGCCCGACGGGACGTGCGTACGTTCCCTGAGTGACGCCATTCGGGGTAACTCTGAGCGGTTTTGGCTCTGCCTCCTGCCAAAGCCGGGGTCATTGTGACATTGAGCCAAACCAGCTCACTTCCCGCTGCCAGTCTGCGATGGAACGCCTAGGGCAAGGGGTGGTGTCTAACATGACGTCAACTCATATTTCACTCAATCTCTCTCAGTCTTTCACGGTGCCAACCACGCCAAGACGCATCGGTTTTGTGGGTTGTCTGATTTTGTTGAAATTGGCAGGGCTCAGTCCTGATCATACAGCAGTAACTATTAGGGTGACAGAAACAGCTGTGTTAAACATGTTTTGGAATTACCAGAAAAGCACCGTTTCCAAAGACTGCTGAGCCTGGAGGGACTTTTCTGTAGTCCTTGAAAAACGCCTGACGTGTTGATCGGAGAGGACAGTGCCAAAAAAATCGGGTACCACCAGCGGACTTCGTATGTTCCCGCAAGCACGGCAGTCATCCATTCGCCTTAAAGGGAGAGTTTTTCGTGTTTCCACCATTTCGCCATTTTGCTTGTTTAGTGCAAGTATATTTGGACTTGCACGCATCAAGATTATGCATATTTTATTGAAAATGCAACGCCTTTTTGAATTCATCCTCAATAGTTCAGCTGTTCAGCATGAAAGAACGGTGTTTTCATTTTCCCTGTCGCTTGGCATGCACAACTACTATCACGGCAGTTTTTTCTCAAGGTCTGTTGTAGTTGCATCAATCATCAATCAAAGCGCTTGCTCAATATATTTTGCGACCCAGTTGCCGTTGTAATAAACCGCGGTAGAGCTCACAACATCCCGTTTGATGCAAATATGTCCGCTGTTTTATCACAATACAGCGGAATCACTATATACTAAGGCTTTGGCGCATCGTATGAATTTTAAATGACGGCAGCAGCGCCAAAGCCTCGTCGCAGCGCATTGCTGTGAATTCGTCAGGGCCTTGATTCTGTGATTGGCTGCCGGTCAGCTGACTTATGGAGATTGCTTTGTAAAGTCGTTTGGTCGCTATCATCGGCGCACTGGTAAGCTGTCGGCAACAGTTAAGTGGCGCTGCATAAAGCTTCAACCGGTTGTTAGACAAAACATTGTATCCGAATAATTGCTGGCGTTACGTTTTGATTGATGCCGGACCACTTGCTTGAGCTGTGCACATGCCATGATAAGTAGTTCCGCTAATCCACTGATATCCCTTTTGTTCCGTTAACGGGATTAAGCCAACCACAAAAATTCCTGGCTTGATTTTTCTCACATTGAGCATATGTTTTTTGACTCCCACGACATATTTCTGAATGCCTGCAAAGCAAGCCGTCTAGACCACGTTATAATTATCACGGCATATTTGGGCTCACTTTGGCCACATATCAAGCGGCTTAGACAAGGTCTTTACGCTACTCTGCTTGGTGTGAATGCCGCATACGCTGTGCGTGTTTGCTATAATTTATGACGAATTTATGACAAATTTATGTTATAATTTATGACGCATTATTGAAAAGCTTCCCTTAGAACGTTCGGTAACAAGTGGTATGAGGTTTGGTGACAAGTGGTGTTTCCGAGTTCATATCGCGCTCTTGGCAAGTTTTGTTAACCTTCACTCAATAGCCGGTGTGCGGTATAAACCCATCAGTTCGTGTTATTGTGACTGCAAACCTAAACCTGACCTGGTCCTCAACTATGTCTACCGATTCATTGGCCGGAAGTTTTAGATCGCTCCATCAACAAACTACGAGTACCAAATACATACATCTTCTCACTGTTAAACCACAAGCGGTATCTCACCCTCGCAAGTGATGACGCCTCCCACACAAAATGTAAGCGTATGCTAGCCACTGAATGCCTATTATTTGCTATTCAGGAGGAGTCGGCGGTAATTAGTTCAGTAATACCACCGGTAAAACATACGTGCACACATGCACCGTCCGTGAACGGATTGTACTGTATGAGTATCATATGATTTCCCGCTGCTTGTGGAAAAAAATCAACTTGAAATGCAACGAGAGTGCTGGCGATTTGCGTGCGCCCTTCAGATGTTTTATGCAGATGTATCACATATGCCCTGTTCTCTGAGTGTGTCAGTGATATGAAGACTGTGCCATGATGCTCTCGTGACCACTTTTGCGCATTAGCATGTGTGTGTGGCGCCGGCCTTTGAAGAACTTCGGAAAGGATTAGAAGTATTAACGTGAAAAATCGCTGAGATTATGTGGTGAATTGTACCTGCTTTATTTCAACATGCATCTAAGGGAAAGTTAACTAGAAGAACTTAACAGAGGGTTATTCTTTCTCTAAACTTAGCCTAAACATGCTTATCTGGTCATTTGCGCTTGACCACTTTTACAGATACCGAAACAAATGTATAGAGGCAAACAACTCTCAGACACAGAATTGCACGTCATTTTGCTCACGACATAGGTCATTGTGTAGGGGTGTACATTTCAGTTCTGTGCAGTCAACTATATCACCGAGCAATAACGGTAATAATACGGGGATAATGGAGTAGCATTCCGGCTCAGCAATCCAGAGCGGCTGCAGAAAGAAAACGCGATCAAAGAGTCAAAGAGCCGAATATCCTGCCCCGTCGAATTTAACTGAGACGCTTATGATTATGTGTCACACCACACCACATCACACACCAGCTTGGGCGGCAGACTGTCTTTGCGGTCAAGGTTTACGCGGACGATGGCAACAGATGGAACCACTGCGACTTAATCTAAGGATCACCAATCATGTCCGCGGCAATTATGGAACGTGGGGCGGTGGCCACAAAAGCCTGGATGGCGGCCTCGTGACATCAATTTGGGCTGTTGAAGTCTGCCGACGATATAACTCAGCCACTGGTGCCGCAATCGGTTCTTTTCTCGGCCCAGCCACGGTCTTCCAGCGCAGCAGAGCGTATACTCTGGGCATGGCGCGTCGTAAACGTATCAGCCCCTGGGGGCATCGCCGCGTTGGGAAGGCGACCCAGCGGGGGGCCGATCGGCGCCAGTCCACCGGCCACATCGCGGTCCGAAGCCAACGACAGCCGCCTGTCGATGTGGTTTCCTGCTCTGAGCATCAACACAGCAGCCGTTCGGCTTCGCCAGAAGGGCAGTGGCTCCACCGCCGGCCGAACCTCCCGCTGGCACTGGAGCCTGATTGGGTCGTCTGCCCCGGTCTGGCCTCCTGAACGGCCTTCGCTCCGCTCCGCGATGTCGGGACGCTGGTTAAAAGTTTCTGCCGCGGTCTTTCCAGCTCGCGGCCCTTTCCATTGACTCCGTCTCACTCCGGCGCTTAACGCCATCCTTTACGGCCCGGACGGAGATTGCCTGCCGGTGACCCGCCTCCTGCCCCCGCTCTCCGACCCCGAAAGGTCACCGCATCGCCGGCCGGCCGGCCGCCACCGCCGCCGCCTGAACGTCCGTGGGCGTCGCGTTCAGGTGGCGTGACCGTCCACTGACCCAGCGCCGCTGTTCCAGGACCGCCCGCGCCGGAACCGGAACTGACGCCACCGCCGCCGACGCGTCGCTAACGACGTACCGACGGCCCGGACAGCGCGCGCCGCCCCAGCCGACGCGGACCGGACGGGCCGCCGACGTCCGGCCCACGCCCTGACGCGGCGCCGGCTCCGGGAGACCATGACGCGACCGGCGCTGGCGCTGGCGCTGACGCTGCTCGGCCTGGCCGGGTCGGCGTCGGCGGCCGTGGCCGAAGACGGCGACGTCTACAACCGGATCCGCGACCTGCTGAAGGCGACCGGGCCGCAGCCGCCGCGCAGGCTCGTCAACGCCACGCCCATCTCGCGCGATGCGCTCGAGAAGGTGATGCGCATGTTCTCCAACGTGTCGGCGGGGAACTCCAGCGACGGCGGCGAGCTGGACTTCTCCAACCTGATCGACAGTCGCGGCGAGGCGAGCCGCACCAGCGTCGTCATCCTCGCCTATTCGGTCATCATCGTGGTTTCCCTTTTCGGCAACCTGCTCGTGTGCCAGGTGGTCGTGCGCAACAAGCGGCTGCACACCGTCACCAACACGTTCATCGCCAACCTGGCCGTGTCGGACGTGCTGATGACGTGTCTCAACATCCCCTTTAACATCAGCCGTATCCTGCTAGACGACTGGCCGTTCGGTGGCTTCATGTGCAGTGTGGTGCCGTACGTGCAGGTGTGCGCCGTCTACGTCAGCGCCTTCACCATGGCTGCCATCGCACTCGACCGCTACCAGGTGATCGTGAAGCCGCTGAAGCCACGCCTCGGGCCGCTGCACGGCGCTGCCATCATCGCCGTCATCTGGCTGTTGGCGGCCATCATCTCGCTGCCGCACGCCGTCTACAACGAGCTGGTGACTGTCTTCACGTTCCGCGCGCTGACGCGCTGCCAGACGCGTTATCCCAGCCCGTCGCGCCAATTCCGCAAGTGGCTGACGCTGGTGACGAGCCTGACGCAGTACTACGTGCCGCTCACTATCACCGGCGTGGCGTACAGCATCATCACGCGCAAGGTGTGGAGCCGCGCCGTGCTTGGCGCCGCCACAGAGGAGCAGATGGTGTACCAGGCGCGCGCCAAGCGCAAGACCATCAAGATGCTGATGGTGGTGGTGGTGCTGTTCGCCATCTGCTGGATGCCGCTCAACCTGTATCATCTGATCGTCGACTTCAGCGTGGACACGAGCCCGCGGCGCCACAACTCGACCCTGTTCTTCTTCTGCCACTGGCTGGCAATGTCTAACGTGTGCTACAACCCGTTCATCTACTGCTGGCTCAACGAGCACTTCCGCGCCGGCGCGCTCGCCTGGTTTAAGTGCCTGGCGCGCCGCTCCTCCAAGGTGCACCCGGCCATCGAGATCAACGGCATCCTGGTGCAGACGTCACGGCGTCGCGGCGGTGACTCGACGCCCAACACCATGTCGAGCAGCGTGCGCGCCGACTCGGTGCGCCGTCAGCTCTCGGGCCGACACGAGGTCACGCTCAACGGCTACGTCGAGATCCGCAGTCGGCGCGTGCTCGCCTCGCTGCTGGCGTCAGGGCGCGTGGCGGCCGGGTCGGACCCGCTGGCCGAGGCGCCCGACTCGCCGGGCGAGCCGCGCGAGAGCGGCTTCCCGCTGCTGCCCCGGCTCTGCGAGCAGGGCAAGGCCGACGCGTACGACGTCATCTGCCGCAACATCGAGATTGTGTACCGCGCGCGCGAGGGCAGCACGCCGCGCGGCCGCGCCGAGCCGGCCGCAGCCGCCGTCGCCGCCGCCGACCAGTTCAGCGTCAGCATCTTCGCCGGCGCCGAGCCGGCCGACGCCGCCAACGCTGGTGGCGGCGGCGGCCCGGAGGCGGCAGCAGAGCGCGTGTACCGCGGCCAGATCACGGGCCTGTTGCGGCATCAGGTGCTCAATGGTGGCGGCAGCGGCCAGGTGCGGGAGACCAGCTTCGCGGTGGCGGAGCCGGCACGCAGCGGCCGCTCGGCCGGCCGCAAGAGCTCAACTCGCTCGCGCCGCTCCGTCTGACGCGCCTCGCGGTGAGAGGCGACGCTCCCGGTGATTGGTCTGCTCGTAGTTTGAAGTGATGCTTACGGTGGCGGGCCTCGCGGTATGCGGAGCAGCACCTCCGGACGGCCTTGCGAGGTGTACTCCGGGGAGCGGCGCCGTCGTGTGCAATGGCCGCCGTGTGAGAAGCTCTCTGTCGGGCGTGGTGGTGAGCTGATGTGCCGCTCAAGTGCCACTGAGGGGGCAGGGACGCCTTGTCGGTTGGGTGCGGGGCGATATGGGACACGTCATCGGTGAGGCTCCGTTACCGGCACAAAATGCGGTGTGTGGTTTCGACTGATTCGGGCTGACCTCGTCTGGGAGAGAGACGGGATCGGTCACCGGCGGATGTGCACCGCCCCCTGGCGAACACTGACAGCCTAGCGGCGGAAAACATCCGCAAAATGCAGTATTTTCGACACATCTGGGCGACCTTAATCTTGATTGCCTTGGGGCTGATTATGTTGGAGAATGATGATGCAGGCTATCTGCCAACAGCGGCGCCCTCCTCAACTTCTCAGCCTCCTCAGCCATCCTCAGCCTCAGCTGCGCGCCGACCACAAGACGAGAGTTCGCCAGGGGGCGTGCGCATGCTGCCGACGTAACTGAAACAGCATTGTTAGGTGGAATCTTCACATTAGCGCAATGCAGAAAATCGCTGTAAAATTCCGGAGCCCTTACGCCCACAACCCTGACGTCTCGACGCATCGCACTTTTAACTTGTCGGTCTTGTTTCGCTGGGTATGACTACGATAAATTGCTTGTGACTTAATTACGCGACTACAACTTAGGTTAGCTGTAGAGTTATGCATGCATACGCGCCAAAAGAAGGCAATTTGGTTCACGTTTGCTGCGAGGAGGTCATCGTCGCGATTAAGTCTCAGCCGACATTTCGATACGTCAATTGGACGATGATTCGGAGCTACGTGTCCGGCCCAGTCTGTCTAAGAACTTAAGGGGTTATTGGTACATGGCCTAGGCATAGTTTTGCGTCTTTGGTAGCAAGATGCTAACGTCACTGTTGAGTCCTCCACGTAAGTATTGAGTGGTGTCAGATTGAGAGGTTAGATATCTGGTGATGATGAAGATCATGAGCATTTTGACCGTACTATGTTTATTTCGATGATATTTTGCGGGAGACCAGTATTGTATTGATCGATGCCTTCTGCACGTAGCTGACGGGACTGGATGGGGCGCTCAATGTTGCGAGCGGCGTCGTTTGGGTCTTCGCTCCGGTTGTTCAGCATGGGATGAGGGATAAAGTTTGCTCGAGCTGACCAAAGGGGCTCCGGCTTTTGTCCGGGTCGGTTGTAAAGAAGATCTTTCAGATAAGGCCATTTTGAACCGTGTGCCATCCAGTTCCAGCGCACCGTGCCATCCAGTTCCAGCGCACTGTGATAAAGCCCTTTATTTGCTGTTGCTGAGGAATGCATGGCTGAGCTGGATACGGCCGATGGGCGGGTGCTGTGGCGACTCGGGCGCTGGCGGCGGACTTCTTCACGTTCCAAGCAAACGCTGGAAGGCACGGCTGGCTGCTTAGTGTTTCAGCATCAAGTAGATTACGGGGCCGGTTTGCTTGGCAAACTCGCTAAACAGGTCGCTCAAATGCCAAACTTGTCTAGTCAATTTTGTCACTCTCAGTTTCTATTCAAATCAAAATAAAGGCAAATTGCACCTTTGACAAGATAGGCGCACTTGCACTTTTGCGCTGTGGCCCTATTCATTCATGCTGTTTGTCCTGGGCAGACAGTTATTTGTACTCACAAAACGTCTCGGCCCTGACGCTGTGCCGCGTCCCCTCAGCAGACCAGGTCTCGTTCGGATGTTTTTTTTTCTGTGCTCGTGGTCCGCCCGAGCGCCCTCGAGCACTCGTCGTCCGCAGACCCAGCGCACAGCCGGCGGGGCCGACAAGCCGCGAGCGAGTGAACGTGATGGCCAGTTCTGGCGCGGTTGTGACCTGAACAGGGCGCTTTAGTACGTTGTTGTGTTCTTGTAAATCTGGCAGAAATCTGGACAGGATATGCGCGTGGAAATATGACCTTGTTTTGGAGAGGAGTACGATGATCACTGACACATGACCTGGGCGTGGTTTCCGGTGCGTGCTGTCCAGACGTCCTGACCCATTGGATGTGTTAATTGACCAGATGTCAGCCCGGTGGCACCGATGCCGGAGCTTTGGCTCCCACAGGGCACCAGCAGCCCTGCCGGGCAGGCCGCACGCCCGTGTGACGGTGAGGACGGTGTCTGTGAGCTGACGAGCGGGAGAGGCGTCTGTCCGTGAGCTGGGGCTTTGTACTCATAGCCGGCTGGTATACCCGACTTGAACTTCAACACGGTGGTCTCTATCGGTATTACTGGGTTAATTTCACTTGGGCACACATCACGACTGCATTTGCTCCTGCCTGTCAGATGTACATTTGTCGTGTTCCTGTCAGCGACAATAATTTTGATTAATACAAAAGTATGGAACCCATCGGCTCTTGTCGTACGTGACTGGAACGATTCCTCTGCGGGCAACACCCGGATGATTTAAAACCATTACGCTAGCCACGTACAGCAAGCGGCTCGAGGCGGCAGACGGCTTGCAGAGGCAAAACTTAATAGCATGGACTTGATTTATGACTCACTCTGGTTGATTTACCGACCTTTCTTGCTGTCACTAGACCAAGTGTTAAATGTTGCTGCTATGTTAAATGACCTGAAGCTTGGGTTGGATTTGATTAGATTCGGTAAAAGCTCCTAGGTTTGCTCGGACCATTTCGGAGCTATGGAGGAAGGTGAGGTGAAAAGTCGGGCGGAACTGTGGCCCAGTTGGCAGACGTCAGACCGCAGACTCCGGCCGCTGCTCCGGCGACGGGACTCGGCGGATGCTGGGATGGCGCTGGGGACCGACCGCTCGGGTTCAGCTAACTGCCGACAGCGGCTGCGGCGGCGTCACCGCGCTGCCAGACGCTAACGAGCACAGAAATCGCGGGACAAGAATGAAACGGTGAATTTTTCCTAATAACATCAACGACCATTTCTGATTGGCCTAATCCAGCTGTCGTCTTTCATGGGTTGGAAGCATATTATCACAGCTAGTGACACCAACTTTCAGCATGATGACATATTTCAAGAACGTATGTAGAAGGCTATCGTTCCAGTAACATTCAAGCATAAATCGTTCTCAACATTATCTGTGTGACTGGCTGCTACTCGTGCTGGGGAACTAACGCACACGACACCCAGAACAACGGCATAATCACCATGAGTAAGTAGGTCTGAACCTCATCCATTGACCATCAACTTGGGCCAGCTCGACTGTTACAAACACATGCATACCGAAACACACACCATGTTCACGTTAAGTTCCAAGCCACGAGGTGCGCCGGCCAGATGCTCACGTGGCAGCACCCGTCGGCTCCAGTGCACCTGTAACATATCGGAACAATAAGCAGCTTGGCTGGAAGTCGAACGCTAGGGGCAGATATAGCCGCTTCGAAGGGTGTCGCCGAAGACAACACGGAGTTTGAAGAGGCCACGTTTTCGGAACTTAGGTGACGCAACGCGGGTTGTACTGAAACGTTTCCAAGCTCCCCAAGTGCAACATTTTAGAAGCTCGATGGCTGAAAGGAATGTGTAATCCTCGTGTTACTCACAAAATGTCAGCTCTAATCTTTGTGGATATTTTGGTTGCAGCTATTTGCATGGAATTAGTTCATTGGACTCTGCTCAACATGATAAGAAAAATGCTTCCTTTCAAAGAGTTTTACATCTATTCTTACCAAGCATGCGGCCAACCTAAATTTGTGCTAAAGGCCAGAGGTAAAATTTGGTAAAAAAGTGCTCGGAAGGGAGTTATATCCATATTTGGAAGAGGGGATGGGCCTGGATTTATCCTGAAAACATCTCCAATTCCTTCAGGAAGGAGGTTAAAAGAAGTGTTCCACCTTTGGCGCATATTTTTAAAAAAACATTCTCTCGTGAAACGTATAGGACCAGTTACGTCTAATAAAAACTCTGCGTGGTGTCACTGCAGCACCGTCACGGTATTACAAGGACATCAGTTTTAATCATTTCGAGTCAAAATTGCGCCGTCAGCGCTTTGTAGCAGCAGTACGCTCCTCCCCTGCAGTTACGACCTCCGTCGTTATGACGACCGCCGTGGCACCTCTACCGGTGCGAATAAAAAAGTTCGTGATTGGCCCAGCGGACGGCAGTGGCCTGTCGCTGAAAAGCACAGTGATTGAAGTTTGAACTAGTGCGTCACTATGGACCATGTAATACTCCCATTTCCAAAGTCAAAGTACGCCTGGAAAAGGACCATTGTTGCAAATGACATGTAGGAGAAAACGAAGCCACAGTGTAACGGTTCGTTACGTTTGCGGGCAATAGCTTCATGTTCACATATATTTTTATCTAAACAAGGTTTCTCAAGCTTTAGTAGCATTTATCACACAAACTTCGATACATTTGTGTGTTACAAACATAACAGTACAAATACGGGAAACACCGACGCAGATTCAATGCATTACTTTCATCGTGGTAAAAAGGGAGTCCAATGACATTTCTCCCACAGGAGCGGCTTCTTCGAATAGAAATTCTGAGCTATTCAGAACTATTTAGAGAAAATTAGTGTTACTGATCAAATTCGCACGCGTCTGGTCTAACAATAAGTGCAAAGTACAAATGAAGTTACATATTCGCTTCAACACGTTTGATTGAGCGTCTCTTCTCGTAGAGGCGCTCAATATGTGGCTGGGGAGACAGTATGGTTATTGAGCGAGATACAAAAGATCGTCTATGCTTATGGCTTAATTAACTTAGTGACACCGGGCATGGAAACACTGCTTCACATTTCGTGAGTCGGAATCATGTGTAACATATCACATATGACAGCAAAACTCTTCAGCGATTTGTATTCTATGCTGCTGTGATACAAATCATGCATAGCGGCGCGCATTGACACACGGCTGATCCATTCCACATCTGAAGTGTGCAACAAATATGTATATATATATATATATATATATATATATATATATATATATATATTCTGTGTGTGTACCATGACAAAGCTCTCATTTAATTTGCTTTCCGAGGAAATATAACAGGTATCTAATCTTTTGTGTGGTGAACCACGCATATTTTTGTTCGGAGACACACGAGTATTTGATCTGAACTGATACCATGAAAACCTGTTGGATTACTGGCAGATATTGTCATGATATTGGAAGACATTGTCATGCGCGCCACGGCTTTCCACTGGGGCAGGTGATGTTTGTAATTTTAAAACAATCAAATAGTTGCAGCGTGTTTAAAGCCCCATTGTCAGCATGCCAGATATTGCCATGTCTACGTACTTCGTTTTAGCCCATACCGAAAGCATACAAATACTATATTCGTCGTAACTATATAATAAGAAAACTCATAATTATATTTACGAGTCTCGCCGCGCACATTGGCATGCATCGGCACGAGCGGTCAGCATGACCGTGGATTTCCTAGACTACGGCACAATATTTAACAAAAGATTTTGAACGGGGATGCCACTGTACACATTTGATAGCACTGTTGCAGTGCTATCAGATGATACCGAAACATGGCCCTCGGCAAAGAGGACCCATTTTATTGGTTGTCAGTGCATTACTAAAAGTGAGCGGACGGCCGGAGCGTGTTGCCGTGATTACCGTAGCCACTAGGTAATCGTGCGAGGGGGATGCGAATATTTGCACATCATAGCACTTGAGGAGGCCGATCAACTAGCACGATAACATGACTCTCAGCCGAATGCAACTATTTTATTAGTAGCGCACTTCACAGCTCATTACTGAATGTGGGCGGCTGGCAGAAGCGTGATGGGTAAACTACGGAACAAAGATACACAATAATGACACGCAGCGAGTGAAACTGTGTGCATTTTAATGCACTTTGAAGGCCTTTTGCCAGGGCTGTAGTACATTACTTGGCTTATTTCTTATTTTATTGGTATCATCTCCCCCCCCCCCGTCCCCGACAGCGGATTGTCAAATCTGGGCGCCTAGCCGGAGGGTGCGTTTGCTTAGCTACAGCAGGCTTTGACAAACTCAGTCATGCGTCGAGTATCCTACCATCGCATTCGAAACCGCTGTGGAAGCGCTGCCGACTGGCACCGTGGCATGTTGCGCAGCTTAAGGCACTTTGTGTAATGGCATGACCTCTGGCAGCGCAGCGGAATGCGGTCGGATGGGCACAGCGTGGAGTTGACAAACTGCGAAGGGATTTCGGTAAAATATTTGCAGTTGTGCGTGGCGATTCTGTACGTTCGTAAACAATGTGAAAGGGCTATCAACTGGCACTGCAACATTGTGCTGAGTCGAAAAAGCATCTATTTTGTTGGCGTTTTACACCTGACGCCTCACAGCGCTTTACGGAATGCGGGTGCCGGGCGGGTGCGTGGTGGGCACAATACAGGAGTCATTACCAAAATACATAGTCGTGCGTGGAGAGTGTAGGCGTGTGCATTCAATAGCACTGCGAAAGGGCCATAAGCTGTACCGGAACATCATAGTCAGCCAAAGGCACCGGTTTTACTTGCATGACGATCTTACAGCGCTTTACCAAGTGCGGCGGCCGGTCGAGGCGCTAAGTTGCTAAACATGGGCGGGTTTGCGGATTATCTTCGTAGCCGAACCCAAAGTGTCCGGCTCACTGAGCGCACGGCTACCTCGGGAGTTAACCCCACCCACAGCGTCAGGCTCACTGAGCGCACGGCTACCTCGGGAGTTAACCACACCCACAGCGCCCGGCTCACTGAGCGCACGGCTACCTCGGGAGTCTCCTCCAAACTCCCAAACGGCATCGACATATTCCAGGGATCCACAATGGGCCCTCTCCCCTTCAGCACATTCGCGAACGATACAGTGACACCACCCAGTGCTATGATTAGACGGAACTGGTCCTGGGGTTTCACTAGAGTAGGTTTTTAAATGTACCCCAAAGGTGGGACAGCCGCCTTCATATGGAAAAGACTGCGCTAGAGAACACAGTTCTTCTATCCAGTAAATATGCTTGTCAATACGTCATTGTTTCATCGCGTGATGGAACATTTGTATGACGCTGAGATACTGCCAAACTAGCCGCGCGAAAGTTGCCGTTCTAGTACTCACCCGTAATACGTCAAACTCCCGAAAGTGGCTGAAGTGGTATTGGAAGTGTTTGCTGAGCCAAACACCGTTATGCGCTCGGATTTTGACCTTTTGCGATGCTCTTGCACATTTATCCATGAGCTCAACATATTTGTATTCACATACTCAGTTATGAGACTATCTTAAGTTCTTCGATATTAAGTCCCATGTCCGTAATAACTAGCGACCATGTCCGATTTATTATATCTAGCACAAAACACTATTCGTGATTGAAAACTTCCACAGCCTGTTCAACGTTGATTGAGAGCCATTTGACGTCCACTATATTTGGAAATCGTGGTCACGGACGTCAGGCCTGAACGGCTCGACGACTGAACTCCAATTGACCTTAAATGCCGCATGGCCTATGAGGTAGCAGGATTAGAATGGTGTTACTCTGCCGCCACGCATGCCTAAATAGCCTTGGAATAGTTTTACGAAACAATCTGCACATCTTTGCGAATGTAAAGCCAAGAAACTAGACTTTTAGGTCTTAGTAAGGACGCGGCTGTGGAATGTACTGAATAATGTGAAAATAATAATGACAATGAAAATCATTACCCCGTGCAAATGTGGAACACGCCCTTTAAATTTTGCTGCTGAGCTCATTTTTTTGCTGCAAAATATTGATCGTGTGTAGGACCTGCCTCAGAGGCTTATCTGGCCCTCCGCTACATATCTGGGCAGTTATCGCACTGTCTCACTCATCCACAAGAGCCTGCACTTGGGCGAGCCTGACTCACTTGCTCGTATGTTCTGCGCTATGGGTAAAGTGCACGGTCGACCCATGAGACAGGACAGTGATCCGTTATACCTCGTTTGCGTGCTGAGGTGAGTAAACGACGTTTTCATTTGCGCCCAAGATGCATAACGATCTTCCGGCCTTCGACTTCTCCTGACTGTCTACTTCCCTGGGCATTTGAAGAGGCATCTCGTGGGACATCTGATAATGCTATGACCTGTTTGTGCGGCGGAGTCGTGACTGGTGTGCCTTTGCGTACGTTTCAGTACGCTTTTTTGTTGTTGAATGACTGCTCTTGTCCTGGTGACATTTAAGTCGTCCATTTATCTGCTGGCAATAGGAAGCAGTAGTCCCGAGTTTATTCTGGATTGCCCGAATGCGTGCAAAGAAATCGATCAATCAGGCAGCGCCTGCTCCGTGGGCTCGACGACCAAGCTCCGGAGCAGCCCCCGCAAAGGGCGGCCACGCACGGCTGGTGACCGCGCGCGCACGCAGACAGCCAGTGTGGACCCGTCGATGGCCGTCGTACCGAGCGACCAGTGTGGACCCGTCGATGGCCGCCACCATCGAGCGGCCAGTGTGGACCCGTCGATGGGTGCCACCACCGAGCGGCTAGCGTGGGCCCGTCGATGGCCGCCACCACCGAGCGGCTAGCGTGGCCATGGCCGCCTCGGCAGCGCAGCCTCAGGGTCGATGCAGTCTGGCCGTTGGTCGCCGCCATGCTGTCCAGACGTCGATGTCGATGTCTCGCTCGCCCCGCACGAGCTCCGAACAGCATGACGAGCGGCATGCTGTTTTGTCCTCATCGCACTCCAGCCAGAAGCAGGCGACCACGCCGAACGCCAGCTCAGAAGCGTCGCCGAACACGTGCAGCTGGCGGCTCGCCGAGACACTGACGTCGGCTCGATGGCACCGGTCGGCCTTCCTGAAGTCATGCACTCTAGGGAGATCGCTGACCGGCTGCCGCCACGCCGTCGTCAGTTTATGATCGATGGTTGTCGCGCACCACCCGTAACCTCACCGTTATATGTCTTGCGTTGTAATCTTGCCTTTGCAGCCGTACCATTGACACTGCCCCAAATTCCAAGACATCATGTCTTCAAATGATTTTAAAATAGCTTGCGGTCATGCCATAAACCCTCCAAGTCACAATCTATAAACATGTAATGATGGGGACCTACGGAATTTTGCAACGAAGGGAAATTCGCCGTGTTACAAATGTTTTTGCTAAAGGAGAAACGATTCCAAATAAAATGATTAATTCACTGCCCAAGCAATCCATAATTGTAGCATCCAAGCATTGGCTAGAGTTTCCAGACACGCACTTGGGGTGAGGGTTGATAATAGTGAAATATGTCCACGTGACTATCGCTGAGGCTGCTGGGCTGATTTCAATCATTCAGGCGGTAATCGATAACCCTGTGCCATACAACCTCGTGACATTTGAGGTTTCGCTTCAGGTAGTGAGGTCACGGACCAAGTCCAAGCACCCAAACTTTGTGCGTTTCCTTATCCTCATGCTGGAGGCGTCACGTCCCGTAGCGTGCAGCTGGTGGTTTGAAAATTTGAGAAGCATGCCTGTGAGAAGTAATTACTCGCAGATCTTTACCACTGAGGCATAGGCCAAGGTGAGACAGATTTAGTGCGATTTGAATAGTTAAACATTAAGCTGGAACCGCTGCTAGCGTTATTATGAAACATGCAGTTTTCATCCTTCACGGCAAAACTAGATGATAGGTTGAGATCAAGGCGAAGCCGAAAAACATGGCATTTATAGGACCTGCTGTTTGTAGGATCTACTATACCGTGACGCGTGGTGTCCTCGTCATCGTTTCTCTCCCTTGGCGAGCTGCCGCTGCCGCTGTCCGAATCATCCGGCTCAGCTGGCTGCACGGCCTCTTGGGCTGGTGGAAGCGTCTCATCGCACCCAGGCATGGCGTCGGTGACGGCGACCTGAGTAATTCGGACGATTAAGATGCTTTAATTGCCGGTACGCCAGACGGTTTTGATGAACTGCACTATCTAACCGCTTGCATTTAAAATATGGCAGGATGCGATCAATTGCGCGTCCGAGGTGGCCTTCGTCTCAGCGTAGCTGCAGGGTCGGAGGCACCTCAGATCGCAGACAGAGCCCATGAAACGATTTATTGTGGGTTAACTCTGATTACCAGTTGCCAGTGATGTTGGAAATCAACGTGCATATTTGGATTTGGATTTGCACGGATTACAGTCTTTTCAAGTTCTGCAGCAACTTTATTTCTTTTCATATGCATTGCTTTCGCATAGAACCCTTGATTAAACGGTCCATGTCGGGCATCAAAACGCTGAACGCATTTTGTATCTTTCTTTGTGGCCTGTCTTTGGGTAACAACTCGTTTTAGTTTCTTCGAACAGTCAGCAACCGGTGAGAGCACGTGGCTCTCTACCACATACAAGTGCACTCGGATCGGCACGCTCTGCACTCCACACACGGCGAGAGGGCAGCACGCTGTCCGTTAGGCCGGAGCTACGGCCAGGCTCCGCTCTGCACACCACACACGACGCGAAGGCAGCACGCTGTCCGTTAGGCCGGAGCTGCGGCCAGGCTCCGCTCTGCACACCACACACGACGCGAGGGCAGCACGCTGTCCGTTAGGCCGGAGCTACGGCCAGGCTCCGCTCTGCACACCACACACGGCGCGAGGGCGGCGCGCTGTCCGTTAGGCCGGAGCTACGGCCAGGCTCCGCTCTGCACACCACACACGGCGAGAGGACAGCACGCTGTCCGTTAGGCCGGAGCTGCGGCCAGGCTCCGCTCTGCACACCACACACGGCGCGAGGGCAGCACGCTGTCAGTTAGGCCGGAGCTGCGACCAGGCTCCGCTCTGCACACCACACACGACGCGAGGGCAGCACGCTGTCCGTTAGGCCGGAGCTACGGCCAGGCTCCGCTCTGCACACCACACACGGCGCGAGGGCAGCACGCTGTCCGTTAGGCCGGAGCTGCGGCCAGGCTCCGCTCTGCACACTACACACGGCGCGAGGGCAGCACGCTGTCCGTTAGGCCGGAGCTACGGCCAGGCTCCGCTCTGCACACCACACACGGCGCGAGGGCAGCACGCTGTCCGTTAAGCCGGGACTGCGACCGGGCCCCGATCGGCGCACCTGCGGCCGTGTTCGTCATCAGCGGGCTCCGCTCTGGGCGACACGGCTGATTGAAGAGCGTCATTCGGGGCCAAATGGACGGGATCAGCGGAGGGAGGGAGGACGAGGGGGGAGGGGGATGCTGCGAATCCGTTCCGCAGGCACAGCGTGGCGACAAGACATTGCAATGGGTTTGGGGGAGACGGAAGAAGCGGCGTCCGTGGCGAGGTAAGTGAAGCTGAGAAGTTTGACGACAAGGTTCGTTACATTCGACGTGAACGACGCGTTGGGACCTCGTGAAACGTCGTTCGGTGCTGTTATAAAGAACTCTCACAGCGCAGGAAAGCCATCGGAAGGGCCAGCACATAGTCTCCTCCTATCCATCCCGCGGGTAAGACATTGCTTGGCGTGGGAGGAGCGGCAGAACCTCATACGAGCTGCACCATACTGCATCCGCCAGAAGACAAGGGCATCACGCGGGTAATGCATGGCTTGGCGTGGGAGGAGCGGCAGAACCTCGACAGACGGGCTGCACCATACTGCATCCGCCGGAAGACAAGGGCATCGCGCGGGTAAGACATTGCTTGGCGTGGGAGGAGCGGCAGAACATCGACAGACGGGCTGCACCATACTGCATCCGCCGGAAGGCAAGGGCATTACGCGGGTTATACATGGCTTGGCGTGGGAGGAGCGGTAGAACCTCAACAGACGGGCTGCCCTGCGTCCCTTCCCTCGAGCGGCCTTCTGCCCCTTCCCCGTCCCTTCCCTCGAGCGGCCCTCTGCCCCTTCCCCCGTCCCTTCCCTCGAGCGGCCTTCTGCCCCTTCCCCCTGTCCCTTCCCTCGAGCGGCCTTCTGCCCCTTCCCCCACCCCTTCCCTCGAGCAGCGCCCGTCCAGCAGAACAGCAGCGCTGAGTCCCGTCAGCCGTCAGCAGAAGGCGCAGATGAACAGCGAGGAGAGCGCCGCCACCACGAACACGGCCACCAGCCAGCCGCGCGCCACGCAGCTGGAGCGCACTGAGTAGTGTTCGCTCCAGACCGCCTCGCCGGCGTCGGCCTCGTTCACCGGGTACTCCACCACCACCTGCTCGTCTGACCAGAAGCCCAGCGGCACCCTGCAGCGCGAGCTGTTGACACACTCTGTGTGTGCGCCGCGCGTGTCGTACACCGTCTTGTCTAAGATCACGTCGAAGAACACGTCGACGGGCAGCACCTCGTTCTCGCTGGAGAAGACCAGGTAGTAGTAGTCGTCTCCAATCACCTGCACGTTGACCTGCAAGGCCGAGGTGTCGGAGGTCACCGAGCAGGAGGCCCACGCCTCCAGCGGCTGGTTGACGATAACGCCGGCGCAGTTGAGCAGCGCCTCCTCGCTGCTGGAGAAGGACGACATCATCTCGCTGTGCGACGTCTCCTTCTGCGCCAGCGTCTGGTTGACGCGGCCGCGGTGGCCGTTGTACGTTAGCGGCGTGATCCGACTGCCGGGGGCGGTGGCGTTGGGCGCGGTCGGTCCGCGCGACTGCGGCGGGCCCGCCGCCGCCCGCCGCCACCTCCGCCGGTCGGCGGCGCCGTCCACGGCCGACTCGATGACGTCATTCGTGAGCGGGACCCGCACGGCGCGTCGCGGCGGCGGCGGCCGGCGCGC
>NW_023597054.1:44482557-44538135 GCF_011947565.3 Pollicipes pollicipes | reverse complement strand
CGCGCGGACCGACCGCGCCCAACGCCACCGCCCCCGGCAGTCGGATCACGCCGCTAACGTACAACGGCCACCGCGGCCGCGTCAACCAGACGCTGGCGCAGAAGGAGACGTCGCACAGCGAGATGATGTCGTCCTTCTCCAGCAGCGAGGAGGCGCTGCTCAACTGCGCCGGCGTTATCGTCAACCAGCCGCTGGAGGCGTGGGCCTCCTGCTCGGTGACCTCCGACACCTCGGCCTTGCAGGTCAACGTGCAGGTGATTGGAGACGACTACTACTACCTGGTCTTCTCCAGCGAGAACGAGGTGCTGCCCGTCGACGTGTTCTTCGACGTGATCTTAGACAAGACGGTGTACGACACGCGCGGCGCACACACAGAGTGTGTCAACAGCTCGCGCTGCAGGGTGCCGCTGGGCTTCTGGTCAGACGAGCAGGTGGTGGTGGAGTACCCGGTGAACGAGGCCGACGCCGGCGAGGCGGTCTGGATCGAACACTACTCAGTGCGCTCCAGCTGCGTGGCGCGCGGCTGGCTGGTGGCCGTGTTCGCGTGGGGGCGGCGCTCTCCTCGCTGTTCATCTGCGCCTTCTGCTGACGGCTGACGGACTCAGCGCTGCTGTTCTGCGGACGGGGCCGCTCGAGGGAAGGGTGGGGGAAGGGCAGAAGGCCGCTCGAGGGAAGGGACGGGGAAGGGGCAGAAGGCCGCTCGAGGGAAGGGACGGGGAAGGGGCGGAGGGCCGCTCGAGGGAAGGACGGGGGAAGGGCAGAAGGCCGCTCGAGGGAAGGGACGCAGGGCAGCCCGTCTGTCGAGGTTCTGCCGCTCCTCCCACGCCAAGCCATGTATAACCCGCGTAATGCCCTTGCCTTCCGGCGGATGCAGTATGGTGCAGCCCGTCTGTCGAGGTTCTGCCGCTCCTCCCACGCCAAGCCATGCATTACCCGCGTGATGCCCTTGTCTTCTGGCGGATGCAGTATGGTGCAGCCCGTCTGAGGTTCTGCCGCTCCTCCCACGCCAAGCAATGTCTTACCCGCGCGATGCCCTTGTCTTCCGGCGGGTGGCGCCATCTCACAGAATGCGGATAGGAGGAGACTATGTGCTGGCCCTTCCGATGGCGTTCCTGCGCTGTGAGAGTTCTTTATAACAGCACCGAACGACGTTTCACAGGGTCCCCAACGCGTCGTTCACGTCGAATGTAACGAACCTTGTCGTCAAACTTCTCAGCTTCACTTACCTGGCCACGACGCCGCTTCTTCCTCTCCCCCAAACCCATTGCAATTCTTGTCGCCACGCTGTGCCTGCGGAACGGATTCGCAGCATCCCCCCCCCCCCGTCCTCCCTCCCTCCGCGATCCCGTCCATTTGGCCCCGAATGACGCTCTTCAATCAGCCGTGTCGCCCAGAGCGGAGCCCGCTGATGACGAACACGGCCGCAGGTGCGCCGATCGGGGCCCGGTCGCAGTCCCGGCTTAACGGACAGCGTGCTGCCTCGCGCCGTGTGTGGTGTGCAGAGCGGAGCCTGGCCGTAGCTCCGGCCTAACGGACAGCGTGCTGCCCTCGCGCCGTGTGTAGTGTGCAGAGCGGAGCCTGGCCGCAGCTCCGGCCTAACGGACAGCGTGCTGCCCTCGCGACGTGTGTGGTGGCAGAGCGGAGCCTGGCCGCAGCTCCGGCCTAACGGACAGCGTGCTGCCCTCGCGTCGTTGTTGGTGTGCAGAGCGAGCCTGGCCGCAGCTCTGGCCTAACGGACAGCGTGCTGCCCTCGCGCCGTGTTGTGGTGTGCGAGCGGAGCCTGGCCGCAGCTCCGGCCTAACGGACAGCGTGCTGCCCTCGCGCCGTGTGTGGTTGTGCAGAGCGGAGCCTGGCCGTAGCTCCGGCCTAACGGACAGCGTGCTGCCCTCTCGCCGTGTGTGGAGTGCAGAGCGTGCCGATCCGAGTGCACTTGTATGTGGTAGAGAGCCACGTGCTCTCACCGGTTGCTGACTGTTCGAAGAAACTAAAACGAGTTGTTACCCAAACAGGCCACAAAGAAAGATACAAAATGCGTTCAGCGTTTTGATGCCCGACATGGAACGTTTAATCAAGGGTTCTATGCGAAAGCAATGCATATGAAAAGAAGTAAAGTTGCTGCAGAACTTGAAAAGACTGTAATCCGTGCAAATCCAAATCCAAATATGCACGTTGATTTCCAACATCACTGGCAACTGGTAATCAGAGTTAACCCACAATAAATCGTTTCATGGGCTTTGTCTGCGATCTGAGGTGCCTCCGACCCTGCAGCTACGCTGAGGACGAAGGCCACCTCGGACGCGCAATTGATCGCATCCTGCCATATTTTAAATGCAAGCGGTTAGATAGTGCAGTTCATCAAACCGTCTGGCGTACCGGCAATTAAAGCATTTAATCGTCCGAATTACTCAGGTCGCCGTCACCGACGCCATGCCTGGGTGCGATGAGACGCTTCCACCAGCCCAAGAGGCCGTGCAGCCAGCTGAGCCGGATGATTCGGACAGCGGCAGCGGCAGCTCGCCAAGGGAGAGAAACGATGACGAGGACACCACGCGTCACGGTATAGTAGATCCTACAAACAGCAGGTCCTATAAATGCCATGTTTTCGGCTTCGTCTTGATCTCAACCTATCATCTAGTTTTGCCGTGAAGGATGGAAACTGCATGTTTCATAATTACGCTAGCAGCGGTTACAGCTTAATGTTTAACTATTCAAATCGCACTAAATGTCTCACCTTGGCCTATGCCTCAGTGGTAAAGATCTGCGAGAATTACTTCTCACAGGCATGCTTCTCAAATTTTCAAACCACCAGCTGCACGCTACGGGACGTGACGCCTCCCATGAGGATAAGGAAACGCACAAAGTTTGGGTGCTTGGACTTGGTCCGTGACCTCACTACCTGAAGCGAAACCTCAAATGTCACGAGGTTGTATGGCACAGGGTTATCGATTACCGCCTGAATGATTGAAATCAGCCAGCAGCCTCAGCGATAGTCACGTGGACATATTTTACTATTATCAACCCTCACCCCAAGTGCGTGTCTGGAAACTCTAGCCAATGCTTGGATGCTACAATTATGGATTGCTTGGGCAGTGAATTAATCATTTTATTTGGAATCGTTTCTCCTTTAGCAAAAACATTGTAACACGGCGAATTCCCTTCGTTGCAAAATTCCGTAGGTCCCCATCATTACATGTTTATAGATTGTGACTTGGAGGGTTTATGGCATGACCGCAAGCTATTTTAAAATCATTTGAAGACATGATGTCTTGGAATTTGGGGCAGTGTCAATGGTATGGCTGCAAAGGCAAGATTACAGCGCAAGACATATAACGGTGAGGTTACGGGTGGTGCGCGGCAACCATCGACCATAAACTGACGACCGCGTGGCGGCAGCCGGTCAGCGATCTCCCTAGAGTGCATGACTTCAGGAAGGCCGACCGGTGCCATCGAGCCGACGTCAGTGTCTCGGCGAGCCGCCAGCTGCACGTGTTCGGCGACGCTTCTGAGCTGGCGTTCGGCGTGGTCGCCTGCTTCTGGCTGGAGTGCGATGAGGACAAAACAGCATGCTGCTCGTCATGCTGTTCGGAGCTCGTGCGGGGCGAGCGAGACATCGACATCGACGTCTGGACAGCATGGCGGCGACCAACGGCCAGACTGCATCGACCCTGGGCTGCGCTGCCGAGGCGGCCATGGCCACGCTAGCCGCTCGGTGGTGGCGGCCATCGACGGGCCCACGCTAGCCGCTCGGTGGTGGCGGCCATCGACGGGCCCACGCTAGCCGCTCGGTGGTGGCGGCCATCGACGGGTCCAACACTGGCCGCTCGGTGGTGGCGGCCATCGACGGGTCCCACTGGCCGCTCGGTGGTGGCGGCCAATCGACGGGCCCACGCTAGCCGCTCGGTGGTGGCGGCCATCGACGGGTCCACACTGGCCGCTCGGTGGTGGCGGCCATCGACGGGCCCACGCTAGCCGCTCGGTGGTGGCGGCCATCGACGGGTCCACACTGGCCGCTCGGTGGTGGCGGCCATCGACGGGTCCACACTGGCCGCTCGATGGTGGCGGCCATCGACGGGTCCACACTGGCCGCTCGGTACGACGGCCATCGACGGGTCCACACTGGCCTCTCGGTGGCGGGGGCCATCGACGGGTCCACACTGGCTGTCTGCGTGCGCGTGCGGTCACCAGCCGTGCGTGGCCGCCCTTTGCGGGGGCTGCTCCGGAGCTTGGTCGTCGAGCCCACGGAGCAGGCGCTGCCTGATTGATCGATTTCTTTGCACGCATTCGGGCAATCCAGAATAAACTCGGGACTACTGCTTCCTATTGCCAGCAGATAAATGGACGACTTAAATGTCACCAGGACAAGAGCAGTCATTCAACAACAAAAAAGCGTACTGAAACGTACGCAAAGGCACACCAGTCACGACTCCGCCGCACAAACAGGTCATAGCATTATCAGATGTTCCACGAGATGCCTCTTCAAATGCCCAGGGAAGTAGACAGTCAGGAGAAGTCGAAGGCCGGAAGATCGTTGTGCATCTTGGGCGCAAATGAAAACCTCGTTTACTCACCTCAGCACGCAAACGAGGTATAACGGATCACTGTCCTGTCTCATGGGTCGACCGTGCACTTTACCCATAGCGCAGAACATACGAGCAAGTGAGTCAGGCTCGCCCAAGTGCAGGCTCTTGTGGATGAGTGAGACAGTGCGATAACTGCCCAGATATGTAGCGGAGGGCCAGATAAGCCTCTGAGGCAGGTCCTACACACGATCAATATTTTGCAGCAAAAAAATGAGCTCAGCAGCAAAATTTAAAGGGCGTGTTCCACATTTGCACGGGGTAATGATTTTCATTGTCATTATTATTTTCACATTATTCAGTACATTCCACGCGGCGTCCTTACTAAGACCTAAAAGTCTAGTTTCTTGGCTTTACATTCGCAAAGATGTGCAGATTGTTTCGTAAAACTATTCCAAGGCTATTTAGGCATGCGTGGCGGCAGAGTAAACACCATTCTAATCCTGCTACCTCATAGGCCATGCGGCATTTAAGGTCAATTGGAGTTCAATCGTCAAGCCGTTCAGGCCTGACGTCCGTGACCACGATTTCCAAATATAGTGGACGTCCAATGGCTCTCAATCAACGTTGAACAGGCTGTGGAAGTTTCAATCACGAATAGTGTTTTGTGCTAGATATAATAAATCGGACATGGTCGCTAGTTATTACGGATATGGGACTTAATATCGAAGAACTTAAAAATAGTCTCATAACTGAGTATGTGAATACAAATATGTTGAGCTCATGGATAAATGTGCAAGAACATCGCAAAAGGTCAAAATCCGAGCGCATAACGGTGTTTGGCTCAGCAAACACTTCCAATACCACCTCAGCCACTTTCGGGAGTTTGACGTATTACGGGTGAGTACTAGAACGGCAACTTCGCGCGGCTAGTTTGGCAAGTATCTCAGCGTCATACAAATGTTCCATCACGCGATGAAACAATGACGTATTGACAAGCATATTACTGGATAGAAGAACTGTGTTCTCTAGCGCAGTCTTTTCCATATGAAGGCGGTTGTCCACCTTTGGGGTACATTTAAAAACCTACTCTAGTGAAACCCCAGGACCAGTTCCGTCTAATCATAGCACTGGGTGGTGTCACTGTATCGTTCGCGAATGTGCTGAAGGGGAGAGGGCTCATTGTGGATCCCTGGAATATGTCGATGCCGTTTGGGAGTTGGAGGAGACTCCCGAGGTAGCCGTGCGCTCAGTGAGCCTGACGCTGTGGGTGGGGTTAACTCCCGAGGTAGCCGTGCGCTCAGTGAGCCGGACACTTTGGGTTCGGTTACGGAGGTAATCCGCAAACCCGCCCATGTTTAGCAGCTTAGCGCCTCGACCGGCCGCCGCACTTGGTAAAGCGCTGTAAGATCGTCATGCAAGTAAAACCGGTGCCTTTGGCTGACTATGATGTTCCGGTACAGCTTATGGCCCTTTCGCAGTGCTATTGAATGCACACGCCTACACTCTCCACGCACGACTATGTATTTTGCTAATGACTCCTGTATTGTGCCCACCACGCCCCCGCCCGGCACCCGCATTCTGTAAAGCGATGTGAGGTGTTAGGTGTAAAACGCCAACAAAATAGATGCTTTTTCGACTCAGCACAATGTTGCAGTGCCAGTTGATAGCCCTTTCACATTGTTTACGAACGTACAGAATCGCCACGCACAACTGCAAATATTTTACCGACATCCCTTCGCAGTTTGTCAACTCCACGCTGTGCCCATCCGACCGCATTTCGCTGCGCTGCCAGAGGTCATGCCATTACACAAAGTGCCTTAAGCTGCGCAACATGCCACGGTGCCGGTCGGCAGCGCTTCCACAGCGGTTTCGAATGCGATGGTAGGATACTCGACGCATGACTGAGTTTGTCAAAGCCTGCTGTAGCTAAGCAAACGCACCCTCCGGCTAGGCGCCCAGATTTGACAATCCGCTGTCGGGGACGGGGGGGGGGGAGATGATACCAATAAAATAAGAAATAAGCCGAGTAATGTACTACAGCCCTGGCAAAAGGCCTTCAAAGTGCATTAAAATGCACACAGTTTCACTCGCTGCGTGTCATTATTGTGTATCTTTGTTCCGTAGTTTACCCATCACGCTTCTGCCAGCCGCCCACATTCAGTAATGAGCTGTGAAGTGCGCTACTAATAAAATAGTTGCATTCGGCTGAGAGTCATGTTATCGTGCTAGTTGATCGGCCTCCTCAAGTGCTATGATGTGCAAATATTCGCACCCCCCTCGCACGGTTACCTGGTGGCTACGGTAATCACGGCAACACGCTCCGGCCGTCCGCTCACTTTTAGTAATGAGCTGACAACCAATACAATAGGTCCTCTTTGCCGAGGGCCATGTTTCGGTATCATCTGATAGCACTGCAACAGTGCTATCAAATGTGTACAGTGGCATCCCCGTTCAGAATCTTTTGTTAAATATTGTGCCGTAGTCTAGGAAATCCACGGTCATGCTGACCGCTCGTGCCGATGCATGCCAATGTGCGCGGCGAGACTCGTAAATAGAATTATGAGTTTTCTTATTATATAGTTATGACGAATATAGTATTTGTATGCTTTCGGTATGGGCTAAAACGAAGTACGTAGACATGGCAATATCTGGCATGCTGACAATGGGGCTTTAAACACGCTGCAACCATTTGATTGTTTTAAAATTACAAACATCACCTGCCCCAGTGGAAAGCCGTGGCGCGCATGACAATGTCTTCCAATATCATGACAATATCTGCCAGTAATCCAACAGGTTTTCATGGTGTCAGTTCAGATCAAATACTCGTGTGTCTCCAAACAAAAATATGCGTGGTTCACCATACAAAAGATTAGATACCTGTTATATTTCCTCGGAAAGCAGATTAAATGAGAGCTTTGCCATGATACACACACACAGAATATATATGTATATATATATATATATGTATGTATATATATACATATTTGTTGCACACTTTTCAGATGTGGAATGGATGAGCCGTGTGTCAATGCGCGCCGCTATGCATGATTTGTATCACAGCAGCATAGAATACAAATCGCTGAAGAGTTTCGCTGTCATATGTGATATGTTACACATGATTCCGACTCATGAAATGTGAAGCAGTGTTTCCATGCCCGGTGTCACTAAGTTAATTAAGCCATAAGCATAGACGATCTTTTGTATCTCGCTCAATAACCATATTGTCTCCTCAGCCACATATTGAGCGCCTCTACGAGAAGAGACGCTCAATTAAACGTGTTGAAGCGAATATGTAACTTCATTTGTACTTTGCACTTATTGTTAGACCAGACGCGTGCGAATTTGATCAGTAGCACTAATTTTCTCTAAATAGTTCTGAATAGCTCAGAATTTCTATTCGAAGAAGCCGCTCCTGTGGGAGAAATGTCATTGGACTCCCTTTTTACCACGATGAAAGTAATGCATTGAATCTGCGTCGGTGTTTCCCGTATTTGTACTGTTATGTTTGTAACACACAAATGTATCGAAGTTTGTGTGATAAATGCTACTAAAGCTTGAGAAACCCTGTTTAGATAAAAAGATATGTGAACATGAAGCTATTGCCCGCAAATGTAACGAACCGTTACACTGTGGCTTCATTTTCTCCTACATGTCATTTGCAACATTGGTCCTTTTCCAGGCGTACTTTGACTTTGGAAATGGGAGTATAGCATGGTCCATAGTGACGCACTGGTTCAAACTTCAATCACTGTGCTTTTCAGCGACAGGCCACTGCCGTCCGCTGGGCCAATCACGAACTTTTTTATTCGCACCGGTAGAGGTGCCACGGCGGTCGTCATAACGACGGCGGTCGTAACTGCAGGGGAGGAGCGTACTGCTGTTACAAAGCGCTGACGGCGCAATTTTGACTCGAAATGATTAAAACTGATGTCCTTGTAATACCTTGACGGTGCTGCAGTGGCACCACGCAGAGCTTTTATTAGACGTAACTGGTCCTATACGTTTCACGAGAGAATGTTTTTTTAAAAAATATGCGCCAAAGGTGGAACACTTCTTTTAACCTCCTTCCTGAAGGAATTGGAGATGTTTTCAGGATAAATCCGGGCCCATCCCCTCTTCCAAATATGGATATAACTCCCTTCCGAGCACTTTTTTACCAAATTTCACCTCTGGCCTTAAGCACAAATTTAGGTTGGCCGCATGCTTGGTAAGAATAGATGTAAAACTCTTTGAAAGGAAGCATTTTTCTTATCATGTTGAGCAGAGTCCAATGAACTAATTCCATGCAAATAGCTGCAACCAAAATATCCACAAAGATTAGAGCTGACATTTTGTGAGTAGCACGAGGATTACACATTCCTTTCAGCCATCGAGCTTCTAAAATGTTGCACTTGGGGAGCTTGGAAACGTTTCAGTACAACCCGCGTTGCGTCACCTAAGTTCCGAAAACGTGGCCTCTTCAAACTCCGTGTTGTCTTCGGCGACACCCTTTGAGCGGCTATATCTGCCCCTAGCGTTCGACTTCCAGCCAAGCTGCTTATTGTTCCGATATGTTACAGGTGCATTGGAGCCGACGGGTGCTGCCACATGAGCATCTGGCCGGCGCACCTCGTGGCTTGGAAATTAACGTGAACATGGTGTGTGTTTCGGTATGCATGTGTTTGTAACAGTCGAGCTGGCCCAAGTTGATGGTCAATGGATGAGGTTCAGACCTACTTACTCATGGTGATTATGCCATTGTTCTGGGTGTCGTGTGCGTTAGTTCCCCAGCACGAGTAGCAGCCAGTCACACAGATAATGTTGAGAACGATTTATGCTTGAATGTTACTGGAACGATAGCCTTCTACATACGTTCTTGAAATATGTCATCATGCTGAAAGTTGGTGTCACTAGCTGTGATAATATGCTTCCAACCCATGAAAGACGACAGCTGGATTAGGCCAATCAGAAATGGTCGTTGATGTTATTAGGAAAAATTCACCGTTTCATTCTTGTCCCGCGATTTCTGTGCTCGTTAGCGTCTGGCAGCGCGGTGACGCCGCCGCAGCCGCTGTCGGCAGTTAGCTGAACCCGAGCGGTCGGTCCCCAGCGCCAACCCAGCATCCGCCGAGTCCCGTCGCCGGAGCAGCGGCCGGAGTCTGCGGTCTGACGTCTGCCAACTGGGCCACAGTTCCGCCCGACTTTTCACCTCACCTTCCTCCATAGCTCCGAAATGGTCCGAGCAAACCTAGGAGCTTTTACCGAATCTAATCAAATCCAACCCAAGCTTCAGGTCATTTAACATAGCAGCAACATTTAACACTTGGTCTAGTGACAGCAAGAAAGGTCGGTAAATCAACCAGAGTGAGTCATAAATCAAGTCCATGCTATTAAGTTTTGCCTCTGCAAGTCGACTGCCGCCTCGAGCCGCTTGCTGTACGTGGCTAGCGTAATGGTTTTAAATCATCCGGGTGTTGCCCGCAGAGGAATCGTTCCAGTCACGTACGACAAGAGCCGATGGGTTCCATACTTTTGTATTAATCAAAATTATTGTCGCTGACAGGAACACGACAAATGTACATCTGACAGGCAGGAGCAAATGCAGTCGTAATGTGTGCCCAAGTGAAATTAACCCAGTAATACCGATAGAGACCACCGTGTTGAAGTTCAAGTCGGGTATACCAGCCGGCTATGAGTACAAAGCCCCAGCTCACGGACAGACGCCTCTCCCGCTCGTCAGCTCACAGACACCGTCCTCACCGTCACACGGGCGTGCGGCCTGCCCGGCAGGGCTGCTGGTGCCCTGTGGGAGCCAAAGCTCCGGCATCGGTGCCACCGGGCTGACATCTGGTCAATTAACACATCCAATGGGTCAGGACGTCTGGACAGCACGCACCGGAAACCACGCCCAGGTCATGTGTCAGTGATCATCGTACTCCTCTCCAAAACAAGGTCATATTTCCACGCGCATATCCTGTCCAGATTTCTGCCAGATTTACAAGAACACAACAACGTACTAAAGCGCCCTGTTCAGGTCACAACCGCGCCAGAACTGGCCATCACGTTCACTCGCTCGCGGCTTGTCGGCCCCGCCGGCTGTGCGCTGGGTCTGCGGACGACGAGTGCTCGAGGGCGCTCGGGCGGACCACGAGCACAGACAAAAAAACATCCGAACGAGACCTGGTCTGCTGAGGGGACGCGGCACAGCGTCAGGGCCGAGACGTTTTGTGAGTACAAATAACTAGTCTGCCCAGGACAAACAGCATGAATGAATAGGGTCACAGCGCAAAAGTGCAAGTGCGCCTTTCTTGTCAAAGGTGCAATTTGCCTTTATTTTGATTTGAGTAGAAACTGAGAGTGACAAAATTGACTAGACAAGTTTGGCATTTGAGCGACCTGTTTAGCGAGTTTGCCGAGCAAACCGGCCCCGTAATCTGCTTGATGCTGAAACACTAAGCAGCCAGCCGTGCCTTCCAGCGTTTGCTTGGAACGTGAAGAAGTCCGCCGCCAGCGCCCGAGTCGCCACAGCACCCGCCCATCGGCCGTATCCAGCTCAGCCATGCATTCCTCAGCAACAGCAAATAAAGGGCTTTATCACAGTGCGCTGGAACTGGATGACACGGTGCGCTGGAACTGGATGGCACACGGTTCAAAATGGCCTTATCTGAAAGATCTTCTTTACAACCGACCCGGACAAAAGCCGGAGCACCTTTGGTCAGCTCGAGCAAACTTTATCCCTCATCCCATGCTGAACAACCGGAGCGAAGACCCAAACGACGCCTGCTCGCAACATTGAGCACCCCATCCAGTCCCGTCAGCCACGTGTCAGAAGGCATCGATCAATACAATACTGGTCTCCCGCAAAATATCATCGAAATAAACATAGTACGGTCAAAATGCTCATGATCTTCATCATCACCAGATATCTAACCTCTCAATCTGACACCACTTAATACTTACGTGGAGGACTCAACAGTGACATTAGCATCTTGCTACCAGTCAAGACGCAAAACTATGCCTAGGTCATGTACCAATAACCCCTTAAGTTCTTAGACAGACTGGGCCGGACACGTAGCTCCGAACTATCGTCCAATTGACGTATCGAAATGTCGGCTGAGGACTTAATCGCGACGATGACCTCCTCGCAGCAAACGCGAACCAAATTGCCTTCTTTTGGCGCATATGCATGCATAACTCTACAGCTAACCTAAGTTGCAGTCGCTTAATTAAATCACAAGCAATTTATCGTAGTCATACCCAGCGAAACAAGACCGACAAGTTAAAAGTGCGATGCGTCGAGACGTCAGGGTTGTGGGCGTAAGGGCTCCGGAATTTTACAGCGATTTTCTGCATTGCGCTAATGCGAAGATTCCACCTAACAATGCTGTTTCAGTTACGTCGGCAGCATGCGCACGCCCCCTGGCGAACTCTCGTCTTGTGGTCGGCGCGCAGCTGAGGCTGAGGATGGCTGAGGAGGCTGAGAAGTTGAGGAGGGCGCCGCTGTTGGCAGATAGCCTGCATCATCATTCTCCAACATAATCAGCCCCAAGGCAATCAAGATTAAGGCCGCCCAGATGTGTCGAAAATACTGCATTTTGCGGATGTTTTCCGCCGCTAGGCTGTCAGTGTTCGCCAGGGGGCGGTGCACATCCGCCGGTGACCGATCCCGTCTCTCTCCCAGACGAGGTCAGCCCGAATCAGTCGAAACCACACACCGCATTTTGTGCCGGTAACGGAGCCTCACCGATGACGTGTCCCATATCGCCCCTGCACCCAACCGACAAGGCGTCCCTGCCCCCTCAGCGGCACTTGAGCGGCACATCAGCTCACCACCACGCCCGACAGAGAGCTTCTCACACGGCGGCCATTGCACACGACGGCGCCGCTCCCCGGAGTACACCTCGCAAGGCCGTCCGGAGGTGCTGCTCCGCATACCGCGAGGCCCGCCACCGTAAGCATCACTTCAAACTACGAGCAGACCAATCACCGGGAGCGTCGCCTCTCACCGCGAGGCGCGTCAGACGGAGCGGCGCGAGCGAGTTGAGCTCTTGCGGCCGGCCGAGCGGCCGCTGCGTGCCGGCTCCGCCACCGCGAAGCTGGTCTCCCGCACCTGGCCGCTGCCGCCACCATTGAGCACCTGATGCCGCAACAGGCCCGTGATCTGGCCGCGGTACACGCGCTCTGCTGCCGCCTCCGGGCCGCCGCCGCCACCAGCGTTGGCGGCGTCGGCCGGCTCGGCGCCGGCGAAGATGCTGACGCTGAACTGGTCGGCGGCGGCGACGGCGGCTGCGGCCGGCTCGGCGCGGCCCGCGCGGCGTGCTGCCCTCGCGCGCGCGGTACACAATCTCGATGTTGCGGCAGATGACGTCGTACGCGTCGGCCTTGCCCTGCTCGCAGAGCCGGGGCAGCAGCGGGAAGCCGCTCTCGCGCGGCTCGCCCGGCGAGTCGGGCGCCTCGGCCAGCGGGTCCGACCCGGCCGCCACGCGCCCTGACGCCAGCAGCGAGGCGAGCACGCGCCGACTGCGGATCTCGACGTAGCCGTTGAGCGTGACCTCGTGTCGGCCCGAGAGCTGACGGCGCACCGAGTCGGCGCGCACGCTGCTCGACATGGTGTTGGGCGTCGAGTCACCGCCGCGACGCCGTGACGTCTGCACCAGGATGCCGTTGATCTCGATGGCCGGGTGCACCTTGGAGGAGCGGCGCGCCAGGCACTTAAACCAGGCGAGCGCGCCGGCGCGGAAGTGCTCGTTGAGCCAGCAGTAGATGAACGGGTTGTAGCACACGTTAGACATTGCCAGCCAGTGGCAGAAGAAGAACAGGGTCGAGTTGTGGCGCCGCGGGCTCGTGTCCACGCTGAAGTCGACGATCAGATGATACAGGTTGAGCGGCATCCAGCAGATGGCGAACAGCACCACCACCACCATCAGCATCTTGATGGTCTTGCGCTTGGCGCGCGCCTGGTACACCATCTGCTCCTCGGTGGCGGCGCCAAGCACGGCGCGGCTCCACACCTTGCGCGTGATGATGCTGTACGCCACGCCGGTGATAGTGAGCGGCACGTAGTACTGCGTCAGGCTCGTCACCAGCGTCAGCCACTTGCGGAACTGGCGCGACGGGCTGGGATAACGCGTCTGGCAGCGCGTCAGCGCGCGGAACGTGAAGACAGTCACCAGCTCGTTGTAGACGGCGTGCGGCAGCGAGATGATGGCCGCCAACAGCCAGATGACGGCGATGATGGCAGCGCCGTGCAGCGGCCCGAGGCGTGGCTTCAGCGGCTTCACGATCACCTGGTAGCGGTCGAGTGCGATGGCAGCCATGGTGAAGGCGCTGACGTAGACGGCGCACACCTGCACGTACGGCACCACACTGCACATGAAGCCACCGAACGGCCAGTCGTCTAGCAGGATACGGCTGATGTTAAAGGGGATGTTGAGACACGTCATCAGCACGTCCGACACGGCCAGGTTGGCGATGAACGTGTTGGTGACGGTGTGCAGCCGCTTGTTGCGCACGACCACCTGGCACACGAGCAGGTTGCCGAAGAGGGAGACCACGATGATGACCGAATAGGCGAGGATGACGACGCTGGTGCGGCTCGCCTCGCCGCGGCTGTCGATCAGGTTGGAGAAGTCCAGCTCGCCGCCGTCGCTGGCGTTCCCCGCCGACACGTTGGAGAACATGCGCATCACCTTCTCGAGCGCATCGCGCGAGATGGGCGTGGCGTTGACGAGCCTGCGCGGCGGCTGCGGTCCGGTCGCCTTCAGCAGGTCGCGGATCCGGTTGTAGACGTCGCCGTCTTCGGCCACGGCCGCCGACGCCGACCCGGCCAGGCCGAGCAGCGTCAGCGCCAGCGCCAGCGCCGGCCGCGTCATGGTCTCCCGGAGCCGGCGCCGCGTCAGGGCGTGGGCCGGACGTCGGCGGCCCGTCCGGTCCGCGTCGGCTGGGGCGGCGCGCGCTGTCCGGGCCGTCGGCACGTCGTTAGCGACGCGTCGGCGGCGGTGGCGTCAGTTCCGGTTCCGGCGCGGCCGGTCCTGGAACAGCGGCGCTGGGTCAGTGGACGGTCACGCCACCTGAACGCGACGCCCACGGACGTTCAGGCGGCGGCGGCGGCGGCGGCGGCCGGCCGGCCGGCGATGCGGTGACCTTTCGGGGTCGGAGAGCGGAGGCAGAAGGCGGGTCACCGGCAGGCAATCTCCGTCCGGGCCGTAAAGGATGGCGTTAAGCGCCAGAGTGAGACGGAGTCAATGGAAGGGGCCGCGAGCTGGAAAGACCGCGGCAGAAACTTTTAACCAGCGTCCCGACATCGCGGAGCGGAGCGAAGGCCGTTCAGGAGGCCAGACCGGGCAGACGACCCAATCAGGCTCCAGTGCCAGCGGGAGGTTCGGCCGGCGGTGGAGCCACTGCCCTTCTGGCGAAGCCGAACGGCTGCTGTGTTGATGCTCAGAGCAGGAGACCACATCGCCAGGCGGCTGTCGTTGGCTTCGGACCGCGATGTGGCCGGTGGACTGGCGCCGATCGGCCCCCCGCTGGGTCGCCTTCCCAACGCGGCGATGCGCCCAGGGGCTGATACGTTTACGACGCGCCATGCCCAGAGTATACGCTCTACTGCGCTGGAAGACCGTGGCTGGGCCGAGAAAAGAACCGGTTGCGGCACCAGTGGCTGAGTTATATCGTCGGCAGACTTCAACAGCCCAAATTGATGTCACGAGGCCGCCATCCAGGCTTTTGTGGCCACCGCCCCACGTTCCATAATTGCCGCGGACATGATTGGTGATCCTTAGATTAAGTCGCAGTGGTTCCATCTGTTGCCATCGTCCGCGTAAACCTTGACCGCAAAGACAGTCTGCCGCCCAAGCTGGTGTGTGATGTGGTGTGGTGTGACACATAATCATAAGCGTCTCAGTTGAATTCGACGGGGCAGGATATTCGGCTCTTTGACTCTTTGATCGCGTTTTCTTTCTGCAGCCGCTCTGGATTGCTGAGCCGGAATGCTACTCCATTATCCCCGTATTATTACCGTTATTGCTCGGTGATATAGTTGACTGCACAGAACTGAAATGTACACCCCTACACAATGACCTATGTCGTGAGCAAAATGACGTGCAATTCTGTGTCTGAGAGTTGTTTGCCTCTATACATCTGTTTCGGTATCTGTAAAAGTGGTCAAGCGCAAATGACCAGACAAGCATGTTTAGGCTAAGTTTAGAGAAAGAATAACCCTCTGTTAAGTTCTTCTATTTAACTTTTCCTTAGATGCATGTTGAAATAAAGCAGGTGCAATTCACCACATAATCTCAGCGATTTTTCACGTTAATACTTCTAATCCTTTCCGAAGTTCTTCAAAGGCCGGCGCCACACACACATGCTAATGCGCAAAAGTGGTCACGAGAGCATCATGGCACAGTCTTCATATCACTGACACACTCAGAGAACAGGGCATATGTGATACATCTGCATAAAACATCTGGAGGGCGCACGCAAATCGCCAGCACTATCGTTGCATTTCAAGTTGATTTTTTTCCACAAGCAGCGGGAAATCATATGATACTCATACAGTACAATCCGTTCACGGACGGTGCATACGTGCACGTATGTTTTACCGGTGGTATTACTGAACTAATTACCGCTGACGCCTCCTGAATAGCAAATAATAGGCATTCAGTGGCTAGCACACGCTTACATTTTGTGTGGGAGGCGTCATCACTTGCGAGGGTGAGATACCGCTTGTGGTTGAACAGTGAGAAGATGTATGTATTTGGTACTCGTAGTTTGTTGATGGAGCGATCTAAAACTTCCGGCCAATGAATCGATAGACATAGTTGAGGACCAGGTCAGGTTTAGGTTTGCAGTCACAATAACACGAACTGATGGGTTTATACCGCACACCGGCTATTGAGTGAAGGTTAACAAAACTTGCCAAGAGCGCGATATGAACTCGGAAACACCACTTGTCACCAAACCCCATACCACTTGTTACCGAACGTTCTAAGGGAAGCTTTTCAATAATGCATCATAAATTATGACATAAATTTGTCATAAATTCGTCATAAATTATAGCAAACACGCACAGCGTATGCGGCATTCACACCAAGCAGAGTAGCGTAAAGACCTTGTCTAAGCCGCTTGATATGTGGCCAAAGTGAGCCCAAATATGCCGTGATAATTATAACGTGGTCTAGACGGCTTGCTTTGCAGGCATTCGGAAATATGTCGTGGGAGTCAAAAAACATATGCTCAATGTGAGAAAAATCAAGCCAGGAATTTTTGTGGTTGGCTTAATCCCGTTAACGGAACAGAAGGGATATCAGTGGATTAGCGGAACTACTTATCATGGCATGTGCACAGCTCAAGCAAGTGGTCCGGCATCAATCAAAACGTAACGCCAGCAATTATTCGGATACAATGTTTTGTCTAACAACCGGTTGAAGCTTTATACAGCGCCACTTAACTGTTGCCGACAGCTTACCAGTGCGCCGATGATAGCGACCAAACGACTTTACAAAGCAATCTCCATAAGTCAGCTGACCGGCAGCCAATCACAGAATCAAGGCCCTGAAGAATTCACAGCAATGCGCTGCGACGAGGCTTTGGCGCTGCTGTCGTCATTTAAAATTCATACGATGCGCCAAAGCCTTAGTATATAGTGATTCCGCTGTATTGTGATAAAACAGCGGACATATTTGCATCAAACGGGATGTTGTGAGCTCTACCGCGGTTTATTACAACGGCAACTGGGTCGCAAAATATATTGAGCAAGCGCTTTGATTGATGATTGATGCAACTACAACAGACCTTGAGAAAAAACTGCCGTGATAGTAGTTGTGCATGCCACGCGACAGGGAAAATGAAAACACCGTTCTTTCATGCTGAACAGCTGAACTATTGAGGATGAATTCAAAAAGGCGTTGCATTTTCAATAAAATATGCATAATCTTGATGCGTGCAAGTCCAAATATACTTGCACTAAACAAGCGAAATGGCGAAATGGTGGAAACACGAAAAACTCTCCCTTTAAGGCGAATGGATGACTGCCGTGCTTGCGGGAACATACGAAGTCCGCTGGTGGCACCCGATTTTTTTGGCACTGTCCTCTCCGATCAACACGTCAGGCGTTTTTCAAGAACTACAGAAAAGTCCCTCCAGGCTCAGCAGTCTTTGGAAACGGTGCTTTTCTGGTAATTCCAAAACATGTTCAACACAGCTGTTTCTGTCACCCTAATAGTTACTGCTGTATGATCAGGACTGAGCCCTGCCAATTTCAACAAAATCAGACAACCCACAAAACCGATGCGTCTTGGCGTGGTTGGCACCGTGAAAGACTGAGAGAGATTGAGTGAAATATGAGTTGACGTCATGTTAGACACCACCCCTTGCCCTAGGCGTTCCATCGCAGACTGGCAGCGGGAAGTGAGCTGGTTTGGCTCAATGTCACAATGACCCCGGCTTTGGCAGGAGGCGGAGCCAAAACCGCGCAGTTACCCCGAATGGCGTCACTCAGGGAAGGTACGCACGTCCCGTCGGGCACCGCGAAACGACAGTGATACCCTGCTGCTCGACGCAGACTTGCATCACAAACCCAGATCGCTCGCCTGCGTCGCAGTCGTTTTTCGCACACCTCGGGCGTGCATCGAGGCTGACTGAGACACTCCAATTTCGCATCCCGCTGCGTTCTCCGCTGTCCTGTGATATGACGGCTATGAGACCCCATCTGATAACCTCCGATCCCCATGGATGGCCGTGACGTCACCATCCGTCCCCGCCAATCGAACGCTAGTGTAGGCCCTCACCAAGCCAACCGCCCCGGAATCCTCGCGCCGTAGAAATCCTCGGCAAATGTCACGGGCACAATGCCGACCGCCGCCGCCGCCTCGCGGAGGGTGGCGCCGCCGCCGCCGCCACGGCCGCCCGCCTCTGCTGGCAGCGCTCCCGGCGGCGTGGCAGGCTCCGTTTCGTCTTGCCGGCGCGTGGGCCCACGGACGGGCGCCGGTGGGCCCCGCTCGGACGCGCTGCCAGTCGGAGGCCATCAATATTTGTGTAACAAATTCGTCCGTCAGGGCGCGGTCGCCTCTGGCGCGGCTGAATCGACGCCGGGGGACGCGAGCGACGCGGCCCGACCGCGCTCTACGCAAATTGTGACGTTTATGCGCGTCGCTTGGCAGGCGCGGGCCGCGGCTGTCGGCGCACGCGGCATGTTGGGAAGCCAGCTCAATTAGAGCGCGCGCGGGCAATGCGCGGACTGCGGCGGCGGCACGCTCGAGGGTGCGCTGGGGACGATCGGGACTGACACCGAGGAGCGAGCGACGATCGAGGCCACCAGCGGAGCCGCCGGTCTGGCAGCGGTGATGTGGGACTGGACTCCGAGGCCACTCCTCACGCTACGTCCGTCCGTTGCCGCAGCACACAATGGCAGGCTTCGGACGGCCAGGGTAGCGGTCGTGCCCAGCGTCGGCGCCACGGCCGGTGTCGAACGGTCGAACGGTCGTACCCAGCGTCGGCGCCAGCTCCGTTGACCACTCGTGTCCCTGGTCAGCAGAATATTGTGCGGTCTGAGCGGTGACCACGGCCTGTCACCGTCGCGGACTTCAGCGCGGCCATGCCACCCACACTCACCACTTCATGCTGCGCCTCTGCAGCGTCTCGTCCAGGTCGCGGCCGTCAGTCATAAGTCGGCCCAACAGCCATGCGTTTGGGCACCCTGCGTGGTTTTTTGGCCAATTCGTCCCGGGCCTGGATAACCCAGACGTCCGAGGCATCGCCCCACCCCTTCTTGCCTCCTTAACCCCACAAGTCCGAAATATTTTTCAGGCCTAAAATCTTCCAGCTTTAGGGCATTAAAAAATCTTAATTCGAACGGTGAACCTAGTCAAACGAAACTCTTCTCATTCGTGCAGCACACGTAGCTGGTTTTACTGGCGAAGGGTCACATGTCATCAGATACTGCAGCATGCGATACCATTTGATAGCCCAGTAAGCTGTAATATAAAGGACATGAAATGCGTTGAAAGGGTTTGGGCTCGGCAAAACCAAGTCGTGAAGAAGGATAAAGTAATAACGATGCCTGACACACTGCGCATAAAGTTTGCCCGCCAATACCTGAGCCAAATCCGATGCTGGACTGGTGAGGTCATGTTTTCAGGTGGGGTCATGTCGACAGTAGTGCACAGGTCGGACCTTCTCTGGCTGGCAGCATGGGGCAATTCCACATGTGCCATGGGGATTTGCGTACGGTCTCGTAGTCACGCAGCTTGGATCCACTGTTACGTGTAAATTCTACCTGGGCCTATTTGCATTTTTTATGAGGTCCCCGGGACCTGCAATGTTGATTTGTACCGCCATTCCAATCTTCGTTTGCGTCCCCAAATGCTTATTTTGAGGTATGACAAAATGAGGGAACGCTGAACACCACAAAAACCCGTCTTCTGCACTTCTTTTGTCTCTTTTGCAGGCCGTGTCTACCATGCCACTGAAATGAAGGCGTATTTGACAAAGGATACTGGCATGGAAAATGCACATTACTGCTCGTCATAATATAGTGGAACAAATCTACTGAAAAAGGAACATTGGGAGGGGGAGGCTGTAGAGCTAATGACCGGTTCCGACGACCATTTATACGTATTGGTGTCCTTGGTGTCCATTTAAACAATTAGCATTGGGAATCCTAACCCGCACTGTTTCCGTTCCAGCAATTCAGATTCCTGCACTGGCGTTAGGGTGGCTCACAGTGCGCATGTCTCACAGCGCGTGCTCCGACATGCACTGCAGTCGCAGTCAGACCGCTCTCCATAACTTCCTGAAGGATGCTGTACTCAGGACGCCGGTCGTTTTATGCCACCTCGCATCCATCGTGCACCGGCTTCATAATATCCACCTCCCCCGTTACCCATTTGCTCCCCTATTCACATCATACCGCGCATGGTATGAATTTGTTGGGTCTATTGCTATTTCTTTCACGATTGGAGACTTCTCTGGACCTTAAGAGAAGACATCATATTCCATGACCAGGCATTATCTGGAAGCGACGGCACGCTACGCATGAAGTGTGCTAAAAATGGTTTACGCTGGATTCCAAAATGTTGTTCATGGAAAGTGCGAACATGCATGAACCCCTCAAACGGCTGATGTCTCGTGGACTGATAGGAATGTAGCAACTCGCAGTGGGCGTTATCATATTCCGGTATGGTCGATGTCAGTTGAATGCTATGCTTACTGTGCTATGTCGTGGTGTTATGGGGAACATTTGTGCCAGGACATCAAAGCTCACAGGATTGGACATTGCCATCGCATATTTGACACCAGAACATTGGGGTTACGGTTTCATTCCTGACACCTGTCAAGGCGGGAACTGGGTTTCGTTTTGCCTTATTTTCATTTACGTTGCAAAGATGTTGCAAGTATTGGCCTCCACACCGGTTCCGTAGAAGGCGATTTCTATCTCGTGGTACTTCCAATTGTGGTAACGGTTGCGAACATAGTATGACAGTGGAGGACGAAGCGAAAATGACGGTGTTTCCGGTGTTTGCGACTTACTTTGTTCGAAAATCCCGTTTGGTGTTGAAGTGTTTCAGTCAGTGAAGCAAAACTAATGCTAAGAGGCTTTGACACGCCAGATTCCCTTAACTCTGAACTTGTGCAGCTAGATTTGCGTAGCAGCTTTCTCGTACCAGAAGTAGCCGCTATCACACTAGCTTGCGGCGGTACATACTAATAATAACTGCTAACCGGGAGTGAAACAGCGCGCGTGTTCACACGGAGAAGCCAGTCACGTTCTGTACAGCTTCACATGGTCTTTGATCTGTTCGCGTTCAGTCATACCAGCGCTGTCAAAGATCCCCAGCTCCCTGTCATTTCTGCAAGCCACCACTATTTGCACTTAACTGCCGTTGGCAGCTTGCCAGCGCGCTAATTCTGGCGACCACGCGACTTTGCACAGCAGTTTACATGCGTTAGCTGACCGGCAAAACCCACGGCCCTATGATGTTCTGATGTGTCCTAGGGATTTTGGCCATATCTCAAACAGTAAGCGCCGAACACCAACGCTCTTTCGCATCTCTCTATACGTTCTATACAAATTGCAGCATTGGTGCTACCACTCTTTTCATGCCAATGTCCCCACGTCCAGTTCGGCACTGCATGACTGGACAATATCCTTGGCGCCCAAAGTTCTCTGCCAAGTTTACAGGTATGCCATAGTTTTGTGCCATCCAAAATAAATAGCATTAAGCGAACTAGCGCAAAATTTGAATTTTCAGAGGATATCTCTTACTACCGCACTTGCAGACGCCCGGGTGAAATAATATGAAAATAGTTTGACACACCTTCGCCATGCGAAGCAAGTAACTTGTTCTGAACACACAGAGTGTAGACTTTCATATCAAAACTCACTCACGGTGTCAGGCGGCGTTCGTTGAACTATTTCTGTTTTAAAACTGAAACATGTCGGCACCAATATGGTTAATTTGGAGATGTGTAACAGGCACGAGGAGCTACGCAACTTGATGGTCACGGCATTAGGTTTTCCTCAAATTATTAAGCAAAATTCCTGCTGCTTTCAGTTCTGTCTAGTTCAACACTAAATATAACAAAGTCGAATCCATTGGTCGAGCACGTTTTTGTTTTGCACATATATAGTTTAATTACACAGTCAAGTTTACGCAGCAGTGGAAGACATGCTCCATTGTGCGATTGTCATCACTGAGGAGGCTCTTGGTCAACGAAATCCGCCACCAGCCTCTCAGAATAATTCGAAACATCGGCCGTAGGTGGGAGCTTGATGGAGGGGAAAATGGGCGTTGACACGATAAATGGGCTCATTTTGGATCCGATACCGGCTTCTGAATACGGGACACGGGTCAGTGACGGCGCAGGGCCCGGTGGTGACGCACGGACCGATGGTGGCCCAGGGGCCGGTGGTGACGCACGGGCCGATGATGGCCCAGGGCCCGGTGGTAACGCACGGACCGATGATGGCCCAGGGGCCGGTAGTGACGCACGGACCGATGGTGGCCCAGGGGCCGGTGGTAACGCACGGACCGATGATGGCCCAGGGGCCGGTAGTGACGCACGGACCGATGGTGGCCCAGGGCCGGTGGTGACGCACGGACCGATGATGGCCCAGGGGCCGGTAGTGACGCACGGACCGATGGTGGCCCAGGGGCCGGTGGTGACGCACGGACCGATGGTGGCCCAGGGGCCGGTGGTGACACACAGACCGATGGTCCGCGCCGTTTTAAGACAACATCGAAAAAAGTATCCTCACTTTTATAGACTCAGGACTTTCACCACAGTGGCAAACATAATCATATCCCACACAGGTAAGTCAGTGGTAATAACCTTATTCCTCGGAAAAAAACGGGAGAATAAAGATGAACAGGGTGGCGGCGTAAAGAGTTACGCATATATTTTTTAATCTGCCAAAAAGGTAAACGAGATAGGTCATTTCTTTCAGGCACATTTATTGGTCACATTGTTCTTGTGTTTTTTTTTTTTTTTTGAAGCGCTACGCTTCAATATGACCGCCTCTTTCGCGGATCACAGCCTTCAGACGTGACGTGACTGATGCACAGGAGTGCCGCACCACTTCTTCGTCCAGATTGGACCAGGCCGTGGCCAGAGCGGCATTCAGAGCCGGGACGCTGCTGTAGGACACCTTCGAGACATCGCTATCGAGGATAGCCATATGGCGAAGTCCATCGGGTTCAGGTCTGGGCTGGAAGGAGGCCACAGATTCTTGTCCCAGAAATCGCTGAAATGGTCTTTGCATCCCGTCTGGGAGACATTCGAAGTGTGAGCCGGTGCACCATCTTGGGCGAAGATGTAGTGGTCGCCGAACCTTTCTCTGACCCACGGGAGCACGTTACCTTCCAGCATATTCAGGCACACACCACTGTTGACCTTCACTCCTTCTTCGATAAGCACCAGTGGAGACTTGGTGGCATCAGACGCCGCGGCAGCCCACACCACGACGCTTGCAGGGCTTCTGGCGGCGAAAATGCACCCGGCTGACTTCAGGAAGGTCACGTGGGTTCGCAGCACAGATCCTGTCATTCTGGGAGTTGGTCATAGGCCTGGACAATGAAACATTTTTCATCCGACCAAATGACAGCTCGATCACCGGCCCGCTCCATTTCCTCCACATCTTCTTTGCCCTGTGGAGACGTTTTTCCTTCGAGGGCTGCTGAAATGAGGTGTCGGCGTTACATTTTGTACGCCTTGAGTTCCAGATCCTCTTTCACGACCCGCCTCACCGATCTTTCTGACATTTGAAGGTCTTTGACAGTTTGCCGCATGCTCCTGCGGGGATTCCAGTTGCAGCCTCTTCTTGATGGCCTGCACCACGCCTGTGGTGCGAGCAGATCGGCTGCGGCCAGGGATGGGCTTGCTGACAGTCGTACTAGTCTGGTGGATACCGCTTCATCACGTCAAAAAACGGGCTTTCTGCAGTCTTTGAGCTGCTTCATGACCTTTTTGTTACTGACGCCAGCATTTTTTAAAGCCACGATTTTGTCACGCACGGACTTTCGATCCCATGTTTGGGGATTTAAAGTTGAGTTCTTGACTAAATCACTGACAAGAGAGGAGAAGGCAGTGTAGGGAGCATGCTAACCACGTCAAATAAGATTCTGATAAAAATACGTACGTTATACAATGGTTTTGGATGGGTAAATCTTTGCGCCGCACCCTGTAGATGGGTTGTTATTTCGGCAACATGCCTTTATCAAAACAAAAGTAGAAGAGACAAAAAGGGCGGGGTCAGGACGCTGGTCCAGTTTGACTTCAGAAGAGCACGTTTCTGCTATTGCTTCGACAAAGACATGTTGCCGAAATATCAACCCATCTATATTTCCATTCTCCTGGTTTTCCCCGAGTTTAAGGATAGAACTTCTGTCTTGCCAACTATATTTGCCTTCAGTATATATTTATTTACATCTTATGCATGGAATAAACACACATACACACGCACACACATATGTATATATATATATATATATATATATATATATATATATATATATATAAATGTATAGAGCTTACTCACTAAGTCGTCATTCATATCAACACATGCTGATCAACAATCATGATCGCTCCTGAACACGCCAAGTCTGCCACGGTAGGTGAGAAGGTCACGAACGTCGCGCCAACTCGGCGCCTCCACGGCCGGTGAGATATGATCGCCAACGCTCGTCACCGAGACGACCCTGGCCCCGAAGTTCACCACATTTCGCACCCGGTGCAGGGAGTACGCGCAGCCCCGTCCCTAAACTACTGAAAGGCTGTAAAGGATATGAGAAAAGGCGTGTCCTTGGGCCGGGATTTACGGGCTTGGAGCGCGCGATGGTGTCGAATTGTGTACAGAGCATGGTGGAACTGCTTCTTTCTAGTCACGTTGTAGATGTGCTTTTCTAGGATAGGAAATGGTTGACCGCCATTTCAAGTATCTACGCAGAGGGAGGTGGCAATAGTTTGTGGCCAAACATGTTAAGGTGGCAGGATGCGGTTTTGTTGAGATCTTTATGAGTGTGCTTATAAGGAGTGGACAGTCTTAGTTGGGATAATTTTCAAGAAAATAGATGCGAAAGATGATTGGACAATGAGGAGGATCTCCTGTTGGTTTTTAGGGACGGTTAGATCGTCAGGACAAGCGGAGTAGAGCAGTTCGACCTCATCACATGGATACTAGACGTTCGTCAGTAAGGTAGGAAGGTAGATCATTTGCGAAGATACTGATACCGATTGCGTCGATCATCGACCCACCGAGTGACGCCGTGGGGCAGCGGCAGAGGTAAGGAGCTACCTTCCCCTACCGGCCACCGGTCAGCAAGGTAGTTCTCGAATCACCTGGGGTTCGACGTTTTAAGAATATCAACACAAAAAGGTTATAAAGCAGGTCTTTGTAAGTATGAACAAAATAATAAATTTCCGAGTGGGTTGTAATTTTTCTCTTATAAAACTGAGGTAGATCCAAAAACAGGTAGCTGAAGGTGGTAGAAGCCCGATAGGAGCAGGATTTTTGTCCGGAAATGGCTACATTCGCTCCAAACGGCTTTTCAAATGTTCGTTGATGCCACCGGGAATGTTTGCAGAATTATCTCTGAGATGCCAGCACAACGGCCAAATTACTACACCTGGCGCCTGAAAATAAGTGTATGTTTTACCGTATCATCAGATATACTGTTGTTACATTAGACCATTGCAGATGTAGAGCGCGTCATTTTCTCTCCCGTGGATGATTTAGTCAAGTGCTTCATTTAGTTATATGACATTGGGCGGCACCCTTGATTCAGGGGAATGTTTCACATTTAGAGATATTAAAGCAAGCATCAGATATGCTGAAACAAGCTCCCATACATGTATTGGTATAATTTCCAAGCGGAAAAGACCGCTCTAGACAGCACGATTCTTCCATCAGTAAATATCCTCCTCGATGCGTCACGGTTTGACTACGTCATCGTACCCCGCACACCATTGGTGGAGAGCCAATGGACGGCCCTTATATCTAGAAATCGCGCCCTCGAACACCAGATATAAACGCCTTGACAAGCACATTTTTTTCCGGTCTTGATCACCGCATGGCTTATGGAAGGGCAAAATTTGAATGACGTTACTATGACGTCATGAGCGCCAAGGCGTCCTTGAAATACCCTCCGATATTCCTTTCCTCATTTTCGAGGGCGTGTAGCTCGGAAACCAGAGCGACTTAGGTCTTGGACTTAGGCCTTAGGTCTAGAAGGGCAGGATTGTGAATAGCACCGAAAGGTTTTTAAGTTGGTTATTCCAATTCGAAACTCCATATTAATGTAGAAGAGTCCTTAAAGAATAATTTTTTCGACAAGGACTGAAAACTGCGTGCATTCAAAGGCTATCATTTACTAAGTTAGTAAAATGCACGCGCAGTGGCGTGGATCTTAAAGTGCTCTTACGTATCTGCGGCTAACATATATCCAAATTACTGCATTCTGTTTTCGGACAGAAATCCATGCAATTCCATTAAGTGGCGAGCGTGTAGTTGATATGAATGACAAATGTCACTTCATAGCCAGCTCGTTTAAGCTAATATTCACATCCACCTATGCATCATTTAGAATGGCTGAAGACTTCCCTCATCTAAGCAAAACTTTTCTCATTTTAAAACTTCGCCCTTCCGTTCATATCGGGAGTGCCTGAAAGTTTGGTCCTATAGAGTAATGGTACTCAACATACAATAGCAAAACGGCAATGACGGACAGCGTCTATGAGCCTTGAGAGCATTAGTGTTTACGGGCGCACATTGCACTTTCCGTTTTAGGTCATGCAGCATGTTTGCTTAGCCATGGCCACATGCCTAGAACAAACACCGGAGACGTGCTGGCTACTTGAAAGCATGCCGTTGTTTTGAGGCCGACATTAAATATCTGGCATTGTCCCGGCTGCACTCTGGCGGACACGGTCGGTTGGCAAGATTACTCGGATCGGTTGGGGAATCACGCCGTAAACAAAGTCGTGGGAGATGGTCCGTCCAGCTGGCCCCAACGGCACAGAGCATCATTCGCTTCACATGTTGCCAATGGGCCATGCTTCTCGGCTGCTGGGGGGGCCAACAGAGGCTGAACTGCGCCTCAGGCCCTCTTGATCTTTGAGCATAAGGCTTGTGGGCGTGGCGATGCAATTGGGGAAGTGTCGAGCTCACACCAAAGCGCTTATCAACTGCAGCAAACGACGCGTGGGTGTCAAGTCGCCCTAGTTTCGCGAGATTGTCGGGTTTCACATCAGACTAACAACCAAGACTTGGACGTCGAGGTTGTGCTAGTGGACGGCACCTCTTCTATCAGCACCCTCATACTTAGAACGTAGGACTTCTAAACTATCGCACTGATTCGCCCTTTTTCATAACGCAGACTTATAGGAGGGGGCCGCTACACGCCCCCCCCCCCCTGCCGTTTCCAAACCGAGAACGACAGAGCCTCGCGGGGAAATTGTTGGATTGGTCTCAGCAAGATCCTGCGATTGTCGATACATTTGTTGTTGCCATGTCAAACATTGAGCACACGGTTATGTTGCAGGGTGTCTTCAATGTTACCGTGTCGGCCCCACACACTATCGGTACATTTGTCCTTTGCCACTTGCCATCCGGGCCGGTTGTGGGTTGCAGCCCGGTGTTCCTAAAAATTAATTACCGACGTATTGCATTAATGACCGCTTCGATGCTTCTATCTATCGATATTTCTAAGAAGACTTCACGGGTTGGATGAACCCATGGGTTTCGGCTGGAATGGGTACAGATGTTGGGAACAATTACCTAAATTCTCAACTACATTTGAGAATATCAACACTAGGGAAAAACTTTTGGTGTACACTTCCACAATTGGAACACCACCTAAAAACTGTAAAACTTTGAAATGCTTCCATAATTTAGGATTAAAGCGCTGGAAAAAGCAAACGAGTGGCCACCCGATCGGAACAACAGATGAACAATAACTAAACAACTGAAGGAATGAGCAGCGGATGGGTATGGGAACAGCCCCATGAATGGCGAGTGGACGGGTTAAGGAACTGTTTGTTGTTCGTGAAGGCCTCTCACAGTTATCCTGTCGACACTCTGGCTTTCAATAAATTGCAATCGATATCCTTGCTTTCCACCATCAGAATTTGATAAATGATCATCTGATCTGTTCGCCTATTCTCTACGCCCTTCTGTTTGGCGCCTGAATCTGAACTAAACGCAATGCATGGATCAGAGTCAAAACTTGTCTTAAGTCGATTCGATGCTTTGGCAGCTTCATTGAAAAGTAACGGTGACCATGAGGATCATGCCTAATCCCAATGCTCACTCACTCAATCCCTCACTCTCAATATTCAGCAGGCAGGGACGCGCTGAGTCATGCCCAGCTTACCCAGCATGTAACAGCAGGTGTCTATATCTGCCCACCTCACGCGCCAGCTTGACGACATGTAACAGCACGTGTCTGTTTCTGCCCATCTGACACGTCAGCTTGACTAGCATGTAACAGCAGGTGTCTATATCTGCCCACCTCACGCACCAGCTTGACGACATGTAACAGTATGCGTCTGTATCTGCCCACCTCACGCGTCAGCTTGACCGGTGCATACAAGCAGGCGGCTGTATCTGCCCAGGTGGCTTGTGAGGCATGCTATGAAGTGTGTACAGGGAACTGCACGAGGCTCGTGCCAGTTAAGTGGTAGGCTAAAAGTACACATGGCCCGTGGCTTCTATCTAATGGTTTGACGTCCACTGCAGCGGTCCGCTGCCTCGTGCACTTGTGTCGCTGTTGAATTCACCACACCAACAGACGGAAGCAATCTGCCGTGGGCCGCAGACACACGTGGCCGACACCAGTGGCACCGCGGAGCGCCGCCGGCCCCGCTCAGCGGCGCACTAACTAGCAGACGTGAACCGGCGCGTGGGGGTGGCGATTTACATGATGTGGAGGTACGCCGATTTAATCGTGACGTCAATGAATACTAAACGGCGGCAGGCGGGACTGATGGCTCGCCGGCCATGTTTGGGCGCGGGGTTATGAACAGGTCACCCGGACGGACGCCGACGGGGGTCGACGGGTGCGTGTCGCGTCTCACGCACACCCGGGCGCCCGCTGTCTTCCGGGGTGAGGCCGAAAGTATGCGGCAGCTCTTCAAATGTCACCCTCCTAAACAACCTTTTCAGGCCAACAACAAAGTAAATAGGTAATGATGCTATAATTGCACGCCTTCCTAAATACTAGCACCAGGTAAAAACCATCTCCAGTGATTTTTGTGTAATGTGCCCAGGTCTGTAAAATAAATATAAGCGGCCAAAGCTGGCGCTCTGGATCGATGCCCAAAGCTCTGTCATTCCAAAACAGCATGTAACATAACCCTAAGCACTGAGCATTGGGCTCCGTTTAGAGCCGCTCCAGGCCGGCCGCTTCATGAGAGATACCGTGAACATCACAGCTGATCTCCAGCACCCAAGCGCTCTACCCCGTATCACTATTGTTGGGACGCGTCGTCACCCGTCAATAAAGAATGCTGCGATTGGAAGTCACCGGCTTCCGTGCCACGTCGGGACTACTTACCAATGCGGGGGGCACAAGGAGAGTCCGCAGTTTGCCGCGTCTCCAGGCGAAGGTCGTCCAGACCGGATCCTCACGCCGATCCGTCCTCACGAGGATCCTCACGCCGATCCGTCCTCACGAGGATCCTCACGGACGCGCCGCCGGTACCCTCGCCAGACGACCAGACGCTCAGTCTGAGCCGCTCAGAGGCCCGCTCAGACCGCCGCCGGCTCCACCAGCTGCCGGTCCTGGCCTGCAAGGTGTGGAGGCGTGCTGTGAGGCCCACTGCTCGGCCGTTCGGTCTGGGTCGGGAGCGCCGCCGGTCGCCAATCGCACCAGGAGGCAGCCCCCGGTCTCGATCGTCCACAGCCTCCGCAAACGCTGGGTAAGGAAGATACGGTTTCGTCGGGGCCCGTCGTATCGGCCAAAATTTGTATCATGAGCACAAAGAAAATGCGTCATAAACGCTTTCGATTGCGACACTGACACAGTTGCAGTCGCTGTAAAGATCCAGTAATGATTTATTACATATTATATTTATATATGTTATGGTTGTTAATAAAAAAACTGCTTGCCTACACACTTGAAAAGATACTAGAAAACATTGAGGCTTTAGACGGGATGTTTCGGAGAGCGTAAGTAATTCTGGTAACCTGAAATTATACAATTTTTCCTATTCGCGTATTTTATGCTATGCAACGACATCATAATTGACGCCGATTCCTCGTCATAATTGACGCCGATTCCTGTTACAATAGTCGAAGGTTGTCGTTTGCCGCAACACTTCATAGGTGCTTTAGTTAAAAAACCAACTGATGATTTGACCTTTGCAATACACGTACACATATATTTGGCAGATTTTTCCTGCCAAATGTGCTCCTTAATTTGTATAATGATGCCTAGCAATGCACTACACACATCCCGTGGCATGCAACCAATGGAAGTTAATATAACGACCGGGTTTCGTCTCTCTTTCATCTCTCCATTTCAAAATTCATTGTAATAATTACAACATACTATTTTTGCTTGCAATGAGATTTCCCCGTGCATATATCTATGACAATCTGTGAATTTCACGGATCATTGCATGCATGCTGGATATGCTATTAATTGCAGCTCTATGAAACTGGCCTGTCTGTTGTATATTGTTAATGCCCAGCCTAATGATGGCCAGAAAGCAGAAGAGCACAACTTTTCGGGCTTCGCCATTTTCAGGTGCAGAAGAGGCGAGGAGAGAGAGAGTAGGAAGAGCACGGGATATGGCACACGTTCTGGGCCACTGCTGGAGCTGTTGGTGCCAACACCTGCCCTTTCCCCTTCCTGATCTTGCTCTATCTCTTCCTCTGCACCCGACGATGGGAACGGCCGCAAATTTGTGCTTCTCTTCTCGTGCTCGTCGCGCATCATTCGACCGGTAAGGCATCCAACGGTGATAGACGAGTCATTAGGCTTAAGCTGAGCTTAAGGCCGTCGCTGCTCCGAATTCCTCAGCGTTTGCCCTTGGTCGCATGAGTTTTTCTTCTGATTTTACAATTGCAGGCGCTCTCATAGCCTTAGCATGCTGGCAATGCATTCGTGCGACACATTGTCATCTCGTCAAGCGAGTAGTTCAACCAGCCTCATGAAGTTTATTAGCAACACTTCAATCCACTGCATTCTGAGCTTGTCGGTGCGCGCTTACTAATGCCAAATGCTTCACTCGCATTTAGATATATCAACATGTGTGAATGGCTATGGTGCTGCGAAGCGGTAAGGCAGCACGTGGAAATCCTGACAAACAATAGATGAACTTCACATCTCCGAAATCCAAACATGCTGTTCCACGGCTTAAGTTATAAATCTTCATTTCTGATTCTGATATCATCCTTGGCATATGACTGCGTTGTCCTTTCCAATTGCGATGTCATTCATCACGTTGAACCCAGTAAGAGCCGACAGTGAATGCGAGCCTCAAATACAGAGCGCCAGAGCACGTGTCTGGAGCACAGAGGCCTCGCGGAGCCGTGCCGAGACAGGGTGCCCCTTCCCCGCTCCAGAGCTGGCCTGCGGTTGCCGGTGCCTGATACCCTGGCGACGGGGCCGAACTGGGTCAGGGTCTTAAGATGTCGCACGGCCGCCGAAAATAGACGAATCCAATCCAGGCCGCCTTCACCGCGTCGTTATCAAAATCGCTTCAGCACCGCACGCGCCTTGAGAAAAGCATTGGTCGTACTTGGTCTAGGACGGCGCCCGCATATGATCCCATCATAGCACAGAATTTGGGCCACGGCGAAATAAAGTAAAATATCACATTCTACGTTCTAAGATGGCTGTTTTCCTAAGCTGCCAGGTCACGAGAACTACCGTTTCACGCGGGATAGCTCTGAGGCAAACGGAAACTTCCGCCATGTTTGATTCATGAACAACCTGTTCAGGTCTTATAGGCTTGTTTAAATGGCGCAGTAAAACGGCCCAGAAGAGTGCCGCTGGCAACAGACGGCGAAGTGGCGAGCTGAACGACCTGGCAAAATGGACCGTTTTCGCGGTCTCCGCCGGACACACCGCCCTGATGATTAATCGAACGTTGCAGTAACGGTCCTCGGTTAACTCTCAACTTTTTGTCACTACTCGACGACCGGGCAACTGGACTGTCGCGGAAATCTATGTCTTGCGAGCACTTTTGCTGATCGCATCCATCGTGTTCGACTCCTATTTGTGATGGGTAGCGGTGATCGCGTACTCTACAGGGCGTAGCAGATCGCAATTGGACCAAAAGCGGGGACGACAGCAGGGTCTGGTGGGGTTGCTTGTGTTGCTTGAAGAGTGCAATTACAATGGCCGCTGCAATGTAACTACTCGACGAAGCACTTACCGACGAGTTGACGGGCGGCATCGATGTCTAATATTTCTCTGCATGCTTTGAATTGGTCACCAGCATAAACACTTGAAATAATTGTGCTCGAATGAAAGGTAAGCTCACAATTACAGTAACGCTACAGAGCTGGAATATTTGTAAAGTTGTCCGCACACACGGTCCATAACGACTTGGTAAAGTAAAGGGTCCATTGTGTACATGGCGTAAGTATTCATAAGGCCAGGCAATAGTGAACGCGCTCATTTATGCCTTCAAAATCCACTGCATCCGCTCTGAGCGGCGTGCGGTTGTTCTTATGAGCCGGCATCGCCCCGAAGAGCTTATACTGGAATGGAACTGGAGCTGGAACTGGAATTGGAATGAGCCAACGCTGCAGAAACACAACAAAGTATCATTTTTATTTCAGGGGTGGCGCCAGTAAGGGGAGAGATGGCCTGCAGTGGGTGCACTCAATTTCTGGAATATTTAGCATGAACTCTACTGTGCTGCATGAAATTCCTCCCAAACAATGCAAAAGTTTTTGCCTCTAGAATTTGCGTGTGATTTTATGAGTTGAAGATCACGTGCCCCAGCCACCTACTGCCAGGATTCACTGTTCTTGCGTAAAACTCATGGTAATAAAGAAGTTTGTAGATTTATTGCTGCGATATTGGTGGAGGTCTCCCAGTGCACTGCATGTGGACGTAACGGCCAAGTCACTAGCGTCTTGCACTCTCATGTAGGGGCCCGGGGTTCGAATCCCGGTTTTGCTATGGCCCCTGAACGCGAACATGACTAATACTGCCGCTGGTGCTGCACAACAGAGGTGCGCCGAGGTGTGTTGTGTTCCCCTAAAAAAAAAACAGTGCACTTTGTGTCCAATTTGGCCAGCTGATTTCGAAACCTCAATTACAGGTGAACCGTTTGCTTGAAAATATTTATGTTTCCTCATCTGTTGGTAGGACCGCGTTTTAACCCACTCTCGGGATGTGGGAGTGCCTGCGCCCAAAGGCATGACGAACTACGGTACAGGCGATCGCTGGATCCGGGTGAGACGCAGCACGAGATTCACGTCTAGACCACATGAAGACGATCGCATGAAGCCGGAAACGAAAACTAGCGTCACAAAATGTCTTAGTTACTTCAGCTCTCTCTGCTGAGATTGTATATTTCAACAAAAGGGGGGAAATATTGTTCGGGACGAATGAGCCAAAAGCATAGCTCGCAGAAGCGATTGTGCTTTTGGCAGAGGCCATTGTCTCAGTTATCCCAGTGTCGGCGGAAGGCTCGGCAAACAGCCCACACCCACCCACACAGCTGACCCCAGCGCCGTGCAAGCAAACTCCCAACCGCGCGGAGCCATCCCTGACTGGGCCTGCACGGCAACGCGGTAACGTCCCCCGGGGGCGTTGGTCGCGAACTTTCCGTCCGCGCAGTTGACCCTCTGTCAGCGGCGACCCGTGCACAGCACTTGGCCTTGACCTGACGCCGAACGTGCTGTGGCGTGAGAAAGGTGTCTGGGGTCGGGGGCGGGGCGCACGCACTGAGGCTGCAGCGACCCGGCAGGGGTCGCTGACCCGTCGACAGGCGCGGTACAGGGCGGCACGCCGACGGCCGATTGGAACGTCAGCAGAAGCGCTGCTGTGACGTGCGAGGCGATAATGACGGCCGGCGGCCGTCGCAACAAAGCCGTCACTCAAACAACGCGGAAGGGCGCAGCAGAATGGCGTCACACAAAGGTTGGGGAATTTACAGGAGGCAGATGAAAGTCTCTCGTGCTTCAAAAATGTGTTTGTAGCTGTCCGCCACGCCCCCTTGCAAACCATGGGTGAAAACGTATAAATCTGTCTGCACACAGTTAGTAAAAAATACGTAACTTAAGCATGAACTATTCGTAAATGTATTTTGGACGTTCAAGATGATGGAAAATAGGTAGCAATTATGTGCATGAATGGGGTATCGAAGTTAACAAAACAAGATCATAGCTGGCCGTGCGTTATACACATTTTTGCTTTACAAGGGCATATTAATTTGGAAATGTCTGAAAATTTACTAGAACCCAGGGTCGGCTTTCACCCGAGCCAAAGCCATTAATTTACCAAGTAATTGTCAACGGTGACGCCAGCAATGGTCGTGGGCAGCTGTTGGTGAATAACGCAAGCCAACTGTCGGTCTCTAATTGGTTCCCCAGCGGTACCGCCACATGCCAACGAGGCCCCAGACCGTGCCGCTCCGTCCGCAGGTCCGGGTCATATCACCGCCTGGTTCTCTGAAGACGCCCGACAGCGGGTCACGGAGAGGGGGAGGGGAGGGGCCCGGCTCCAGCGACGGCGGCGGCTCAAGCGAAGTTACATGGTGAGGTAATAAGGTGTCAAATGTATGCTTAGCTAACCCCCGCCACCCAACGACTATGTCACAGCCCATGAAACGCTGACTGCTATATAACATCAAGATGGGGGAAAAATATCATCACGTAATAGCGTTTGGTGGTTTTTGCTGCCACATTGACAATATTTCACCTACCCATAGGATAGACACGTCCAATCAAGACTATTCTAACACTGAATTGCCTGCCATGCGAGAGGTTTATCGACGGAAGTTTCCCTTCATGTCACTGTTTGTCTCACGGTCGACACCTTCCTGTGAAAAGCTGTTGCCGAATTTATTCAGCCAGATATTTATGGCAACCGTGATAGCGAGCATCACGGCCGGTAACTAACGCGATTGATGTTTGACCCAGATATGCTATCCAGAAACCAAGATTGATGGCAACTGTTACGACCACCAGAACGGTAGCACGACCTTTGCGATTACGATCCCGCGAGAGTACGGCGAAATGTACGGAGCTCATAGTGGAGCCTGTTTCTGAAATGCCGGCAAACCTACACTTCAGATCCACAAATCTGATATTTCCTGGCTGAAATCCCTAACGACACCCTGCCCACGTCCAAGGTGGAGCTGGGCGACGTTTCTAATCGGCCAAAGGGGCTTGACAAATGGGACCGTTCTGTGACAAAAGCGATGGTTGTGACACATAACCGGGCTGGCCGCGGCCGCCCGGTCCGGCTGGCTGCACTGCCGCAGCAACAGTCTATATCTGGGTGACAGCTCAAACGGTGCATGGTACGTCTTGCGTTTGGAGACAAAAGCTGTCGAGATGTGGAACTAAACCCATCAACTGGTGTCCTTAATTTTAAATCCCCGGTGTACGTGAATAGCGTCACGTTCCCGATCCACTTTTTGACGGGTATTCCGTGCCCAGAAAAAAACATCACGTAAGCTGCTGGGGTACACCGCAGACGTATTTTCTTGCTTCGCACCTTGAATACTGTGGCATGTTCTTCTAAATCACGTGGCATCATGATGTTCTTTTCAAGCTGTTCGCTCCGTAAGCCGCCGTTTTCTGCAGTCTCCGCTCTAGCATCTGTGCTGTGCGATATCGGCGCAGCACAGATGTTAGAGTGGTATCTGTCAGCATTGCCTACACAGCAGCACTTCAGGCTAAAATGCCGCGGTACTGCGAGCCGAAGTGAAGGATGCAAAAGTGGCAGCATGGAGTTCTGCGTTTGTCGGTTAAAAAACGCGTTTAGGGATCACAATGTTTTCCTTGTTCTAGAATGAAGACAGCAGATCCTTTCGGTGGACACAATTTGAGCCTTTTCAGTACATTTGTAGCGGTAGCGAAGTCAATTAGGAAACATTGCTAATTACTTATTTATTTTACTGCTTTGTTTTACCAATCCGATATTCGGCATGATTAACATTGACAAAATCTATCTAAATTTATTCGCATAGCCTGAAACATCATTTCTTCAAGCTTTGTCAGCAGATCTTATTTTAAAAAGAACGAAAAATACAATCGGCCTTGTGCAGTGGTATCACTAGCGAATGATGAGTGCTGAATGCAAGCGGCCAGGCACCACTACCTTTTCACGCCACTAAGCAAATATAGGTTTTGGGTTCACGTCAGCTTCGGTCAGTCTCAAATGAGCAGGTACACTCCCCCTAACTCATGGAAACATCATTAGGGACGCCACGTAAGACATGCTAATGCCATGGTCTATTAATAAAGTAATCGCTCAGGCCATTTTCGTTGAACCACTCCCTGGTGGAAACACCGACGGCCATGTTAACGATGTCCGACGCTGAACAGTGTACAGTACACCTAATCCACTGTCGTCACCCCTACACGCCGGTTGTGACCGAGCTCGCTGCTGGGCCGTAGTTATCGTCTCCACTGTAGAGCCGCCCGCTGGCCGTCTGTCGTGACCCCAGTTCACTGGCAGCCACGGTTATCAGCGGATGCATGAGCCCCCCCCCCCCCCCCTCTAACCGTCTCGGACCAGCCCGGTGACCGCGGGGTCTGCAGGTTTGGAGCTCCACGGACACTGGGCAGATCGCTCTGCATTCGGCCAACACTATCGATCTCGATCTGAGTTGGGTGACTAACCGTCTCCCAGCCCCTACCCCCCCCCCCCCCCCACCATCTCGTGGGAAAGCACCCCCCCCTACCGAAATCAAGAATCTCTACGGATATGAGAGGAGATGATGCGCTCTCTCTTATCTCTCTCTACCCCTCTTCGCTCTCTCTCTCTCTATCTATCTCTCTCTCTCTAGCTCGCTCTCTCCCTTCTTCTCCCATCTCTCCCTATCTCTCCCTCTATCTATCTCCCTCCTCTCTTCTCTCTCTCTCTCTCTCTCTCTCTCTCTCTCTTCTTCGCTCTCTCTTTCTCATCCTCTTTCTGGCCAACGACCATGGTGTCTCATGGCGTTCCCTGACACCAATCAACCTGAAAGGCGCGGACCACGTCGATGATAACGGCGACGCCTGTCACTTAATTGGCGCACCGAACTGACGGTCCCCAGCCACGCAGTTCGTGCTGACTGACACGTGGCACTCGAGCGTCCAGAAGTGCAGGCGGCACTGTCGTGTTCACGTTCCACTGGTATCATCTCAACTGAATGTGTGATAAGATGGTTCTAGGCGTAATTGTCTCCTTAAAACTCAGTACCCCTCGCACTCAAACCTTTTTGAAATAAGAGAGAAAAATTGAGTGTTAACAGGTTCGTGACATTACATACATCGGGTGGCGCTGGAAGAGCTGGTATACAGATGTACTTTATAGAATTGCACGGAATGTTTCCATGAAACTGAGTTAGCTCCAGAAACAAGCAGATCAAGGCGGTAGAACTCGAGGGGGATGTAAGGATTACAACAGGGTTAGGGGGTTATTACAGAATTGGCTTTGTGTAAAATGCTGAACGCGTGGGCCGCTGTTGGTGGTACTGATCTGCCGATAGCCAGTTTATAACACTGGTTATCGGCACATGATAGCCATTCAGAGCCTTTTCGACGAGACTGCTGCCAGAAAAAATATGCTGTTTCTTCACAGCGCTCCTATACGGGGAAAATAGGATATAGGATAAATGTCGGCATCGCGCGGTACGCGTCCATGCCACGCTATACTACAGGTGGGGAAACAAACGGGTGGTCACGTGGGTAGTTATTTTAATTCGTATGCCATCACCGCTCCCATTTTACACCACTCTATTCGTCAGCAGTGCTATGAAAATAATTCTCACCATCTGCCACCCGGTCAGCCACCCTCGAAATGATTGCTGATTTAGATCCATTTGTCAATCGTGTGGTGTACGCCAACACCAGCAGCCAGCTCTGAATCAAAGCCCCCGCGGTCACGGCCACGAGCAGCTCGGCGCCGCGCTGCCGGTCTGTCGTACAAAGCCGGGCAGTGCCTGGGCCCGGAGCGTGGGACTGGGCATAGTGTCGCGTCTGTAGTGAGTCAGGCCTGCCGCGAGGGGGGGGGAGCTCTGGCGTCACCCGGGGTAGTCCTGAGACACGGGCGGGGCTGGGGCGGCGACGCTGCGCTGTTGTCGGCGCTTGGCTCGCACGAATGGGAGCGTTGAAGCGCGCGGTCATCGCGCTAGGACGGTGGTCGGATGAGGGATGAGCACCCGGCTCACAGCTGAGGCAGTGTGGCAAGTGTGGCAGCGAGTGTGGCTGCCGTTGCAGCGGGTGTGGCTGGTGTGGTAGCGACCACACCAGTTTTCATCCGGGTTGGTCTTCTGATAGCATATCATAATTGGAAGATGCTTCTTCGGTCCACCTTGCCGCGCCAGCTTTTCTCGGTATCAGCCGTCGCCGACCCGGTCCATGGAGGGAAGAAGTTTGAGAGAAGCTACTCTAGCCAACAGAGCCATTAGCCTGGATACCCACGTAGGGCTGTAAGCGGGCCCAACTTCAAAGCTTTGGAGAAGTACACTTACTAGACTGGTCCGCACTAAATTCCTAGCTATATACGCAGCAGATGGTTTATCTCATTCATTTCCAAAATAAGTTAGCTTCACGCTTTTGCGAAACGGTCACATGTGTAGCACTGCATGCAGCTGGTGAAAACGCACAAGTTTGCTATCTGGAAGTTTGCTTTTACTTGCACGCAATCAACATGACTTTCTCGCTACATATCATCTAAATCTCCCCCCCCCCCCCATTCCCAATGGGCAAAGCCCGCAATTGGGATCATTTATCGTGCATCCAACTGATCACCTCGCTTAGACGTTTTGCGGCCATTTCCGGGCTAGCTGGCCATCACTCCCCATTCAATTCTGAAGCCGCTCCTTCGGACCAATGGATCGCTGTGTTTTATGACGAGCATTTCACCCTGTTTCCATAGACTAAAGATGGGAGGCAGGGCTCATGTCCCTCGATCAAACTCCTCATGATTCGTCGATCGTCCAATTACTGCTGGGAAGCAATGAAATAAACTATCGCAGATTGTCATCAAAAGTTCAGTTGCGGAGCCCAATCACGCTGCCTGCAGAGCATGCTACGCAATATTTTCCGTGTGCAATAGCGGCGATTGCGACGTGACAGGGGTGAAAACACACGCCACCTGCATTGTTCCAACGATGATATTTCACTTCACAACAGTTATTTATTTTACGCTGTCGTGCACCATACAGCATCCTTTACAGTGGAGCCCTCAAGAGGAGGGAGATATGGCGTTTCACGACAAGAACAAAAGTTCCATTTACGTGATTTGGTCTTCTAATTTCAATCTATCCTAGATTTCATTTTGTGGCCGTCATTTGTAGGCTCTCCAGGCGCCTGAGAGGGGCTTAAGGAGTCTAGAGCCGCCCTTGGCCACGCGTGGGTCGTCTGTTTTCGAGCAGCTCCTCTCGGCCGTGAGATTTGTGACTCGCCCGAGCTATATGTTAAGCGTGGCAGCAGGGCACTCAGCTGAGATATCGGTGCCCACAGCGTGGGTCCCGTTTTATGCGAAGCGTGGGCACCCGCCTGCACTGCTGCACGTGCGTTTGTCATCAGGCCAGGGTCTTGCGGTGAGGCGAGTACAGAGGCGTCTTCTCAAGTCTCACACCGCGGATCCCAGCTGGAGTGCACTGCATGCCTCAGCTTAGTCGTGTCCAGCCATCCAGTCAGCAGAGCAAACCCTTTAAAATGAATTTTTGGCTGAATCACGAGGAAATCACTGTAAATGCCGCACAGGCAATGGGTCGTATCACTGAAATGTCATATTGGATCCTTATTGCGCTGCCATTGTTAGACAAGGACCTGACTTGGTACACAATTTGAAATCCACAAGATTACAGGATGACGGGTGGCGAAACCCGTTCTTTTTCGTCAGACCGATGAAAAATGCCGACAGGCTTTACTCTGGAGGATTTTTTATCGTGCACTAATTTGCCGCTTTACCTTTGCGTAGTTGGTCTGATGCGACCAAGTAAGAAGTCATGCAAATGTGAAACAATGAATACTTATATGATGAAACAAACCACCTGCAAATACAAGCTTGCGGATATTTTTGATGTTTCTGACAATAAGAAATGGGTTTTGTTCCTATTTATCCCGTTTTTGAGCGTGTCAGATCCGTTACCAGAACATACTGCCATCTAATGATGCCACCGCGAGAAGGTCTGAAAGGTCCATGCCAGCATACCGGGCACCATGAGTCGATGCACTGTTGCCATCGTTGTGGGTACGCTTAATTCAAATACCAAACACATTGGGAAGACCCATCATGCAGTTTATGCCGCGACACTTCTCGAGATATCTGTATCTATTGCATTTCGCCGCTTTGTCATTTATCTAGTTAAAGCTGTGGGCGCCTGGCGCTTATGCCTCATGTTATGCCAACAAATTGTTCTTGCTCAGAGTTTTCTCGTCACTACGTTGCGATCGCTTCAGCTGAGTTGGACCTTGCGGGGTCGCCTGCGGACCGTCGGCAGCCGTTACTACGTCGCGATCGCCTCAGCTGAGTTGGACCCTGCGGGGACGCCTGCGGACCGTCGGCAGCCGTTACTACGTCGCGATCGCCTCAGCTGAGTTGGACCCTGCGGGGACGCCTGCGGACCGTCGGCAGCCCCTTTCCTCACGCCGGGGATCCGCTGGGACCGGGCCGCAGGTGACGCCCGTAGGCAAGCTTCGGAAGTACCGGCCAGTGACGTGGTGTGGTCCGTTCTCGTCTGGGCCCGGCAGGTGACGTGGTGCGCAGCCAGCGGAGCCCAGCCTTCCAGTTTAATTAATTTCAAAAGCTGCGGCCCGTTCAGATAGCCTGCAGACGTGTGCCTGGATCCCAGGGATAAATTCCGAATCAGACGGAATCCCTTCGATGAAATGATGGAAGGTCCCTTCGATAACAGATTCCACATCGTTTCTAATATGACTTGGCTTCATGGCTTCATGGCCCATGGCTCAATATGGTTTCGGGTCGGTGATTTGGTGGGGGGAGGGGGCATATCTGATTACAATATCTGGCATATATGGATACGACAGGCGACCGATGAACTGAGCTGGAACACTCGTCCGTTCTTGCCGATTTCGGCCCGCGCTTGACAGATGGACCATGCTGTTCACCGGGCTGACAACTCGCATGTGGCGCTTGCGGTCGGTCCAGGCCACCCCAACACAGCAGCAGAGGCACGCTGGTTCGGTGAGCTGAGCAGGGCGACCGCTGCAGCAGCACGTGCGGTGATCGGCCGACTGCATCGACCAGTGGCTTGGAACACATGGTCAGTTGCAGTTGTCGGACTGGTAAGTAACTACTCTGCTTTATGATGCCTGCGCCCAGCTCGAAGGGATTGTTTTGTAGCAGAATGTAATTTGGAGTACGTTTGAAACCGAACGCAGCACTCGTAGCCGACAACATCCTCCATTTCAGGCGCGAAACGCTTTATACTGCCTGTGAAGACCTCTAACAGACTTTGAGAAGACAAATTTTGCGAATTTGTGAAGTTCCAGAAACTTCCAAAATCTAATCTGAAAATCAAGCGCACAGTGGCAGAAATCTTTGGATTTTTTGACGGCCGATGTAATTTTCATCGTGTCGCAAACTGGTCTTAATCTCGACTTATCGAATGCTGATCGCTGACAAAATGATTCGATTTTGGAACATCAGCAAGCTGGTGAAAGAGCGCAAGAGAAAATACTTATTTTTGAAACATGAGCTGTCAACTTCCTATGATAAAAGGCACCGGTAGAAAGGACATCAATGTTAATGTCTTCAGTAGAGCCTGTGATACTCATTATTTACATACTTGCGATTCGTTATCACTCACTATCCGATTAAGTTGCCGTCGTCGAGCTTAGCGTACAGCCTGCGAAGGGAAGCTTAGCCGACATTGATGTGAATTGTGAAAGTGACCGAACTACCCGCATGGACCATAGCCTGTGCCCCCCGGCGCTGCACACGGTGGCAGGACAGCAATCCCTTGCATACCGAGGGGCGTCTCTCCTTAATTAATTGCTTTTGGATGTTCAACGACTGAATTCAATGTCAAATACAAACTGCGGATGTTTTCACGGAAGCCTGCGATGCATACCACTTACCGCAATTGTGTGCTTTCTTTTCGTTCAATTGGAGTGAGGCAATGCAGCGAAGTGAGTAGTGACCGGGGCTGTTGATTGTAGGTAGTAGTTACTTTAAATTTAATATGAAATTTTTTGAGCAGCCTGACTTTTGGACACTTTTTGAACGGACAGCTGACTCATCCTTGGACTTTGGATAGGATTTTGTACAAGAACTTTCAGAAAATGTCACCTCTGTTTGCAAGTGCTTTCCAAATGTTGCTTAACAAGCCACATGGCTGTTAACATGGTCGCATCTTGATTCAGCTCACATCTAGCCCAACAGAGCCAGGATCATGCCCGCGTGAGTTACAAAAGGCATCGGTCGCAATGAGCGCATCCATTCAGCGGTCCGTCAGACGCACGTGTGCTGGCTAGGGACCGCTGTGCAGATACTCCCCAGTACACGCCGCCTGCACCGCCCCCTCCCCCCCCCCCCCTACCGGCTTGACAAGTCCGTTTTAACCTGGGTGGTGGCAGCGCCGCTGTGTGCGCTCATGGGTCTAGAGTTATGTCGCTGCACGGGGCACCACTGCTGAACGAACCCCGCCCGCCGACCCCCGTCTGACGGTCCGGCGGCACGTGTTTTCGGCACGTCGACGCGTTCGGTGGCGGCACGTGTTTTCCAGTGGAACCGACCATCCACTTTGGGTCGAACTCGATCATTTATCATTGAGGCATGCCACGCGACGATTTATGAGGTACTTGTGGTATGTGAGCGCCACGGCACTCGCGTCGTTTGCCGATGGAACAGCGTGCCGACAGCGTGATTGAAACCAGCGCACAAACCAAGCGAGATGCATTCAATGTATTCAGCGAACGGCCGAGACCAATGCTTTTACCGACCTTACACGGAGTTCAGGCTTGTACTGATGCAACATGTTCCTCAGTTTCCGCCGATTACTGGCCTTGTTGAGGGCATTGTGCGGCACACCTTAAAAGAAGTGCCACACAGTGACCAATGTTGGGGTCACCAATATTGCAGTAGTTAAAAGGCCATACATACCTCTAGGCTTGAAATGTAGTTGTGCAAGTCCTCGCTATGTAGACCCGTTCAGTTGGAAAGATGAAGCCCGTTTTCCGTGAAAGAGCGGCCGACCTGACTTGTTTGCTATTTTTGCGTGTTGAATTCATGGTCGACACAATTAAAATTGTCTAAGTTTGCATAGGCTTCAGTTGCGTCCCACAAAGCAACTATCTTTAGACAAATTGGTCCCAAAATGACTGCAGTGCCGAGCAATATAGTCGTCCGTAATAGCTCATCTCGATCCTACAAAGCAGGCCTAAACCAACCCTATGGCAGCCAATACGTCACATTCACTCCGACTACGGCTTTGCGCTCCGGATATTAGCGTCTCTGAGACGAGCCGCTGCAGCAGGCGTAATACTGCGGTGCGGGGCGAACTCAGGCTCTTGTCGTGGTGAGAGCCGCCCAGCCTGCCGTAAATGCCGAGAACGACACTTTTGGCCACGCGTGCCGAGGTGTGCGGCTTATCCCAAATGCCGTCGAGTTGGTTGGAAGTGTATGGCTAATGAATTTTGCAGCTTGTAGAACGGAACTTTGAGTTGTTTAAAAGCAGCTATTGGGCAGTGGTGCTAGTGGTGTCAACACAACTGCAACCAAGCCCAAGAAACAGCTAGAAGTTTTGCGGTTATGTCCCGCTTTGCACGATGTCGGCGTATATTTCGATGAAATTAGACGTGAATGTCGGCGCCAACCGCTCATCTTAATTGGTTTTTGGAACACGCCCGGACATCGGACCTACCGCTTAAAAGGAGCGTTCTGTATGTGTTTGGAAATTTGAACTGAGATAACTATTGCAAAGATCATTCAGTGCATTTCACAGCCCTATCCTTTTTAAGACTTAAAACCCCCCGGTTCCTGAGCGCGACGCCCGCAAACGTATGCAAACTATTTCGTGCAGGCTATTTGAAATTTACTCAGCCATGCATGACGCCATAGGAACGTCGCGCGAATACTGCCACTTCATTAGTCATGTCGTGTTCAAGGCCGAGGAGAAATAATATCACCGAGTTATCCGTGTTTGGCGCACGTTGGCACAATCCCTGGTTTCAACGCACGTCAGTTGGGTCTCAGCCAACGTAACGTGATGAGCGCAAGTTTCAAACATGATAAGTCATTGGTTATTTGGATCGGATCCCTTTCGACCAGTAATGATAATTTCAGGGTTGTGGGACGAAGGAGAGTGGTTAACGGTGGGGCAGGACTATATGCGCCTGGGGAGCACCGAGACTAAGCCCTCGCAGGGATCCTTCCACAGGGTTTGCGTTGAGCACTCGGACGGGGCCCCCACCAGAGGACACTTCGGCCCGCTCGTGGCTTGCGTATGCATCCCACTGACCTAAAATGCACCTGATCATCTGTTTTATATAAACATACCGCCTAACGTATTTCTTCATGATTATATCAGTCTAGAAATTCGAACCATCTTGCATATTTTTGGACATTATGACTTTCTGAAGGTAAAATAAGGTCTCTTGACATGAAATGAACGCCGTTCACCTTTTCTTTAGAACAGGTATATGTGGTAAAGGGGTTACAGGAAGAGATCTGGCGGCACTCCGGAAACTGATCTGGAGTTTAACCTTGTTTGATGTTATTTGACCCGAAGGTCATGACCTAGGGATCTCACAACTTGTCATAAGTAAGTGCATGTACAGGCCCATCTACTCTGAGAGTCTGGTATTTTAAACTCTCTTATTTGTTTAAGATATTTGAGCTCAAATTGCTCTCAACCCCCAGCCGGGCGCGCCGCATTCAACCATCCACCCTTGCGCGTTTGTAATATACAGGCCTCTAGGAATGACAAAAAACATTGAAAATAGCCGTGACGTTATCGATATATGCAGCTGTCTGTTTTCCAGATTGCCCATTTGTACTAATGCTCCTGAAATCTATCAGCCAGGATTAAGAGAGGCTTTATGCAGAGAACGAATAAGGACCAGCTTAAGGGGTGTCCGTGACTTAATCCCCTCGCCAACGTTTATGGTTTAGAAAGGTGGCCATTAAGCTGTAGAACGGTACGAGGAAGTGAAGCGTTGTTTTTTACATCAAAATGAATGGAAGCCAGTTTTAGCAAGTCTGGGCCAAATCAAACTGTTATGATACTTTATGAGAACGCCAAATTCGATCCCAAGTTTATTGTGCTCGTCACAATAACCTTTCAAGTCAAGAATAAGCCGGATATGCTCGGAAACCACATCATCATGTATACAGCTTCTGATTACGAGGCAAATGCGTGGCGCCATAGCTTTGAGAAATATGTCTTAGGAATGCCCAAGACGCTGATTGCTCTTACATTATCTATGAGACGCTGGTCCTTGCCACTGGGGTAAAAAGTGAGTGTTTGAAGGCTTTTGTAATCTCAACAGTATTCTAAATTCCACAGAGAGCTCGCCACACGATTTCTTCTAATTCTTGCCGAAAGAGCTTTGAAAACTTCATGGCAAAACCTCTAAAACCCGCGGATGTGCCGTTTCTTAAAGACTATAAGCCTGCACTTAGTTTGGCTTCGCCGAACAGGTCCCCGCAACGAGGGTTGTATGACGCGCTCAAGCAAGGTACGCTTCTGAAAAAGGGGCCTGTTTTTCTGGCTGCAGCGAGTGATCTTTGGAGTACATATTTGCGAAGTAGGAATTACGCTCATCGAGCATGTCTTCAATGTTTCCGAAACGGCAGCAACGTTGGGCTGTGACGCAAGAACATCGACTGGTATGGGTTATGAAAAACATTCTTTTTCAATAACTGCAAATATTGGAAGCCGCGTTCTTCAAACTGCTTCCACCGCATAAAATATGTTACTGCAAGTGCATGAAATAATTAACTTATTTCTTTCTTGCTGCACTAGCCGTAACGTTAAAGGGAGTGTGTCTAGTCAAGTTAGCATTTCGACTGTGCACGTAGAATGGTAGGGAGTTCCGATTTACGAATTGTGGTTTCATCGGTTTCTACAAATTCTCCTCCACCGACAAGATATTGCCACAGCCCCTAAATTGTCTTTGGTAGTGAATGCTGCTTGCGGGCTACCCGATAAATTTGGGCTTCCATGCAAGCCAAAAACATCGATATCATTGAGAATATATCGTTAGCTCTAACCAATGGCTTTTCGAGGATGTCGCTTGTCAGCGCTGACAGCAGCTTGCGAACGTGGCGATGGCGGCGGCCATTATGTTGATTTTGTTTTTGTTTACATTCAGCTGCACCAGGCTCTAGGCAAATGTTACTGTTCTACGTTACCTGGCAACCAAAATGATGGCCGTGCCTCCCTCGCGCAGTTATTCAGCACGTAAAGGCCAATGCATACGTCCTTTCTTGCCCGCTGATTGGTTTATCTTTCAGGATTGTTTTTGTCCACGCACAGCCATCGATGAGATCGATAAAAATAAATGAATAAAAACTGTTGCAAGACCCAAATGCACATTTAGCAGCCAAACTTAGCCAATGATCATTGCCAACCTCCCCTAAGGCGTTTATTGAGGAAACCGAAAACATTAAACACACTCCCTTTAAGCTCTCTACAGCCGTAGAGCCCGGCAATTTACTGGGCTCGATCTCTGCTGGCAGGGCTTTGAGCAGTTGAGTATTAACTTTCGTCCTTTGGGACGCAAATGATATAATCTTTCCACGAAGAACCGCCATTAGCGTTTCTAGAGGGGTGCCCCGGGTGTATGTACGTTGCTCTCCTGCTTTAGTGTACCAGAACATCGCAATATCGCGTTATATATCAAAGTTCAAAATCGCATTCCAAAAATATATTTCGGAAGCTCGATTTTTCATCAGATGAAAGAAATTGTTCTCCTTGAGAAGGCTTATATAAAACTTGCAGCGAGATCTTCCACGTGTAGTGCTTTCAGCTCCAGGCTATGGAGACCGAGGGCGGATGGCTACACCTAAATGTGTATTGCCGTTGATGGGATGCATTATCCTCCAAATGGTTGTTAAATTCTTCGCCCGTGGAATGCTCTTAACATTGTCTGTACATTTGGTATTATTTTGCGAATAGTTTGCGCCAGAATGTCGGTCGTGCTAAAGTTCATGCAACGATTGGGGTCTCCGTCCAAGACAATGAACCGCTCTTGAATGAGTCCATGACGGAGCACATTTTATCAAACTTTGATGAATCGTCCGACTAAGGACCGTGAACGCCTCCAAGCGTTACGCTGAATCCAGCTATAACTACCTTCAATGTATTAATATGCCACTCTGGTCAGTATAAACGTTGATTACCTGGAGTGGAAAACCAAGCCAGAAAAACCACAAAACACTCAAAAACTGTTGTATGCGCAGTGAGTGAAGAATATCGTGAACGCAGTGACTGCTTCGAAAGTTATAATATTGATGCAGGGAACGATTCCGTGGACGGCGCCACCAAATAAATAGCTGCTCCGTACCGCGGCCACGTGCCGGGTATTATGAGCCATCTATTGATGGATGGGGCTTAATTTATTACACCGCCCCTACTGCCGTCTATTACCACCATATATGTAATCCTCGGCCCTATAAATCAACGGCGGGTGCCGCCCCTCGATTAGTTCTCGGCTCCGAACAGCCCGCAGACTCTAACACCAAGCCATGGGAACTGCACCATTCAATTGTTTCTGCTGCAAAGCTGCCGCCGCCAATAACAGACTTGGAGATGAAAGATCCCGTAACAATGCGCTCGGTATGGCGCGTGAACGCGGATCTGTCTGGTGATCATTTCATCGAAACGGGCTGGCAGCCAGGCAGGCGGAATCTCAAGTTACGCAGTGCATCTGGACCGCATCGAATTACTGCAATCACACGTTGATTAATGTGGAAACTATCGTCCGTCGTCTAGACTAGAGAGCTGATCCGACTGTTTCCGTTGACGCTGGAACACTGCAAGGCTCCTAGAAAGGACAAGACGGCTAGGCGGCAGCCGCAGCACCTATAGTATACATCATAATGATCTGTTTTTGACGATCCAGAAACTGCTATAAAGTTTTACGCTGTAGAGCGCTTCCAGCGATAATACGTGGAGCGAAGGTGGAATGAGAGAGTACCTGAGACCTGGAACTCCGTTACTTTTTATGCGTTCTGCACACGGAATCCTGGACCTGCAATAGAACCCCGAGCATTCCTAAAATATAAAATCTAAAGAGACTAAAATCTGAGAAAAACATTTTCCGGATGACTGTCAAGATTTGGGCATGCAAAATTCATTAATATTTATTTTACTTTACATTACTTTACTTTACATTACATTATTTTACATTACTTTTCTCACTATTATTCCACAGATGTCGTTTGAGCGAGGAATTTTCCTTGCGCAACTTTTTGAGCATTACCCACAGCTCTCTTAGATACGATTGTGATCTCGCCAACTGTTTGAGGAGATTTCAAGCATATCGATATGTGATTTGCGATTTACAGTTAAATGGAGTTGAGAATAGTTACCGTGGAATCAGAGTGCTCGCCACGGTCGGCATTGCAGTGAGCATGCGAAACGTGTGTAAGGCTGGAGTTGAGAATAGTCGCTGTGAAATCAGAGTGCTTGCCACGGTCGGCATTGCAGCGAACATGCGGGACGTGTGTAAGGCTGTCAGATTTCTCTGGTTCATTGATTGGATCCAGAACAATGACAGGCGCTTCCCATCATCTTTGCTCTCATACCCTTTTTCAAATCGATATTGCATTTCGATCAGCACAATAGGCCTCAGGTCATGGTTGCGTTGAAACTATGCTGGTTTGGCTTGCTTACGCAGGCGTTGCACAGAAGTAGAATTTCTACACAACATCTTTCCGCAGCGTTCTACGCAGCATACTTACGTAGCATTCTACCTGGCATACTTCGTAACGTGCTACACTCTGTGAGTCGAGCTTCTGTGTTCTGTTCTAAGGTAGAACAGTCGAACACTTTGCCGATCACCATATACTCTGTAATTAGTCTAATGAACAAGACGAGAGTCCAAGAAGATAAGCTCAAACATGATTTAAGCCCCGCGAATCATCCATGCTAACTGACAAGCCGTACGAAAGTAGTATCAGTCCTCAAAACCACTGATCCCAGCTGAATAAAGACCCGCTGAATTAGACTACCTTCCAATAATTCATGCGTGGTTCATTACAGTTAAGGACAATGATTTTCGCCGCCCTCACGTAATCTGTCAACGTATCTCTGCGAATGTGTAGCAGTGTAGTGTGATCTAGCACTATCATCCTATTGACACACCCAAGCATGATGTTGACAGATATGTCAGCGAAAGACGAATCAGATGTTGCTGATGAATAACTCCGTTGATGGATAACTCCTTGTGGTTTTCAGTGCTATATCACCTGTGTATCGCTCCGAAATCCTTTTTTGAAGAAGAAGCTTAGCAAGACGACAGTTCCTTCATTATTCATGACAACCAACCCTTCATGGTACTCAAAAGTCTAAGCGTGGACATTTGAAACATTCACATGCTATGAACTTCTTGCTTTATCATCGAAAGAGCAGGCAGGATGCGAGCAGGAGCTTGGAGGCAAGACCTAAAGATACCACGTTTTGTAACGTCTTTGACACGGCTGGGGCCAGAGCGTGTTTTCCTATATACACGGTGGACTTGCCTTACCTGATCTGTCATGGCTGAAAACACAGCCATCTGAGAAAAGGGACGGACATGGCCCCGCCAAGTCTGCACATCATTTTATTGCATTTCCGGGCTTTTGAACTCTGATCACGTTGCTACGGTTCCGGGTTGTGAGATTTAGTGTCATATCATTCTGTTTTAATCCACTTAGCCGTCGCCATGCCGGGTGTCGACGACCCAAGTGGTTGAAGCGCCCTCAAGCGGCATCACTCGCTGGGAGCGCACGTGGCCACAACCACGTCCTGTCTGTGGGAGATCGGGCCGTCAGCACGCGGCCACAATCACGTCCTGTCAGTGGGAGATCGGGCCGTCAGCACGTGTCACGGGCCAATCAGGACGTGGCCAGCTAATGTCTGCCGCCGCCGCCGCCGCCCGGCTCTGGACAATCGATGGCCGCTGACAATCGGCCGCTGCCGCGTGCGCCGGCTCGCCAGAGTCGCCTCCGATTGGATTCAGTTTCAGACAAACCGCTTCGTAATGGAGGCCCGGGCCGTGGGTGATAAGGAGAGGGCAGCGCCAGATACGGTGCATTTATACGCGATATTAAACCTAACGCCACGCAGAAAAGAGCCGGGCTGGTGCGTACCGCCGAGACGCGTTGGCCGCGCACATATATTCTGGCATTACATGACGATGAAATATTTGAGCGTGCTTAACGGTGCTCAGGGAATCCATCAATCTTCACCTCCTTTGCATGGCTGAATCTTATCTGGTTTCCGGAGCCGGAAAACGCCGGCCTGGTGCAGGGCTCTTTCACACGCATTAGCACATCGGCCACTACCGCTCTCTCCAATCCAGCGGCATGTCGGCAAGTGCGATCTCTCCGATATCAGATTACGTCACTTCCGGTGCCTGGCTCATTGTTTCCTGACACCGAGGGTCATGAGTCTCAGGGCGCCGAGCGTGTGCTGTCGTGGTTCGACACTGGTCTACGGCCTTTACAACGCCAGGACCTCAGGCCAAACGCCGGAACAGGTGGCGCTTCCTGACGTTTGGCCACTTGGAGCTCCAACGCCTGACCATGTGGGCGTGGCTCTCCAACACTGGACCCCATGGCTTTCCCATGCCTGACCACATCGCTCAACACGTGACACCCGACCAAATCGTTCTCGACGACATCATTCTCCGGCAACTGCCGACATAGCTATCGAACACGTGACTTCATCGTTCTCCGGCAACTGACGACATGGCTCTTGAGCATATGACTTCATCGTTCCCCGGCAACTGACGACATAGCTCTCGAGCATGCGACTTAACTGTTCTTCGGCACCCGACCACGACATCGCTCTGCACACCTGACCACATGGCTCTCCAACACTGGACGACACTGCTCTGCAGCAGTGACACACATGGGTCTCCAACTCTGGACGACACTGCTCTGCAGCAGTGACACACATGGGTCTCCAACTCTGGACCACACGGCTCCGCAGCACTTCATATGACGGATCGAATGCTCCGTCGCGCTGACTCGGCCACGTCAATGACGCCCTCGATTGGCCTCAGTCACGGGGCGGCACGTCAGCCGGCAGGCCGTTCACAGCCGGCTCGCCGGCTGTCCTCCCCGCTCCCAATTTGGAATTTCACGCCCCAACGCACGGACTTTCAGCTGAGCCCAGCAGTAGGCCCAGCTGGGGCGGGCGTGAACGTTTGGGTCGGAGACCGCCGGTCGGCGTTTCCACTGTAACTTGTGCGCATATGACAAGCGTGGTGAGACGACACTTCACTTTCACTTTATCACGTTGTTATTCGTGCCTTCGGTGTCGTTATTTTTCTAAGTAACAACCGTTCTCAAGTCTCGTTAGTTTTTCTTTGTAAAATAGTTATCAGACAATTAGACCATGATCACTATTATGTGGAAACAAAACCTAACTTACAGATACATACCGTTGCATACAAGAAGCCATAAAAATGTGCAAGGTTCTACACTCCTTCCTTTTAACTACAAACGATATGCTTGTTGACTGAACGAAAATCGAGACCCATCAATAAATAAACATAGGACTGGATAAGGATAATAAATGAAAAACACACATCTCAACTTTACTGGTTATATCAAGAACTCTGTCAGGCGGGGATGTTGCCATTAAAGCTAATTTTTTTAGCCCGTGGGCCCGTGAAGCGTCTTCTTCTTTTCAAAGCGTCTTCCCGCGGGCTGCTAGGTCTTCTACGAATTTTCAAAGCTCGAAATTCATCCTAGTTAAACTCTGTTTTTGATGTGCTGCCTGCACATGTTGGAAACCGAAGCTTGAAGTCAAATAGTTCGGACATAGAACTTTATTGGCGTGTTATTTGGATAGTATTTCTTAGTTTAAAGGATGTGCCTACACAGAGATGGACTTGCCATTGGTGGGCTTAAATCTTGTCATTATTCGTCCCTTTATTCTTGCATAGTTTGTTGGCATTCTATGTTTAATGCTGCAGCAGGCAGCATCGCGTTGCCCAGAACAAAAAACATGCGTCTCGCCGGTCTGGGCGAGTTTTTCCTAAAGAATTTCCCTGTGTGCACGCTGTGCTTAGAAATTTCATCTGCGGTATGTGGCTCGTTCTCATAAAAACAAAACTATGATGGAACTAAATATAAAAGCATCTGTTAGGTGACACGCGACTGACCCAGTCATTGCCTTTGCGGAAAATTCCGAAAGTTACTGCAGGAAAGAAGCACGCAGTTTAATGGAACACACAAAACAAAGCAATACGTCGCAGCTCATTTGGGGCTGCAGCCAAAGCACCATCCAGTTCCCTCTTGCATCCAAGCGACCCTCTTGTTTAGAGCGTTAATCTCTTCCCTTGTCCAGTAAATTGCAAGTGGATTAAGCGCTGTTGGATAATGTACTTCTGGCCCTCGTCCTAGAGCCATCAGGGATGTACGACGTATTCGTGTAACTGAAATATGTTTTCTTACAGTGGATGGGCAGTGGATCAAATGCTATGCGGTTTAGAGGGTGTGACAAACAAAACAACATCCGGTGGAATTTCCTTTAAAAACCTGAACGTCCACCCTGATTATCCAATTAAGAATATTTTAAGTTTCCGCCTGTTTCAATTCGCACAATTTTGTAACATGACAAATCAGGAGATGGCAGGTAGCCACTGAGGGTAGGCTTGACCGGGCGGTCTGGACGGGTCCTGGGCGTTGCCTTGGATTACAGGTCCCCGAATTAAAGCCGACGCTGTTCAGCTCTCAAAAAATCAAAACAGCCAACAAAATTTAATTTTTAAGCTTCCAACACATTCGGATGCAATCACGGGCGGCACCACGGGTTTTCAGTACGGAGGGGGCAGGATTTTCCAGGAGGGGGGGGGCGGTTGTTGGAAAAATTTGGCCTCCTGAGCAGTGCCGTATTCAAGGGGATCGGCACCGATGCCATGTAACCCCTTATCAATTTGTTGCATGTATCCTATTAAAGTTAATAAATGTCGACAATTTAAAATATAAAATGGAGGCCTTCTGATTATCCACCCAAGTGTTTCACTCACTTAAAACAGGGCCCCCTGTTCAAGACAAGAGCCTCCTGATGCATGGAAAGGCTTCCTTACCCAGAACAGGAAGCTTTCGATTCACTAAGAGGCCTTGATATCTAGCTAAGGGTCCTCGTTATCCCAAAACGGAACATACTGACCCGAAACCACGGTCATCTGATGTATGGAAGGGGCCTCTTGTTTCAGAAAGGAGCCTTGCTGGATATACAGGGTGCCTCTTCATCCAGAACAGAGACTTTTCAGTTCGCAACGGGAACCTCCCGAGCCAGCAAACGAGACCCGTAATGCAACATTGAGTCTACTGATCTAAATAATGGGCTGCCTCTTTCATAAAGGCCCACCTCTCCTTCTCCTGGCTCGCGACTATCTTCTGACGCGGAGGTGTCATCTTCTGACTCGCAGGTGTCATCTTCTGAATCACAGGTGTCACCTTCTGACTCGCAGGTATCATCTCCTGAGACGCAAATGTCATCTCCTGACTCGTAGATGACATTTCCTGACTCGCAGGTGTCGTCTTCTGACTCACAGGTGTCATTTCCTGACTTGCAAGTGTCAGTGCACCAGCAGCACCGAACGGCGGCGAGCTGCTCCCGGTAGAAGTCGCGGCTCTGCCGGCGCCGAACTGCCGCAGCCGGGGGCCGCGGGACCAGCGGCCGCCGAGCGCGCGCTGCTGCCGGTGACGACGCGGGCAGGCTGTCCAGCCGGCCGGCCAGGTCTTGATGAGGCTATCACGCCGCGCGTTTGTTAGCGGCCGCCGCGGACGAGAGTGCCTATTGCGCCGCGTCCGCACACAATCAGCTGGCTCATGGATACACACCGCCCGGCGGCCGGCTCTTCATTACGGGGTGGCTGGCGAGCCGGAGTTAGTGCGGAGAGGGCCGGAGCGGCGCCGGGGGGGGGGGGGGGGGGGGCCGGGGCATGTTGACGGATGGAACGAGCGGTCGCGGCCGAGCTGATGGGAGGAGCGGCCGAGTGACAGGGGGGCTGATGACGGGCGACAGCGGAGCGCGCTCGCTGATGGACAAGCACGGATACGTGACATGAGAGGCGGACGCCACCGGAGGAAAACTAGATGGAGGTGCAGCGAAGATACTCCTTTTGCATAGGATAGCCGGCACTGCAGAGGCCGAGTATATCCACCGGCCGACGGGTATACAAGGGCCGACGGTGAGCCCCCGTGCCGCACTGGATGAGAAGGTCGCTCAATTCCTCGCAGTACCAGCCAGCGGTGTGCGGCGCAACACTCGCAGGGTCAAGCCATTTTTACCATTACTCAACAAGGGCAGTGGAAAATAGGGTGGCGTAGCTTGAGAACAGCACGATTTGAATCTCGTACTATCCGGCACTTTGGGCCTCACACTTTTTCATGCCATAACTCAGCCCCAGAGCGCAGAAGTCACCCAAATATTACTTCCGCACTGCATGCGGCCGACACAATATATATATATATATATATATATATATATATATATATATATATATATATATATATATATATATATACACTTTAAATGGTTTTTCTTTCACATTGTTAACAAACTAACTTTTCTTTGGACAATAAACTGCATCGACAACTGAGAAGGATGCATCAACATTTCAACGCAGAGCTCACCCTTCCACAAAGCACGCGACTTATTACATAACAATAGTCAATGATTCTTGCGCTGCGACTCAGGTGATAACGCCCCTCCATTCATTCGATCGGGTGCTGTGGACCTCGCGGAGCCCATGTACGCGGCGGTGGTGCTGATAGCCCGGATGCGCTGTTCGTCGTGGCGGTCCCCGGCCGCCTGTTCCGCGAAAAGCAGCGCGATGTGGCCGCTCGCCACGCCCTCCTAGATGGAGCGCAGGTACTATGTTGATTGCCTCCAGCTTAATGTGGTTCGTTTTCGGGACCTTGCTAGGCTATGTCGCGTTTTGAAGTGGGCACTCTGCGCAAATGAACGCAATATCTTCTGAAGCAAGTGAGCATCTAGCGGAAATGTTCATATTTTTAGAGGCCAACACACACACACACACACACACCACACACACACACACACACACACACACACACACACACACACACACACACACACAACACACACACACACACACACACACACACACACACACACACACACACCACACACACACACACATATATATATATATATATATATATATATATATATATATATATATATATATATATATATATATATCCGTCGCATGCTGTGCGGAAGTAATATTCTGGTGACT